>NC_081384.1:11787290-12095367 GCF_030684315.1 Stegostoma tigrinum
AAATAATTAAGCAGATAAGGTAAAGCAGGAAATGCATCTATTTTTGAAGAGAACATTGAGTACCCAGAGGTTTATTTTCTCAGTTACTACCATGCACATTTAATAATTTACCACATCCTTTGCTGCTTGCAACTTATCTATTCCAGCCCTAACAAATCTGCAGCCTCTTATGTATCTTTAGTTCTCCTGCATTAAAACATTTATTTGCTGTTTCATTGCTTAGTTGACAAATCTTAGAATGATTACAGGACAAAAGAAGCCATTTAGCCCATCAATTCTGTGCTATCCCTTTCCATTTGCCTAGCCCTACAGCACTTACCCTTTCCCTGCAGTCCAGCAAATTCTATCTTTCAAGTGACTATCCAACTTCCCTTTGAAATTATGATTGAATCTGCCTCCACCTGCCTTTCTTGCACTATATCGCAGATCAGAGCCATTTGCCGAGTAAATTTTTAAAAATCAACACATTGCTCTTGGTACTTTGGGCAATCACGTTTTAATCTGTGCCTTTTATTTCTTCACCCTTTCACTTAAAGGAACAGTTCCTTTTTACCCACTCTATCCAGACCCATCATGCTCTTGAATAACTTTTCCAATCGCCTGTCACGCTTCCTTTGTCTCAAGAGAACAACCAAAGTTTGATCAAATTTCTCCAGTTGAGGTACAGCCAGAGTTTTATAAGGTTCATTACAAGTTCCTTGCTTTTGCATTCAATGTAATCTCCTTCATGGTAACCTCAGCAAGAGTGGGAATTAAATCCATGCTGGTTGTATCACTTTGCATCACAATCCAGGCAACTAACAATGAAGGGGTTAACTTCTCAACTTCTACCTTCACTCTCCCTTAAACCACCACCAGCCATCTCTCCCCATTGAGACAACTAACAATGAAGGGGTTAACTTCTCAACTTCTGCCTTCACTCTCCCTTAAACCACCACCAGCCATCTCTCCCCATTGAGACAACTAACAATGAAGGGGTTAACTTCTCAACTTCTGCCTTCACTCTCCCTTAAACCACCACCAGCCATCTCTCCCCATTGAGACAACTAACAATGAAGGGGTTAACTTCTCAACTTCTGCCTTCACTCTCCCTTAAACCACCACCAGCCATCTCTCCCCATTGAGACAACTAACAATGAAGGGGTTAACTTCTCAACTTCTACCTTCACTCTCCCTTAAACCACCACCAGCCATCTCTCCCCATTGAGACAACTACCCAATGGTCCAGTAGGTCTATGGAATTGCAGGTTTACCTTTATGTTTCTATTTATAAAGATCAGGATCCCATATGTCTTATTAACTACTCTTGAGCTGCCGTACCACATTCCATGAGTTGTGTACATATAGCCCAAGGACTCTGTCACCTTACCCCCTTGAAAATTGCTCACTTTATTTTCTATGGTTCTCTCTGTTCTTTCTGCCAAAATGTCTCACTTCATGTTACCCGATGCACTGCTTCAAGGGTGCTTTGACAGCATCTTCCAAATCCATGAACTTTAATTCCCGAAAGTACTAGTGCATGGGAATACCACGACCTTCAAGTTCCCCTCTGAGACACGTGCCACCCAGATTTGAAACTACATTGCTGTCTCTTCGCTGCTGGTGAATCAAGATACTGAAACTCGCTTTCCAGCAGCGTTGTAGGTGCCCCTGCACCCCATGGAGTGCAGCAGTTCAAAAGAGCAGCTCATCATCACTTTTTTAAGGGATGGGAAATAACTGCTGGTCTAGCCAACAGCATCCACATTCTGTAAACAAATAAAAAAGAAATTTTCTTCATTCTCACTAGCCTCCAAAAATACTTCCAAGTTTTGACATCTGCAATTTTGGAATTGCATTCTCTGTACCCAGATCATGTCATGAATATACAAGTGATCTGAGTACTAAATCCACAACTGCACACCTTCCTCCAGTCAGAAAAACCAAGTGCTCATCACGACATTGTTTCCTGTTACATTGCTAATTTTGCATCCACATTGTCAATTTCATTTCATGGTTCAGCCTTGCTGTAAAGGTTATTATGTGGCACCTTATCAGTTACCCTTTGGACATCTTTGTACATCACATCGACTGTATTACCTTCATCAGCCCTCTCTGGTACCTCTAAAATTCAATCAAGTTATCACAGTTTGCCTTTAACAAATCTGCACTTAGATTCCTTAACTAGTCCATGCCTCTTCCAGTTCATTGCTTCCAAAAGCTTTCCCAACACCAGGGTCAAGTTGATTGGCATATATTGGGTTTCCTTTAGTTTCTGGGTTTATCCTTACACCAAGTTGAAAGAAAAGTATGCCATTTGCAATTCTCCAGTTCTCCAACATCATTTTACTATCTTAGAGGATTGGAAGATTATGGTCAGCGTTTCTATAATTCCCAACTGTATGAACCTTAGTATTCACAATGCATACCACTCTGTTCATGTGATTTATCTTTGAGTCTTTCTCAGAGTTTCTTTTTTTTAAAGCAATTTTGGCCCATCTAGTATCTCAACTACATCACCCATCACTGTGAATGTTACAACATCAATTACTCCAGTAACATGTAAACTGTTCACTTAGTACCATGATTTTGTTGCATAGCTAACTTTGTTTGCTAATTGTCTTCTTCATATAACTCTTTTCCTATTTGTATGCCTACTGATGGCTCTGGATTGCACTTTATGTCTGCTGGTAATCACTTCTAATGCCTTCATTCTGAACTTACCATAGACAGCATTAACAAACTTACATCTGTCAATGCCCTTTTCAGCTCTGTCTTACTCTCCCCTTTGTCATCCAGGGAACTTTAGATTGCCTTTCTCGGGAATACATCAAATGTAGATGTAGCTTCTTTAAAGACAACATATTTGTTCAGATTTCATTTTTACCTGTGTTTGGAATAATGAAATTTGTACAGGCTAGTGATCCCTGATTTGCTAATGGATTCTATTCTTGAGACTTTGTAAATCGATTCATATGCAATTAGGAACACAATACAGGGAAACATTTGCATGTAGAATCTTTAATATTAGTACAACCTTGGACAGGATTGTGTCTCTAAGTATGAGTATTCATACGTCATATCTTCGTAAATCAGGGACCGTCGGTATCTAAGTTACATGCCATTTAAGGGATCTCCCAATCAAAATTCTAACCAATGGTTGTTTATGCCTTTGGGGCAAGGGGCAGGTTCAACACCCAGAAACTGCCCTAGCCTCTGTTTCCATCCCCAAGAAATAAAATTGGGTCCAATGCATTTACAGGGACCATAATGCTGTGACTTTTCATCGACAGTAAAAATCCTTTGTTCTATTCACCCAACATCAATCAATGATCACTGAATGCCAGTGTTTAATTTGGAAAAAATTGCTTTTGAAAAAAACACATCTGTCATTGTGTTTTAAGCAGTTTTTCCATTTAATACTGAGTAATGCATTTTTTCTGATTAATTGATTGTAATCTAATCAATCCTTCTGGAAACTCTTGAGCTCTCTGTTCATTAAGCAGACGACAACTTCACTCTAAAACACTTTAACCAGCTTTCCAGCTCAAATTGGACCAGCAAGTGCAGCCTACACGCTGCTACCTCGATTATAGAAAAATGTGTGATTCATTATTTTTCCTGCTTACTATCCAAGTAGCAGAATTTGATAGGCATTGTTTAGATTTGTCGTGTTAACCAAGCCAATTCAGATTAAAGGTCATGCCTCAGAAAAGTGACACTTTTTTGACCTGCTGGTGATCAGTAATTTCTACTTTAATCTTTGAGTGATTTTTCTTTTGAATTTTATTGATAAATCAAGGTTTTTACTATCGTGCTGTACTGAGGGAGTAACGCACCATTAGATGTGCTACCCTTCGATGAGACATTCAATTTAAGCCCTGTCTTTTATCTCAGGAAGTAGACGATCCTATGATACCACTTAGAATAGCAAGGTGCCCAGTCAATACCTATGCCCAATGAACATGACTGAAACAGATTATCTAGTCACTATCAGAGTGTGGTTTATGAGAACTGGTTGTATGTAAATTGGCTGCTCTGCTTCCTACACAATGGCAACCACACTTCAAAAAAGGTCTTGTGGTACTTCGACAGACTCCTGACCTCTGGTTCCAAGTTCAAATCTCCACTCCAGGATTTGATAGCCTTGAATAAAGTGCTGTACCGTAGCTGAGAAAGGACAATCAGGAATCTTTAAATCCTTCTGAAATGCCCATGAGGAGTGGAGAATTTCATGGTCAGTCAGAGATACATGGTAACTGCATTCAGCAGCTTCCCCATGTTAAAAGAAAACTCTGCACTCATGAGAAAGTGTCAGTCTTGTTTTAGGGGACCTACTGCTTTTGTGCTTCGTTGGCTGTTAAGTGTTTTCGTCCATCCTACACGTTGTGAAAAGTGCTCAACAAACGCACATCTTTATATTGTTTCTTAGACCTTTGGGGACTGGCCAACACACTGGCTTTTCACTGTACTCCTGTACTGGAGTAGATGTGGCATTAAAAGGATATTCTATTCTAGTCTATAAATTGGGTAGTTGACCCCAATCCATCCTGTGCAATGCAGGTGGGAGGTTTGTGCCTCAGCATGATCACAGTCAAACTGTTTTAGCCAAATGCATTATTTTTGCAGAGCATACTTTATGTACATTCAGGAAATCCAGCTCTGCACTTTCACAACTGCATGTTGACTTAATGAGTATCAATTGCCATTCAATAATATCTCATTAAATTGTTTAAAATTATAAATAATTTTGACAGAGTAAGGAGGGATTCTGTTTCTGCTAATTTACTGCTGCAGTAACTAGGAGTCGCAATTTCAAGAATGAAAGCAAGAGGCTGGGAGTGAAATAAGGAGAGGCTTCTTCACTTAGAGAGCTAGTAAGAACTGCAGATGTTGGAGTCAGAGATAACGTAGTGTGGAGCTGGAGGAACACAGCAGGCCAGGCAGTGTCAGAGGAGAAGGAAAGCTGATGTTTCAGGTCAGGACTTGAAACACCAACTTCCCTGCTCCTCTGATGCTACCTAGCCTGCTGTGTTCCTCCAACTCCACACTATGTTATCTCAGAGAGTTGTTAGGATTTGGAATGTGCTGCCTGGGAGAGGGTTGGAGCCGAATTCTGCAGGAGGCTTGAAAGGTGAGCTGGATACATATCAGAAAGTGATGACGTTAAAAGGCTTCAGAGATAAGAATGGAGAATGGAACAAACTGGGTAGCTCCTTGGGACAATGGGTCAAATAACCTCCTTCTGTACTGTAAATTCTATGAATATTCCATAATAATCAATGAATTTAAGTACTCAAAAAATACAGATGATGTACGCATGGCTTTCCTTTTTTTTTGAACAGCAGATGAATAAAAACTAAATATTGTGAAACAAAAACCGAAGTCGCTGGAAAAGTTCAGCGGGTCTGGCAGCATCTGTGAAGAGAAATCATTTCGGGTCTGGTGACCATCTCTCAGAACTGATGGTAGCTAGGAAAATGTCAGTTTACATGCAGAAGATAAGGTGGGGGAGGGAGCAAGGAGTAAATGATAGGTAAGGATAGAGCCCAAGGAGAGACAAGAAAATTGGAAAGATAAACGAGTGGATAACAATCTGGCTAGGAGGCTGAGTAGCTGTTAATGGGGACTAAGAATTGTATTCTAAGTGGTATCATAGGATCATCTACTTCCTGAGATAGAAGACAGGTCTTAAATTGAATGTCTCATTGAAAGATCGCGCTTCTAACTGTGCCTCAAGCTTTAGTACAGCACTACAGTAAAAATCTTGATTTATCGATAAAATTCAAATGAAAAATCACTCAAAAGTTAAAGTAGAAATTGCTGATAATGTGCAGGTCACAAAACGTGCCACTTTTCTGAAGCCTGGCCTTCAATCAAAATTGGCTTGGTTAGTCTGCAATTACACACTACCTATTGATAGCCACTATGTGATGATAAGGCTCTGTGTGTTGGGTAGGGGACTCGGACATAAGAGAGTTCAAGCCCTAAAATGATTGAACTCGATATTGAATCCAGAGGGCTGCAAGGCCCCCAAGTGGAAAATGAGGTGTTGTTCTTCCAGGAATTTCTGCTTTTGTTTCTGATTTACAGCATCCACGGTTCTTTTGGTTTTTACTAAATATTGAGGTTCGAGTCAAAAATAAAAGAATTTTATTTTAGATATAGACAACTTGGTTCATTTGAATCTCTTAAAATTAATATAAAGAGTATGGGACATTCTTATGAGGAATCAGGAAGGCAAAGCAGTCATATGAGAAAACATTGGCTGATAAGGATAATCCAAAAAGATTCTACAAATACTTTAACAGCACAAAGGCAACTAGAGAGATGTTAGGGCCTCTCAAAGATCAAGGAGGTTGTCTATGTTGAACCCCAGGAGATTGGAGAGAGACTAAATGAATATTTTGCATCAGTTTTTACTGTGGAGAAAGAAATGCAGTCTAGAGAATGCAGAGAAATAAACTTTGATGTTTTAAAAACAGTTCACATTATAGAAGAGGAAGTTTGGGAGGTCTTAGAGAATATAAAAAGTGGTTTAATCTCCAGGATCTGATCTTAACATATCCCAGAACGATGTGGAAAGTACCAGAGGAAGTTGCAAGACCCCTTTCAGAAATATTTGCATCATCTATAGCTACAGGTGAGGTGCCTGATGACTGGAGGACGGCTAATGTTGTACCTTTGTTGAGGAAAGGTTGTAAGGAGAAACTGGGGAACTATAGACCTGTGAGTCTGACTTCAGTTATGGTAAATTGTGGGAGGTGATTTTAGAATATGGGATTTTTGGGCATTTAGAGAGGCAAAAATTGTTGAGGGATAGTCAGCATGGTTTGCGTGAATAAAATCATGTCTCACAGACTTGACTGATTTTTTTGGGGAAGTTACCAAAAAAGATTGATGAGGGTAGAGCAGTTTTTTACTTGGACTTTAGTAAAGCCTTTGACATGGTTCCGCATGGTAGACTAATTAGTAAAGTTAAGTCACATGGGATTTAGGGTGAACTTGCCAATTGGAAACATAATTGGCTGAGCGGCAGGAGACAGAGAATAATAGTGGAGGGTTGCTTTTCGGACTGGGGGCCTGTGACCAGCGGTGTTCCACAGGGATTGGTTCTGGGTCCTCTGTTTGTTACTTACATAATATAGAAGGCACAGTTAGTAAGTTTGCAGGCAACACTAAAATAGTATAGTGTAGTAGTGAAGAAGGTTTTTTTAAGATTAACAATGGATCTTGATCAATGGGCTGGAAAATGGCAGATGGAGTTCAATCTGGATGAGTGCAAGGTATAGCATTTTGGTACATCAAACAACTTTAGGGCTTAAATGATTAATGGAAGGACCTTGGGTAGTGTCTCGAGGTCATGGTAGTAACATTGTGCAACAAGAGCCCAATCACATTTATATTGACTACAGAATAATAATGATGAAATGGAAGGAAATGCTGATGAACTCAGTATTTGGTTTCTTTAGAACTCCTCCCTGCCAACGGCGAGCAAGAACATCGGTAAACTCGAAAAGCAAATGAAAAGTGAGTGAAGACTACTAACGATACAGTCAAATGAATGTTGACATTCTGAGACCAATGTACAGACAAACAATACCTGATGCAATCCCCTCTGTCAACATCTCGTGCTCTCAGAGAAGCATTGTAATAAGGAGAAAAAGGCTCAAACAGAATAGCATGAAGACCATTGTTACAAACATCAGCTATCAGCTCTTCAGTAATGTTTGAGTAAATTTGGAGAACTGAAAGTACTGCAATGAACAACTGACGTTGATTGGAAGCCAAAATGTACCACTTCTGCTTCAGATGCGCACGTCTGAAATGTGCAGAATTAGTAAAATGCACATCCTCTTAACAGTTAGTCCATTGTACATCAATCGCTTAACACACTATCATGTGATTGTTGAAGGAAATTCTGATGACATGTTGGAGATGTTACAGAGGTGAAATTGTTCTACTGAATGCAGTTCATTGTAGCTATTCACCATTGAGGATCCTCTGAAACATTGAGAGCCTTGCTTTAATAAAAGGCGATTACCATACCCCCCCACTGTAATGCTGACTTATAAGCATTACCGTACAAGACAAATTCATATACCTAAAGGGAGCACTTTGATACTGGTCAGTAAGTCTAAGCTTTCATGATTAAACTGGACAAAACACTTAAGTTGTTACCTAACAGGGATACTCAACAGTATTTAGTTGACTTCTCAGTAGACAAGTTGCTGATTTTTCCTGTAACCTCCAGCGTTCTCTCGTTTATTGATCATTCGGCCTGCAGTGACAAGCCTGCCCGACTCAACAGTTTGGCTTGCTTCAAGAGGTGCTCTCATTTCTTAATGAGAAGGCAATTGGTTCAAATTCCATTCCAAACATTTCTGTCCTCAATCTTGACTAACACTCCTGGTTGGTGTGCTACTCAGTACCCAGAACTGGGTCTGAAGTAAATAGTAGAAACAGGTTTTCTGGTCCATACTGGTTGTATTTATCCCACAGTGTCTCAGCATGTAGAGAAACAACTAGTTAAGCTTTCTTAAAATGTATTTTGAAATGATAACATTCCTGTGAACCTACATTTTAATGATAAGAATGTGACAAACAAAGTCAAGCATGGGTGGCCTTCAGCTGCTTGGGGCTCTGAGCTGTGGAATTCACTCCCCAAATCCCGTCTACCTCTCCTTGCTCCTTTAAGAATCATGCAGCACACATTTATCAAAATTAAATTCCATCTGCCACTCCTAAGCCCATTGTCTCAATTGATCAAGGTACCATTGTAGCAAGATAACCTTCGACAATGTCAACTACACCCATTGACTAACCATACCTGCTATATTCATATCCAAATCATTTAAATAACAAAAAAAGTGTGTCCAGCATTGATTCTTGTGGTACATCGCTGGCCACTGGCCTCCAGTCTGAAAAACAACACTCTTCCACCACCTTCTTCTTTTCTGAAGAAGGGTCTAGACCCAAAACATCAGCTTTTCTGCTCCTGTGATGCTGCTTGGCCTGCTGTGTTCATCAGCTCTATACCTTTTATCTCTACCACCACTGTGTCTTCTACCTTCAAGCCAACCTTCTATCCAATTTGCTAGCTCCCCCTGGATTCCACGCAACCTAGCATTGTTGATTGCCAGTGGAACCTTGTTCAGTGTCTACGTGAACTTCAATGAGGCAACGTTTACTGCTTTGCCTTCAATCTTCTTTGCCACCTCTTCAAAAAACTCATATCAAGTTAGTGTGTCTCACTGAAACTTACCCCTTTGACTAAATTTTTGATTATCGACCATAGTGTTGCCTAATTGCTTGAGAAAGTGTTGGTGAAGTGCCTTCTTGAACCACTGTAGGTCGTGTGATATAGTGACGCCTGCAATGTTGACAAGTTAGAGAATTCCAGGATTTTGACGTTGTGAAATTGAAGGAACTGTGATACCTTTCCGAGTCAGAATAGAGTCTGGCTGGTTCCTCTGCTTCTGCTGCCTCAGTTCTTCGGAAGTAGGGTTGAGATTGGAAGATGCTGTTGGTCGTTTCAGTGAGTTACTAATATGCAGCACCCCCTGATCATTGACAATGATGATTTTTCGGGGGTCTCCACTCCTCCTAGTCATTTTATTGTCAACCACCATTTGTAGGTGAACGTGGCAGTGCTGCAGAGCTTAGATCTGATCCATTGGGTATGGCATTCTTTAGTCTTAATGCATGCTGCTTCTACTTTAGCTTCACCGAGTTGAAACCAGGCATCTAGTGTGCCTTGTACTACTCAAGTTCCATCCCTGACTGAGTTCTGAAGAAGTTCCGTGTCAGACTGGAAATGTCAACTGTTTCTCTCTCCACAGTTGCTGCCAGACCTGCTAACCTCTCTTCCATTTAGTTATGTGCAATAAAAACAAATCTCCAAGGTGACTTGTAGGAGCTTTAGTATTTGCTCCGAGCTAGGGTGGAGATTGGAGAAATGGCCTCTGAAAATTCTTGATGGGTAGGATTGTCTATGAAGAACCCTCCCATTCCTGAGCGCAGGGCTTCCCATCTCTGTAGCATCAGCTTTATTTTCCAGAAGGATAGTCCTCTTTTGTCTGAGGAGATTGCTGCAACACTCCTTTGTATATCCAGCAGAACTACTTTAAAGATCACCTCCCTCTGCTTGTCACAAGATTATCATCAAACCAAATGAAATATTCCATCGGAAAATATGATTTTAATCAGCCTGTGCTAGTGAAAGGCACACAAGACATGGGAATGCTGCATGTGAGATGCATGCAATTTCCTCACCCACGCACATGAAAAAAAACACTGCCAGGCAACATGAAGGTCAACCTTTCTCTGCTGCTGTGCAAGAGATGTAGCATTAAGATTAAGAGTAGTACGTATCAAAAGAGAACCATCTGTGTTGCTGCCTCTCTTCCTTTTTGTGAGAAGCTGACCTGTGTCTAACACAAAACAGCAAGTCAGGGACACAACAGGAAAAAAAAGGCACAACAAGCTTTTTCATCTCAAATTCTTCATTACCAAGCCTCAGCAATCAATAAAAACCACTTATTACTCAGTTGAATGAGCAATGCAATTTCTGTTGTGCTGAAAACACCTTTCTTCTTCTCCCTTCTCCCTCCAAAATTACTTTTCGATGTAATTCTATGTTATCCACCCTTAGCTGAACTAGGATCTGCCTTGAAAAACATTATTACTTATTTATTTATCAGGGTTTTGCCTACTAAAGCTGGCCGGGGGCTAGGAAATCTGTGGTGAGCACCTCACCTCCTGACTTCCCAGATTCTGTCTATCATCTACAGGGGTAAGTTCAGAATGTCATGGAGCACGCTCTGCTTTTCTGGATTAGTACACTTGATGCAACCAAAATGAAAAGCCTCCAGTGATCAGAGATAATGGGAACTGCAGATGCTGGAGAATCCAAGATAACAAAGTGTGGGGCTGGATGAACACAGTAGGCCAAACAGCAATTTATTTCAGAATCCTTTCCCTATCCTCCTTTTCTGATGAAGGGTCTCGGCCCGAAACATCAGCTTTTGTGCTCCTAAGATGCTGCTTGGCCCACTGTGTTCATCCAGCTACACACTTTGTTATCTTGAAAAGCCTCTCGTCACCATCTTAAAAATATAACTGACGTACCATTGCATGCCAAAGCTCTTTCTATAGCAGCTTCAAAACCCATGGTTTCTATCACCTAGAAGGACAAGGGCAGCAGATACATCACATTACCAGCATCAACAGATTCTTCTCTGAGCTACACACTATCGTGACTTGGAGATATAATTGCCTGTCCTTCACTGTTGCTGCGCCGAAGTCCTGGAATTCCATCCCTGATAGCACTGTGGGTCTAATTAATAAAGTGCAGCAGTTCAAGATAGCAACTCACCACCACCTTCTCAAGGACAATTCAGAATGGGTAATAAATGGTGATCTTGTCTGTAATGCTTACCTTGCAAGAAGTAATAATTAAAGAAGGATGGTAGCCTCTAGCTGCTCAACACTTTTCTGCTGCTAACATCAATGAAAATAAAATTCAACGTATATTGCATTACATTTTGCTGGATCTATTGTTTAGCTCACCTCAATCAGTCTTGGCCTCTGCTTTTGGGACACAAATACCTTTTTGCATCTTTAACGGGAAACCCTTCAGCCCAAAGCTGAAAGCAGCCAATGTAAGTAAGAGAAGAAGGGCCACTTAAAATTGTGTTACAATTGTAGCCATGGAGGGGAGGGGAAGGTGAATTGGAAAAGTAGCAGAATGAACGCTAGGCCCCATGCCCACCACTTGAGAAGGGGAAATGGAGTGGAAGAATTCTCCTGAGGAAGGGTCACTGAACCCGAAACGTGAACTCTATTTTTCCCTTCACAGATGCTGCCAGGCCCGCTGAGCTTTGTTTTTGTTTTTGTTTCTGAGTTACAGTATCCGCAGTTCTTTTGGTTTTTTGTTTAAAGAATTCTCCTGTTGGATTGACAGAAGTTATCCATCCCACCCCGTCAACAACTTCCCTCTCGTATGCTGTCTGGTAGTCGCCAGAAAGGAGGGGACTACTCACTCCAGTCCTTCGTCTCTCTGTTGAACCTTCACCCCCACTTTCTGTCTAACATCTCAGACACAGGAGTTTAACGTCTAGTTACTCCCAGCTGCTCTTGCCTACGTTTCAGCTGTGAACATTTTTCCTTGCTGACTTTGTAATATTTGATTCACTTCCCTCAGCCCCATTTCCCATCACCATGGTAACCAAGCAAACTATCTTTTTGCCAGACAGAACTCAAAATAGGTGAACTGACTCTCTTCATTGCACAACTTTACCTTGAATTACGGAGACGGAGGCAATCTCAAAACATCTTATAAAACCTTGCATTTATAACAAAATTTTCGGGCAAAACACCAGTCAACAGATTGCAAACAGTCTCTATCGCCTTTTCACTGGGAGTGGGAGTAAAGCCACATGATTTGTACTTCAGTGTGAATAAAAAGCTTTGCTTGAGGTTTGCACTTTATTACTTCATAAGTAATTTGCATAAACCAACTTTACTTTCAGAAAGATATGGTTAAATATTTCCATCTTAATTTTTAATAGCTCTCCATTTCCTTTCCCATGGCAACATGCTAGTCAATCGGGGTCAGTTTGCTAACCAATCAGAATCCTTATTCCTATGGAGTCATAGAACACAGAAATAGACCCTTTAGTCCAACCAGTCTATGCTGAATGTAAACCCAAACTGAACCAATTTATTGTTCTTTGAAAATCTTCCATTTATCCTGATAAGAACAAGAGGAACAATTTCTACAACACAAACCAAAAACAGAAATTGCTAGGGAAGCTCAACAGGTCCAGCAACACCTGTGGAAAGAAAACAGAGTCCACATTTCAAGTCCACTGACCCTACTTCAGAACAGATAGCATGAAGGAAAAAGTGGTATCCATCTTGAGGATGAGAAGTTGGAAATGTTTGGAGGTTTGGACAAGGACTGAATGATTTAGGTGGAGTTGGAGTCCAGGGAGAGAAAGAATAAAACATTTTGACAAACAAAGGGACTGTTGAGAGTAAGTCAGGGAAGAAGAGAAGCTAGAAAAGAGATAATGGGCACTATGAAAGGATAAAATTGGTTTGGATGCACTAAAAGTAACCTGCATCATGACAGGACATTTGGTTTGGAGGTAGGTAAGAGACATGGAAGGAACTCATAGAGTCATACAGCTGTGCAGTACCGAAACAGACTCTTCAGTCCAACTCATCCATGCTGACCACATATCCTACATTAATCTAGTCCCATTTGCCAACACTTGGTCCATATCCCTCTATACCCTTCCTATTCATGTACCCGAGATAGATGGAATGGCTGATGCTGGAGAATCTGAGATAACACGGTTTCGAGCTGGATTAACACAGCAGGCTGAGCAGCAACAGAGGAGCAGGAAAGCTGATGTTTCGGGTCGAAACCCTTCTTCAGAAATGGGGGAGGGGAAAGGGATTCTGAAATAAATAGATATCAGAGATGGTCCAGGTGAACTTAAGGTTGGGGTGGAAGGTATTAGCAAGCGGAACACCTATGCTCAGTTTACAACAAACAACCACACCCCCCAGTCACGAACCATTTCAGCTCCCCCTCCTACTCCTTGGGCGACATGTCCATCCTGGGCCTCCTGCATTGCCACAATGACGCAACCCGAACAGCATCTCATATTTCACTTGGGAACTCTGCAGCCCACGGGTATCAATGTGGACTTCACAAGCTTCAAAATCTCCTCTTCCCCATTGCATCCCAAAAGCAGCACAGCTAGCCCCCGCCTCCCTAACCATTCCTCCCACCTCAAGCCCTGCCTCCAACTCCTACCCACCAACCTCACCCCACCTTCTTGACCTGTCCGTCCTCCCTGGACCGACCTATCACCTCCATAACTCCCCACCTACACTCACCTTCACTGGCTCCAACCCCACCTCTTTGACCTGTCTGTCTCCTCTCCACCTATCTTCCCCTTCATCCATCTTCTATCCATCTCCCCCTCTCTCCCTATTTATTTCCGAATCCCCATCCCCTCCCCCATTTCTGAAGAAGGGTCTCGACCTGAAACGTCAGCTTTCCTGCTCCTCTGATGCTGCTCAGCCTGCTCTATTCACGGACCTATCCAGATGCATTTCAACTGTTGTAATTAGACCAGCCTTCAACACTTCCTCTGGAAGTTCATCCCATACACTCACAATCTTCTGCGTGAAAAACGTTGCTCCTTAGGTCCCTTTTAAATCTTTCCCCTCTCACCTTCAACCTATGCTTACTAGTTTTGGAATTCCCTACCCTGGGTTAGAGGCCTTGGCTATTCATCCTATACATGCCTCTCATTGTTTTATAAACCCTTGTAAGGTCATCCCATAGCGTCTGATGCTCCAGAGAAGATAGTCCTACCCTATTCATCCTCTCCCTGTAGCTCAAACTCTCAAAGCCTGGCAACATCCTTGTAAATCTTTTCTGAACACTTTCAAGTTATACAACAGTTATCCTAAAACAGTGAGACTAGAATTGCATGCAGTATTTCATAAGTCTCCAAACCAATGTCTTGTACCACTGCAACATGACCCCCCAGCTCTTATACACAACGCATTGACCAATAAATGCAAGCGTACCAAATGCCTTCTTCACTATCCTGTTTACCTGTGACTCCACTTTCGAGGAAATATGAACCTACACTCCAAGGTCTCTTTGTCCATATACTGAATCGACCTCCCTTACTGGGTTTAAATCCTCCCAAGAACCTGTAGCAAATCTCCCCACCAGTACATTAGTCCCCTTCCAATTCAGCTGCAATCCATCCTTCTTATACAGGTCACTTCTGACCAAGAAAAGATTGCAATGATCCAAAAATACGCATTCTTCTCCCCTGCACCAACTCTGAAGTCAGGCATTCATCCGCTCTATCCTCCTATTCCTGCCCTCACTAGGTCGTGACACTGGAGTGATCCAGCTACACCCACCCTTGAGAACATACTTTTTAAATTCTTGCCTAATGTCTGATATTCTTTCCTCAGAATCTCATCCTTTTCTCTTCCTATGTCATTAGTTCCCGTGTGTACAACGACAGTGTGTACAGTTTGTCCCTCTCCCGTTTGAGAATGCTCTGCACCCTCTCCAAGACATCCTTGATCCTGGCACCAGGGAGGCAACATACTACTCTGATGTCTCGCTGTCAGCTGCAGGAAGGTTTGTCTGTGCCTCTGACTGGAATCACAATTGATCGCTTGGAACCTGACATACCACTTGTTACAGAGTTCAGGCTATTAAATTATTGAACCCATCCTTGGATCCTGAAGGCTGAAAGGTGTGCTTCTCTTTTCAGCATGACTTTAAATTTCTTTTCCTGCATTTTGGTTAGAGTCATGAGATGAGCAAATCAATCCAACTACAAATTGCAATGTGCAGTAACAACCATAGAACATAGAACATAGAACATAGAACATTACAGCACAGCACAGGCCCTTCGGCCCTCGATGTTGTGCCGACCTGTCACACCGATCTGAAGCCCATCTAACCTACACTATTCCATGTACATCCATATGCTTGTCGAATGACGACTTAAATGTACTTAAAGTTGGCGAATCTACAACCATTGCAGGCAAAGCGTTCCATTCCATTACTACTCTCTGAGTAAAGAAACTACCTCTGACATCTGTCCTATATCTTTCACCCCTCAATTTAAAGCTATGCCGCCTCGTGCTCACCGTCACCATCCTAGGAAAAAGGCTCTCCCTATCCACCATATCTAACCCTCTGATTATCTTATATGTCTCAATTAAGTCACCTCTCAACCTTCTTCTCTCTAACAAAAACAGCCTCAAGTCCCTCAGCCTTTCCTCGTAAGACGTTCCCTCCATACCAGGCAACATCCTAGTAAATCTCCTCTGCACCCTTTCCAAAGCCTCCACATCCTTCTTATAATGCGGTGACCAGAACTGGACGCAATACTCCAAGTGCGGCCGCACCAGAGTTTTGTGCAGCTGCAGCATAACCTCATGGTTCCGGAACTCGATCCCTCTTTTAATAAAAGCTAAATCACTGTATGCCTTCTTAACAACCCTGTTAACCTGGGTGGCAACTTTCAAGGATCTGTGTACATGGACACCGAGATCTCTCCGCTCATCTACACTACCAAGAATCTTACCATTAGCCCTGTACTTTGCATTCTGATTACTCCTACCAAAGTGCATCACCTCACACTTGTCTGCATTAAACTCCATTTGCCACCTCTCAGCCCAACTCTGCAGCTTATCTATGTCTCTCTGCAACCTACCGCATCCTTCGTCACTGTCCACAACTCCACCGACCTTAGTGTCGTCTGCAAATTTACTAACCCATCCTTCTACGCCCTCATCCAGGTAATTTATAAAAATGACAAACAGCAGTGGACCCAACACCGACCCTTGCGTACACCACTAGTAACTGGACTCCAGGATGGACATTTCCCCTCAACTACCACCCTCTGTCTTCTTTCAGCAAGCGAATTTCCGACCCAAACTGCTATATCTCCCACAATCCCATTCCTCCGCATTTTGTACAATAGTCTACTGTGGGGAACCTTATCGAACGCCTTGCTGAAATCCATATACACCACATCAACCGGTTTACTCTCATCTACCTGTTTGGTCACCTTCTCAAAGAACTCAATAAGGTTTGTGAGGCACGACCTACCCTTCACAAAACCGTGCTGACTATCCCTAATCAAATTATTCTTTTCTAGATGATCATAAATCTTGTCTCTTATAACCTTTTCCAACACTTTACCAACAACTGAGGTAAGGCTCACTGGCCTATAATTACCAGGCTTGTCTCTACTCCCCTTCTTGAACTGGGGAACCACATTTGCTATCCTCCAGTCTTCTGGCACTATTCCTGTAGACAATGACGAGGTAAAGATCAATGCCAAAGGCTCGGAAATCTCCTCCCTGGCTTCCCAGAGGATCCTAGGATAAATCCCATCTGGCCCAGGGGACCTATCTACTTTCACACTCTGTAGGATTTCTAATACCTCTTCCTTGTGAATCTCAATCCCACCTAGTCTAGTAGCCTGTATCTCAGTATTCTCCTCGACAACATTGTCGTTTTCTAGAGTGAATACTGTTGAAAAATATTCATTTAGTGCTTCCCCTATCTCCTCTGATTCCACACACAACTTCCCACTACTATCCTTGATTGGCCCTAATCTTACTCTCGTCATTCTTTTATTCCTTAAATACCTATAGAAAGCCTTAGAGTTTACCCTGATCCTATCCGCCAACAAGTTCTCATGTCTCCTCCTGGCTTTTCTGAGCTCTCTCTTTAGGTCTTTCCTGGCTACCTTGTAGCCCTCAAGCGCCCTAACTGAGCCTTCACATCTCATCCTAACATAAGCCTTCTTCTTCCTCTAGACCAGAGATTCCAGTTCCTTCATAAACTATGGCTCCTGTGCTCTACAGCTTCCTCCCTGCCTGACAGGTACATACTTATCTCGGACACACAGGAGCTTTTCCTTGAATAAGCTCCACATTTCTAATGTGCCCATCCCCTGCAGTTTCCTTCCCCATCCTATGCTCCCTAAATCTTGCCTAATCTCATCGTAATTGCCTTTCCCCCAGCTATAACTCTTGCCCAGTGGTATACACCTATCCCTTTCCATCACTAAAGTAAACATAACAGAATTGTGATCGCTATCACCAAAGTGCTCACCTACTTCCAAATCTAACACCTAGCCAGGCCCATTACCCAGTACCAAATCTAATGTGGCTTTGGCCCTTGTTGGCCTATCTACATACTGTGTCAACCTTTAATTGATTGCAAAGGAATGACGAATTCCAATTAATAGCCTGTTTATGATATATGGTTTCTTCAATCATTTCCAATGTAATAATCTTTCTAAGTCTCATAACCTAAAAATATGGCCTTGTGACAGGGAGAAATAAAGGCTAGACTAGACAAGTGCATAAAATAACGTTTCAGATGATAACAATGAGCATTTATGAACTGGGTCAATCTTTAGTTACACATGATGAAAGAGTCTTACATTATAAATAAAAGACAAGATATTGTGTTCTCAATATTGACAGCCCCTGTATTCCTCACATTAAAATGTCTCTGACCATTTTAATCCAGTCCCCCATAGACAAATCTACACTCCTATCTCCTGTGCCAGCAGACAGAGAGTGGAAATCACAAGTTAAGGAAGAGAATTATCAGGTTTTGTTTTAAATGGGTGAAGAGTGGAGAGCCAAGCCTTTGACACTCTCAGTACCCTCAGGGAGAGAATTTTAGATTTTCACCATTTTGGTTTTGCATCTGTTCTGGGGAAAAGCTAGAGACGGAACGTCAACTAAATTAGGGAAAAATGTGAAAGCGTTGGAAAAGGTGCAGAGGAGATTTACCAGGATGTTGCCTGGAATGGAGGGAAGGTCTTACTAAGAAATATTGAGAGAGAGTGAGGGCTTTTCTCTTTAGAACGACGAAGGATGAGAGGTGACTTGATAGAGGTGTACAAAATGATCAGAGGTACAGATAGAGTGGACAGCCAGAGACTTTTTCCTAGGATGGAGGTAGCTATCATGAGGGGGATAGTTTTAAAGTGAGTGGAGGTAGATATAGAGGAGATGTCAGCGGTAGGTTCTTTACTCAGAGAGTGGTCGGGGGGTGGAATGCATTGCCGGAGAAGGTAGTGGAGTCGGCCTCATTAGGAGCATTTAAGCGGCTATTAGATAGGCATATGGATTATAGTACAGGTAGGGTTGGAGGTTAGGTAGATCTTAAGATTAGGGTAAAAGTTTGGCTCACCATTGTGGGCCAAAGAGCCTGTAGTGTGCTGTACTGTTCTATGTTCTATGTTCTCAATTAAGAATTTGGTCATGGCCAGTTCACTTTCTTGGATCAGGCTGGCTCAGCTGATGCCAAAGAGATGCCTCAGAATAGATACGAAGTTGGCTTGGTGCAAACCAGAAAGATACAAGATGCTGAACGTGGTAATTAAAATTAAAACTTGGACAGGATCTTGATGGTAATTGTTTAATTGCTCTGCCTTTGATTATGCATGCCTGTTGAAATTGAAGCTTGTGGTGCTTCATTGATTCAACCTGAGTGTTGTCATAATGATGGATCCGCACCCTAAAGAACTTATGGCTATATTAGACTTTTAATTTGAGCATTTGTATTTTAAATGAGGATTGCAACAGCCTAAAGATGTAAATTCACTGACTTATTTTTATTCATTCATAGGATATGGGAATCACTGACTAGACCATCATCAATGCCCGCCCTTAGTTGTTCTTGAGAGGGTGGTGGTGAGCTGCCTTCTCGAACTGCTGCAGTCCATTTGGTGTAAGTATACCCACAAGGCTTTTAAGGAGGGAATTCCAGGATTTTGACCCAGTGTTACTGAATGA
The DNA here is from genome assembly GCF_030684315.1 of Stegostoma tigrinum. Taxonomy (NCBI): domain Eukaryota; kingdom Metazoa; phylum Chordata; class Chondrichthyes; order Orectolobiformes; family Stegostomatidae; genus Stegostoma; species Stegostoma tigrinum. The sequence continues at coordinate 11,806,659 of NC_081384.1, forward strand.
ACAACAATATGCTTCCAAATCAGGATGGTCTGTGACTTGGTCCGTTCCATGTATCTGCTGCCATTGTCCTTCTTGCTGGTGGATCTCATGGTTTTAGGAAGTGCTGAATAAGATAGTTGCTTTGTTCTGCATGGTGTCAAACTTCTTGACTGTTGTTGGAGCTGCATTTATCCAAGCAAGTGGGGATTTTCTATGCATTGCTGTTAAAATAGGAAAGTCTTTCTTTTGCTCTGAGACTACCACCCAGCCTTTTTCAAAAGGTCAAATGGATTTCAATCAACTTACAAATTCAAACATGTCGAAATCGACTGCTCAATTATCAATGTCAACATGACCAGTACCTTCCAATGTGTTGGCGGCAATGTTCTACTATCTACTTTTTACGAAAAACTCAGACACTGGCCTGTGTATCAATGTAAATGTTATTTTTTTTTGGACTCACTTCTTTTTCCTACTGTATGCACTGGTGTTACATTGCTATATCTTCTCACATTTAGTGACTAATAAACTTGCTCTTTTGAAAACCTGATTAAATTAGTTCCTTTTGGAACATAAATTAACTTGGTCTAGGAGAAAGGTATCCACAATGGAAGGGAACTTTCTGAAATTAACCTCATTGTGATCAATGATGGTGTGGATAAAGAAGTGAAGGCAGTTTCTCCCACCTTGTACGGGAGCTCAACAATTTGGAGTATCCCCATCTGGACCCATGATAACTTGGGAAACCTTGCCAGAGGGCTGGTTATAATAGCGTGGACTCAGAGAAAGGTGTGGAAGGAGCTGGAAGCCAGAGTTGAAATGGCGTCAGCATTTCAAAGCACTGTAAATGAACCTGTTACAAAGGGTGGAATCCTGTACTTCTGGGAGTGTGGTGATGGAGATAAACCTCATCCCTCTGCCCCACCACAGCGAATGGGAAAGCCCATCAGATCGTGCACCTGATTGTCCACACGCTGGGCTTTTTGCCAGGTTACTTCCTGGAACAGTGAGCTCCCATTCTGCCTGAGGCTGTGGCCAATCAGAGGCCAGGAGCCGCTGAGCGTGGAGACACCACCTCAGAGGCTGAAGCTGTTAGAAGCACAGTAACATGGATGCCCAGGAACAGTGGGCCTGAGAGAGTTCAGTGACCACCATCACCCACTCATCCCTGCCCTGAAACACCCACCAGACTTGGGAAGATTGAGGCCCCGCCTCTCTCAATCCAACAGGCAAATCCCTCCCGCTTTGATCAGTCAGGGAAAAGGCCAGTGTTCTCTCCTGCTGGTAATGGAGTTAATCACAGTGGAGACCCATATGTGGTCGATCAATTGACCACTTAAGAGCCTCAATGGGTAGTAGGATAGAAGGTTATCTTGCCTGGCACTTACTTAGTTTTCTTTGGTGGCAGGAAGGTGTGAAGTCCCTGGTGCCAGCCTGACCAATGATCATCCCTACCTTCCCTGCTACTTCTTGGGAGGGGAAGGCTCAACCTGTGGTCGGTCTGAATTGATTCAAGTTATGAAACTTACAACATGAGTGAGCTCCATTTTCACAATTCTTGGATCATGTGCATAACTTGCTAGATTTTCTGATACTCCAACCCAGCCCCTCAAGCTCAATATCCCTGGTAGAATGCTTCATCAAACCAATGGAACTGATCAATCTCTCCTCCATTGAGGTCACAGCAGCAGCATCCTCAAATGTACCAGCCAGGCACTGAAGACATAGCCATAACATCCTGCCATAACTACAAATGGGTGCTGCGTAAAAACATGAAAAACAGCTAACACAAAATCAGATGCATTAAGCTGAAGGATGCTGTTTAGCACTTAAGCACAAACTTGTGTGACCTCCAAGATTAAATGACCTAGTTCATCTAGTTCCATATCTGAAGCAGCACTAGTAATAGCCATGAAGAAAGTTGCAACCTGTTTTAACAGGGCAGCACAATGACTCCTTGGCTTTCATTCCACCCTTGTGTAACCTCCTGTGTGGAGTCTGCGCATTGCCGTTTAAGTGGATTGGCTATGCTAATGTGCCTCGGGATGTGTAGGACATGGTGGGTTCGCTATAGCAAATGCAGGTTTACAGGGGACTGGGTAGAGGGTGAGATTAGCTCTTTGGAGGGTTAGTATGGACTTGATAGGCCAAATGACCTGTTTCCACACTGTGGTGGTTCTATGAATGACATCACGCAACATCATGGAACAGCGCAGAATTGCATAAAGAAACATACATTAAAAGTTCTTTTGAAACAATCTTTCTTCCTTTAAAGAATATTTCATTTGCTTGCATTGAACTGAAACTAAATACAGATCATTGACAAAATATAAATTCACCAGGATGCAAATGAAAAACTCTGCTTCATAAATACAAAAATTTACTGGACCATGGTAGGATCCATAAAACACAAAGAGATCATGCAGGTGAGAATAAAATCAGAACAATAATCTTCAAAGGAAAGAATGTATATTATTGAGGTATGGTCAATATCAAATGCAATGATATCCATTAAAGAAAAAAGAAAGTTACATGGTTAATACAATTTAAGGGGGTCAAAATAATTGTAGCATGAGAAAGAAATATTTCAAACTTGTGTTTATGAACCTCCAGTTTGCTACTGAAATGAATACCTACCTCAGGTAAAGGAGTAACTAACTGTGGGCGATCAGCTTCAGAAAATATCACCATGGAGCTCCATTAAACCTTTATATATTTAGTACATGAGCCTGCCTGTGTCTTTCTCTCTCTCTCTCTTACTGATCCCTACTGGATTAAAGATGTCCTTCACTGCATTCTCTCCTGTTGTCAAGATTATTTGATTTGTTTGCCTGGTATAATCTGTACCTAGAACAAAGCACACATTGAGGTCACAGCAGCAGCATCCTCAAATGTACCAGCCAGGCACTGAAGACATAGCCACAACATCCTGCCATAACTACAAATGGGTGCTGCGTAAAAACATGAAAAACAGCTAACACAAAATCAGATGCATTAAGCTGAAGGACGCTGTTTAGCACTTAAGCACAAACTTGTGTGACCTCCAAGATTAAACTCACACATTTACCTGTATTATTACTACAAAGGATATTACCTCTTTATTATTGGAAAATATCTAGGCAGTCTATCTTGTCACTATTGAGGGTTCACAATATTTGATGAGTTGTTGAAAAAATATTAAAAATGATTTGCTGTTAAAATGGTTTCCAGTTGAATGAAAGCACTCCTATCTCTGAGTCACAAAAGTTTTGGACTCAAGTCCCACTCCATTTACATGTGGCTTGATCCAGGCTGATGTGGGATGGACAAGGTGCTGCACTGTCAGAAGTGTCATTTTTCGGAGGAGATGTTAAAACACCTGCCTTTTTAAGAGAAACCATAACATTATCTTAAAGAAAAGTAAGATTGATATTAATTCTGTAAATCACATCCTTGAAAAAATAGATTAACTGATCATCTTGTCTGCTGTAATCCTGCTGTGTTCATTGATACAATTCCTGAATTACAACAGTGGCTACATTCTGAAGGTACAGCATTGGTTGTAAAATGCTTTGTGATGTCCTGAGGTCATGCCAGGCACTATATCAAGGCAAATCTCTCTTTCCACAAATTAGAAATCTGCCAGCTTAAAAACAGATATCAATAATAAAATATGCACTACCATGGAGAGCAACCAAGCTGAATGTGACTGGGCTTAGCAAAATGTAACTGATCGTTTCTAGCAATCTGTCTCCTGAAATCCATTCTTGAAGCAATGCCTTGCATTAAATGTATATTAGCTGCAACTAATTCTATAAAGAGAGTGAGCAATAAATGCGGATACGCCCGTATCCCTTCTAACAGATAAAGACTGATACCTTAATTGTTGAGTTTGGAGGTGCTTGTTTATAAATTGTAGCTCTATAAATAAATGCCAAAAGAAAGTGTGTGAAGATTGACTCTAGCTCTATCCTTCACATGCTGGCTTTCTGAATAAGATCACCTAGTACAGCAAACAGCAATTCCTCAGAACTGGGTCATTTGACCCAAAACGTTAATCCTGATTTGTTTCCACAGATACTGCCAGACCTGCTGAGCTTTTCCAGAGATAACAAGGTGTGGAGCTGGATGAACACAGCAGGCCAAGCAGCATCTCAGGAGCAAGAAGGCTGACGTTTCAGGCCGAGATCCTTCTTCAGAAATTCAGAAACCTGTTTCTGTTTCTGAAAATGGGAATGGGGTATTTTGCATTCACAATCCATCAGAGCAGCTGCTCATTTCCTCATGGAAGATATTAATTCTTGACAAGTTAAATGAACCAATTTTCTATGGACTGGCTTCTCCACTTGGTTGCACATCTTTGCTCAACAATGCTGCCTCTCTTGAGTCCGGAAAACCAATGACACTGGCAGCCACCCAACATCTTGGGAACAAAACCTTGGACTGACAGAGAACTTTTCATGTAGTGAAATGTCCCAAAATGTTACATGGGAGTGTTATCAAAAGACCTACACCAATGTGAGGACATGTTAGGAGACATGACTATAAACTTATTCAAAGATGTAGAGTTTAGGGAACATTTTAAAGGGGATACAGAGGCAGAGAGACTTAGAGCAGGACTGCCATAGCCTTTAAAGCATTCTCCATGTGTAAAGAAACTGCTAGGCTAAAAAGCTGTATGAGAAATCACAACTAAAGCTGACTGCTGTTCAGGTTTTTGAGAAGATTTGTAGCTCAAGTCGTGGATGATGTTGTAGACTTGCTCGCCGAGCCTGCGTGTTTGATTGCAGATGTTTCGTCAAGCTTGCTTTCAAAGTCAACCGACACCCTCATCCGCCTAGCCGAATTCATCCTCATCCTCACCCTCAACAACTTCTCTTTCGATTCCTCCCACTACCTACAGGCAGAGGGGGTGGCCATGGGTACCTGCATGGGCCCAAGCTATGCCTACCTCTTTGTAGGTTACGTGGAACAGTCCCTCTTCCGTACCTACGCTGGCCCCAAACCCCACCTCTTCCTCCGTTACATTGATGACAGTATCGGCGCCGCCTCTTGCTCCCAAGTGGAGCTCGAACAGTTCATTCACTTCACCAACACCTTCCACCCCAACCTCAAGTTCACCAGGGCCATCTCCAACACATCCCTCACTTTCCTGGACCTCTCTGTCCCCATCTCAGGCAACCAACTAGAAACTGATGTCCATTTCAAGCCCACCGACTCCCACGGCTACCTAGAATACACCTCCTCCCACCCACCCTCCTGCAAAAATTTCATCCCCTATTCCCAATTCCTCCGACTCTGCCGCATCTGCTCCCACGATGGGGCATTCCACTCCCGCACATCCCAGATGTCCGTGTTCTTCAAGGACCGCAACATCCCCCCCACAGTGGTCGAGAATGCCCTCGACCGTGTCTCCCGCTTTTCCCGCAACACATCCCTCAGACCTCGCCCCCGCGAATCCCCCTCGTCCTCACATACCACCCCACCAACCTCCGGATACAACGCATCATCCTCTGACACTTCCGTCATCTACAATCCGACCCCACCACACAAAACATTTTTCCATCCCCACCTTTGTCTGCTTTCCGGAGAGACCACTATCTCCAGGAGTCCCTTGTCCACTCCACACTCCCCTCCAACCCCAGCACAGCCGGCACCTTCCCCTGCAACCGCAGGAAGTGCTACAATTGCCCCCACACCTCCTCCCTCCCCACCATCCCAGGTCCCAAGATGACTTTCCATATCAAGCAGATGTTCACCTGCACATTTGCCAATGTAGTATATTGTATCCACCGTACCCGGTGTGGCTTCCTCTACATTGGGGAAACCAAGCGGAGGCTTGGGCACCGCTTTGCAGAACACCTCCGCTCGGTTCGCAATAAACAACTGCACCTCCCAGTCGCGAACCATTTTAACTCCCCCTCCCATTCTTTAGATGACATGTCCATCCTGGGCCCCCTGCAGTGCCAAAATGATGCTACCCCAAGGTTGCAGAGACAGCAACTCATACTCCGCTTGGGAACCCTGCAGCCCAATGGTATTAATGTGGACTTTACAAGCTTCAAAATCTTCCCTCCCCCCACTGCAACCCAAAACCAGCCCAGTTCGTCCCCACCCCCCACTGCATCCCAAAACCAGCCCAGCTCGTCCCGCCTCCCTAACATGTTCTTCCTCTCACCTAACCCCTCCTCTCACTTCAAGCCACACCTCTATTTCCTACCTACTAACCTCATCCCGCCCCCTTGACCTGTCTGTCCTCCCTGGACTGACCTATCCCCTCCCTACCTGCCCACCAATACTCTCCTGTCCACCTATCTTCTCCTCTATCCATCTTCGGTCCGCCTCCCCCTCTCTCCCAATTTATTTCAGAACCACCTCCCCATCCCCCTCTCTGATGAAGTGTCTAGGCCCGAAACGTCAGCTTTTGTGCTCCTAAGATGCTGCTTGGCCTGCTGTGTTCATCCAGCTTCACACTTTATTATCTTGTTTCGTCGCCCTGCTAGGTAACATCACCAGCGCGCCTCTGGTGAAGCGTTGGCGTTCTATCCTGCTGGTTATTTTTCTGCCTCAGTTTGCTGGGGTGGTTGGCATCACTTCGGGTTCTGTTTTTCAGTGCTTTGTATATCGGGTCCAGTTCAGTGTGTTTGTTGATAGAATTCCAGTTGCAATGCCAGGCCTCCAGGAATTCCCTGACATGTCTGTGTTTGGCTTGTGCTATTATGGATATGTTGTCCCAGTCAAATTTGTGTCCTTCATTGTCCATATCTGTTGAGACCAGTGAGAATTGGTCACATCTCTTGGTGGTTAGTTGGTGTTCATGTATCCTTATTGTCAGTTTTCTTCCAGTTTGGCTGATGTAATGTTTCTCACAGGCATTGCAAGGTATTTTGTACATTATGTTAGTTTTATTGGTTGTGGGTATGGAATCCTTTATGTTCATCAGTAGATGTTGCAGGGTGATTGTAGGTTTGTGGGCTGTCCTGACACCTGGGGGTCTGAGCAGTCTTGTGGTCATCTCTGATATGTCCCTGATGTACAGTAGGGAGATTAGTGTGTCTGGCTGTGTTGTGCCTTCCTGTTGTTGTCCGTTGTGGAGGTAACGGCGGATTGTACTTTTTGGGTACAAGCACAATCCACCGTTACCTCCATGGCAGACCACAACAGGAAGGCACAACACAGCCAGACACACTAATCTCCCTACTGTACATCAGGGACCTATCAGAGATGACCACAAGACTGCTCAGACCCCCAGGTGTCAGGACAGCCCACAAACCTATAATCACCCTGCAACATCTATTGATGAACATGAAGGATCCCATACCCACAACCAATAAAACTAACGTAATGTACAAAATACCTTGCAATGACTGTGAGAAACATTACATCAGCCAAACTGGAAGAAAACTGACAATAAGGATACGTGAACACCAACTAACCACCAAGAGACGTGACCAATTCTCACTGGTCTCAACAGACATGGACAATGAAGGACACAAATTTGACTGGGACAACATATCCATAATAGCACAAGCCAAACACAGACATGCCAGGGAATTCCTGGAGGCCTGGCATTGCAACTGGAATTCTATCAACAAACACACTGAACTGGACCCGATATACAAAGCACTGAAAAACAGAACCCGAAGTAATGCCAACCACCCCAGCAAACCGAGGTATATAAATAACAGGCAGGACAGAACGCCAACGCTTCACTGGAGGCACACTGACAATGTTACCTCGCAGAGCGACGAAACATCTGCAATCAAACACACCAGCTTGGTGAGCAAGTCTGCAACCTGGCTTGTCTTCATCTAATCTCTCTGCGTACAAAGGCCAGCCAACTATGAGTGCTGTAGATGATTAAGAAATGGGATCGCTTGCTGATTTTCCACTTCCTCATGTGGAACATTGGAGTCAAATGTATCATCTTGGCTGAGCTGACACTGAATTGAAACGATTAAGTTGCCTTGTTATATCTCTACTACTCGCAGTGCTCATAAAGAAATATTTTTCTGCTGTGTCTTGCATCTCAGTGGTGCAGCATGGTCTAAGAATTAAAATTGACAAGTCTGAGCTGTATCCCCATGCAATGATTACCCAACCATTCAGCGCCCCCTTCTCATGATGCATAAAAATAAAAACTGAGAAATTAGGTTCAGGATTAGGCTATTCAGCCCATTGAACTTCCTTTACCATTCAGTATGACCATAGTTTATTCTCTATCTCAATGCTATATTCCTGTTTACTCCCGATATCCCTTGATGCTTTTAAAATCTTACAGCCTATCCACCTCTTTCTTGAAACTATTCAGTGACTTGATATCCACAACCTTCAGTGGCGGTAACAAATTCACCAGGTTTGCTACCATTTGAGTGAAGAAATGTTTCCATATCTAAGACCTAAATGGTCCACCCTATATATGGAGATAAAGTGGTGTCCCTTTGTTTAAATCTGGTCCTTGCATCAAAGATATCTTCAACTTCTTGCCTTCTTTAGTTTGGTGGTTGATCACAAAAACTTGTAAAGAGCCCTGATTGTAATTTTTCTCTCTATCCATTCTCCTCCCAATCTCTGTCCCATTTCTTACTCCATTGTCTGGGTTCCCTGATGTTATTCATTAATCTAATGCATCTCACAGAAACTGACTAAAAGCAGGCTGGGTTGAAGCCTATGACCAGTTTGAATGTATATAATACATGAAATGGGTCTCAATTATTCAGAAGGAAAGTAACAAAAACTGCTGTATCCCCATGGCAACACCCTAACCAATCAGAACATTCCTGCCTTGTCTGAGTGTTCCCTTAGAATGACAATCATGTTCACGATGCGTGCTCTTTAATCTTCATAGAAACCCATGATTATGGGAGGGCAGTGGTTAATGACTGATCAATCTGTCTAATAAGTTTTAAAATATTTGCCCTGTTTTTAACTTGGGACAAGGCAGCCTTGATTCCATTTATATGTGAGACCTGGGCCGTTGTAACTCCTCAGCCTTATTTGTAATTGGTGAAGCTGTTGTTCACTTGAAATCAGTGGGAATGATGCTGGGTTTTGTGGTGGTACTGAGACTTCATGGTGGGTATGGGTTCTTTACTCCATAGGGACAAGTAATTGCAGTTTGCAGCCTGAATTTAATGGCACCAGAGGGTTTATAATGGGGAGGCTGTCACCTGGGCGAGGTGGAGATGTGACAGACTCGGGACCAATGAGGACCAAAGGACAAATTCCTCCTTTTTCACAGTAAATCGTCAAGAAAGTTAAAGGATAATAATTACTGTGACGTCTTCTGGCCAGAGCCCAGCCGAGTTTAGCTACTGGGTTTAGTACCATTTGGCCTCCTGATTTTCTGAGGGACAGTCTATCTCACAACATCAGTTGTATCATTGGGCTGCAAGGTTTCAGAGTAAATTAGGACCCTGGCTGCCTGAGACATCTCCTGTGCTTGTTTGTTTTTCAGGTCAGCAAAATGTCAGTGAACAGGAACAAAAGCATGGCACAGACCCTCTTGTCTATCACTCCAACCCGATCTTGTTCATGCTGGATTCAAATCCAAGCTTTTGTATGCTTCAGTACCTGTAAACAAGTCTCATCCCGAGTTGGAAATATATCACCAATCCTTCACTGTTGCTGCAATTCCCTCCCTAAAGGGATTGTGGGTCTACCTACAGCATGGGGGCTGTAGTAGTTCAAGAAGGCAGCTCACCACCACTTTCTCAAGGGCATCTGGGGACAGGCAATAAATGCTGGGCTGCCAGCGAAAATAGTAAAGAAATCCTCATTGTGCTGTCTATAGCAGATTGGATTCAAACTGATTTATCGATTAGTACCAGAATTGATATCACTGATCCAAATTCATAGATATTCTTTGAAAACTTGAATGAACTTGAAATACTGTGGATGCGGGATGCCTGTTGTGTTATCATAGTCTTTCCAGACCACAGGGTTACTGTCTCATTAGAAAGCGACACGATTTGTGGTGATTTAACCTGAGTGCCACCATTACTAGGGTGAGAGAAAAAGGTTGAGAAAGAGAATCTTTCATGATAACCTCAACTGACAATCACTATTGAACCTGTGCTGTTAGCATCAAGATAACAAAGTGTGAAGCTGGATGAACACAGCAGGCCAAACAGGGATGAAGGGTCTAGGCCCGAAACGTCAGCTTTTGTGCTCCTGAGATGCTGCTTGGCCCGCTGTGTTCATCCAGCTTCACACTTTGTTATCTTGGATTCTCCAGCATCTGCAGTTCCCATTATCACTGTTAGCATCAGCACTGCTGTGCAAACTAAGCAGCCAATCAATTGAGCTAAACCAGCCCCTGAAGCAAGAGCAGAAATTGCTGGACACTCTCAGCAGGTATGGCAGCACCTGTGGAGTGAGATGCAGAGTTATTCTTTTGAGTCCAGTATGACTTTTCTTTGGAAATGTTCTGAAGTTCTGAGCAGGAGTCATACTGAATTTGAAACGTTAATTCTGTTCTCTCTCCATAGATGCTGAGTTTCTCCAGCAATTTCCGTGTTTGTTTCTTTGAAAACTTATTGCTTGTGGCTTTTATTGGCCAAGTGTTCATTTTATGCAAAATGCCTTCCTTTCAGTAGAGTGATCAGAATTGTTCTAGTGTCAGGGGTTATGGCTGATATCACCACTCGTTACATGAGCCTATACACACAGAAACAGCCGCCTCAGCTCAACTGGTCCATGCTGGTGTTTATGTGTGTTTTAAGGCCCCACCAACTCTTCTTCAGCCAGAGAATGGGGATCCTTTGGAAATCTCTGCCACAGAAAGCAATAGATGCCAAAAGATTGACGGAATTAGATATAGTTCTTAGGGATAAAAGGATAAAAAGGTATGGGAACTAAGAGGAAAAAGGACTGAGTTGAATGGTTAGCCATGATCATGTTCGATGGTGAAGCAGATTGTAAGAGCTGAATGGCCTACTCCTGCTCCTATTTTCTACGTTTCTGTTTTCATCTAACCCGATGAGCTTATCGGCATATTCATGCTCACTGTTATACTTATCTGACTTTTTCATGAATTCATTTTTGCAGATTGCCTCAACAATTCATTTGTGGTTGTGATTTCTCCAATCTGGTTATAGACAGCTCCCGAATTCTCTATGGACTTTATTTGCGACTATCTTAGAGCAACGCATTTATTTGTGAAGCACAACTAAGCGGAGCACTTCTTGCAAATGGACAGAAACAGTGCTGGTGCCTGTTATGTCAATGGCAGTGAAATCCCGGGCAGCTGCTTACTTTAAAATGAACATAAGCTGTAACTAAAACGCAACACTGTACTCATTCCCCTTCCACGCATCCCACCTCAACCCTGCATTGCCCTTTTGCATGTCACCCCATAGCGCCTTGTCACTTTTCTCTTTGCAATCCCAGGCTCTCGCTGTGCTTGCTTGCCCCTTCCTTGCCAATTCCCTCACACGCTCCTTCCGAGGGGGCAGCAACAGGGACAGAGGAGAAGTGAGAAGCAGCATGGTTATAGTATGTTGCACAGTCAGTATGTCAGTACACCTTCAAGAGACTGAATGATACTGTCTCTGATGGGTGACACATAAGTAACTGTTTCTAACAACAACGGCTTCAAAGGCTTTGTCCTTAAAGAAGGAGCAGCTTATAATTAAAACTGACACAAATTCAGAAGCAAAATGCATACTGCTTAAGATGGTACAGTGTAACATGCTTGAGGTAGAATCCTCATGGCAGAAACTTCATCCTGGATTAGCCAAGCAGTGAAACCTTTACTGAAATGCTGTTATTCAAACAATATATGCAGATCTATTTTACAGACTGAGTGATAGATGATCTTGGGCAAAGAGATATGAAAATTTTACTTGACAGATAGGGGTTTTACCTATTTGATACATCTGGTCTTCACATGGACAATCAGACAGTGCCAGAAAAGATCTGGCAGTGTCTCAAAGACAGACGAAAGGTAAGAATTAATTTCAGGATCAACAGACTTCCAATCGTTATATCGACAGCACCCCACAAGAGCCTATTGATCAGTTTCTTGTAAGATCCCCCAGTAACTGTCTAATCATCTAACTCAGTACACTTGCTACCCATACCATTTGATACCTTTAGCACTAAGAACAATATCTGACTCCTTGAAAACATGCAATGTTTTGGCCTCAACCACTTTCTGTGGCAGAAAATTCGACTGGTTCACCATTCTAGGTGAAAACATTTCTCCTCATCTCAGTCCTAAATGACCTACCCAATATCCATAGACTGGGATCCCTGGTTCTGAGCTCCCTGGTCATCAACAATATCCTTGCTGTGTTTAGCCTGTCTAGCCCTGTCAGAGCTTTGCAGGTTTATAGGAATCATTTGATGATCTCCAAGGATATGATTTTAAAGTAAAGCATTAACCAAGTACCAAGATGATGATATTTGATACACTATGTGTACTTGACCAAACACACACAATGACCAAGATATTCTTCTTGATCACCATGTTGGTACTGTAGACTGCCAAGGTGAAGACGTTCTCAAGATGGATCTCTCACACTGTAGCCAGAGCTAATTGAAACCGGCTAACCATCCAAAACAAAATCATTGTCACTGGACGACTTAAAGTTAAAGAAGTATGTGAGAAGATTGGCTGATTTTGGCCACACAGAGATGAACTTGGTACATTACCACAAAATTATTTTCAAAAGTTAATAATTCCCAAAATTTAAAGCATTGGTCAAGATACCATGTCCATGTTACAGCAGAGACACATGGGGTATTGTACACATGAGACTGAAATGTGAATCTGCGTAATGAGTAGGGATGAGTCAGGACACACAATCACCTGTAAATATATGTGAGGCATGCCAAAACAGCAGTAGAGAGGTCACCTACATCTACACGCTTCCCACTCTTTGGAATGAAATTAGACAGCCTATTTACAGCCCTTAAGAAAGAGTACATCCTTGTGATGGATAACATCTCCAACTTTCCCGTCATTTGGCAACAATTTTCGTGAACTTTGTTGACACTTGGAGAGCTATTATTAATTTATTTGGTATCCTGGATGAGAAATTCTCTGATAAAGAAATGCAGTTTATTTGCAGTACGTTTTGATGCGTGTGAACAAAGTGGGCAATGACTATACTGTCACCACACTATTCATGTTCAAATGGTCTAGCAGAATCTACAGTGCATACCATCACATCAATTAACTATTGAGCAACAAAGCAATATTTTCACATTGCATTGCTGAATTTTCATGTAATACCAAAGGAGATGGGATTACCATCCCCAGGACAATTTATGCTTAGAAGGCAAATGTGAACAACATTGCCCAGCAACTGATTTCCCAACCATGCCATGGCACAAGACTTTCTTCTTCAAAGACAGAGGAGAGTGAAAAAGAAACATGACAAGCAAAAAGGTAGAGAATGAGCAAAATTGCCACTAGGCAGAGCACAAGTTAGAAATTCAAATATAAATACTTGTCAACCAGCAAAGATTTCTGGAATAGCAACTAGCTCGGGACATACAAAAGTATTACCAGTCCTGGAGGTATCGTGGCACTGGTCCTTTCGGTATAAAGATCTCGGACTCCATCGGATCTGAGATCATTCAAAGCATGACTCTCTACTGGAAGCATCTTCACCTGTTGTAATGTAGTGGCTTAATATTAGCTCAGACACATATGTGCTGGATGACTATATGTTTGTACAATGTGTTTTATTGCGATAAATATCTGGTGGATTATTCTTCAGTGCAATGATATCCACATTCAGTTTCTTCTGTTCACAAAAGCAATGCCAAATCAGGCTAAACACATAATTGGAGGTAAATGTAGGAGAGGGAGGAGAGGGGGCAGTCAGTGGGAATGTGCTTGAGGTCTCAGGATGACCAGAGCAGTTGGAGAAATTGGGCATGTGCCTGAAGTAGGAGTTAGTGCTGGTTGCCTAGTTTTGTTCTCCATTTCCACAGTTCTCTACTCCAGCAGTGGCAGGAGTGACAGCATTCTCATATTTACAGCCCCTGGTTTTGGCCCGATTAGATTAGAGCGCTGAGTGAAATAAAAAACAGACACAGATGCACATAATTAATATTACAGTGGCTAGAGTAGTAGTGAGAAAAGTTATGCTTTTTCCTTGCTCATCTCAAAGTGATATTGTTAGTTTTCTATGACTTTCATTGTTTTGTTTTTTTTTCTCCCTTTTTCACTGTCTTCCTATTTCTTTCCATTTTATATTTGAGTATTTCATGCATTATATTTCTTTACATTCATAAACTCACCAACTAGGTCATTTAGCGACTTTTCTGATGAAGAAAATAACGAAACAGATTACAATTAAAAAAGGTGTGTAACTGCGGAGAGTTTCATGTTTTGTAGCATTTAGATGCAGGGAGGAATTGAATTAGTGAGAGAGCAGCCTCCATTAATTTATCTGCTGAACGCCAGTTGTGATCGTATTAGTTAACACCACAGATTTTCCTGGGCAGCTGTGTGGGTGAACCAAAGCCAAAGCTTTCATGCCTCTTCCACAGTCAGGATTATTTTGTCCAAAACAAGCAGAAAGCAATCTATCAAGGAATGCAAAACCAAACATACTAATGCTGCTGCCAGGGACCTGAGGCTCTGCCTGTCTCTATCACAAAAGATAATCTTCTCCTTTCCTTTTCTGCCCCATCAACTTGTTATTAATTGCAGCTGTCACCTGGACTCCTTGCCCCGTTGCTACTAAATTAAAAGCAGATCTTTTCATGAACATGCAAAAGTGATGGGCAGCAAAAACACTATCTGCTCTATGCAGCCATGGTGTCTGGGACATCTTGACAAGGTACTCCCTGACTCCTGCAGTTAGGCAGTGAGTAATCTTGGCTTCAACCTACAGTGATATGGAGAAAGGTTTCTTTTATTCATGGATCAGCAATTAAAAGTAGAATATTACACAGTCACACATATTGAAATTACAAACACACAATTGTTCGAAATGTATTTACAATGACGTTATACATTCTGACAAATATTCCCCTTTTAGTTCAGTTGAACTTAGTCCTATTTGGACACCAGCCCCACCAGGGATCTGAGTTCCTAACATAGGCTGACATTACAGTGCAGTGCCTCATCTTTCTCCTCCAGCAGAGGTGCAAATCTGGTAATGACAAATTCTCCTATGTATGACACAGATTGCTTGACTACCCGCTCTTGGACAGCACAGTTCCTGTAGCCAGGAACCACACAAGAAGGTTATGGAAGTTCACAAAGCTAGTTATCTACAAAGACCTCAGCATCACTGCCACAGGCTGTAGAACTGTACACCTGCAACAACATCATGCATTTATAGGGCACCATTTACGCAGTAAAATGTTGCATGTGTTACAGTGCAGGACGTCTGGACCAAATTTGAATTGATTTAGCTTTATTGTCTCACACCATACTGGAACAGATTGGCTGACTAACAGCTTCGTCAAAGTGTGTTACAAAGGTGACTGAGATCGATGTGATGATAAGATTAATAAATATACACTCGATATTCCAGGGTCATCAGTGATACCACTGTGATCTCAGTCGTATTCTGTTAGCGCTCCACTAAGAGGTTGGACTCTGTGCAGCTTGGAGCCAAATTCAAGGATATTCCACTGGAAATGCATAAGGTTACTTCTTATAATGTTAGGACCATGTTAATAGGTTGCTTAGTAATAGTAGCACTGGACTAGGAATCTAGATGTAATGGGAACTGCAGATATTGGAGAATTCGAGATAACAAAGTGTGGAGCTGGATGAACACAGCAGGCCAAGCAGCATCTTAGGAGCATAAGAGCTGATGTTTTGGGCCTAGAAGGGTCTAGGCCCGAAATGTTAGCTTTTGTGCTCCTAAGAAGCTGCTTGGCCTACTGTGTTCATCCAGCTCCACACTTTGTTATCTAGGAATTTAGAGGTTCAGGTTAATGCTGTGGGGGTTCAAATCTCACCATAGTGATTGGTAAGGTTTCAGGTCATTCAATAAATCTAGAATTGAAAAACTAATCTTAGTAATGGTGACCATAACTATGGCAGTAAATTGATCTTTGACAAAAATTTTGTTTCATGAATGCTCTTCAGGGATGGAAATTTAGGTCTGGCTTATAATCGCTCCAGATTCTCATCAATATGGAGGACTGGAGGGCGGCTAATGTTGCGCCTTAACTTAAAAAAGCCCGTAAGGAGAAACTGGGGAACTGTAGACCTGTGAATCTGACATCTGTGGTGGGTAAATTGTTGGAGGTGATTCTGAAAGATAGGATGTCACTCAGCTCAAGGGCAACTAGTGCCCACCTTGCCAACCACACCCACACCCCATGAAAGAATAAAGATAGTCCTGACGTGAAGCACAGTCTCTCAGGCCAGACAGATAAAAACTTTTCCTAAAGGTGTTTAAATTTAATTATTTTTCCTCTGTCTCACTCCCTGAATTCAATCCTTCTTTCCTTCTCTTTGTTCCTACTTTTGCAGCATTGACTCATATTCAATCATTTTGTTTTCTCTGTTGTTCTTTTTTAAACTACCCTTAAATTTGGTTTATGACCTTGATATACTATTGGACCAGATGTTCATGAAGACCAATTGACAGCTTCGCTTTGCACTTCGAGCAATGTCTGTGTGGTAGTAATATGACCTGAAAGGTGTGGGAAAAATGTTCCAATTCGCTGACGTTCAATATTTGCTATACTTTTCCAGCAATTTTCAGCCTGTTAGCCATACCACAGACTACATTGATCAGTCCATCACTTTTACTGCACTAAAACATCACCCCCAGCAATGTTACTGCTCACGCCTCTGCAGGAACAGAAAATGTTTTTGGAAAAAGATTTTACCTTTTTGTCAATTAGACCTATCCCTTAATCCCTGAATTAATCTCTATCTCACATTTTTATTGCATCCTGTACACCATCTTTCTCCAAAAACAGAGATGTTTGGCTCTTAAACCATACTCATTTTAATTGCTTCATTGGCCTTTTGCTGGTGTCCCTACCTTTTACATGACGTAGTTCTGCCTCAGTTCCCCATGCATCCATCATATTGGCAGAAATCTTCATTAATGTGCCTTTCAACTGATGCCAAAAGTTAATTACTTCTCAGGTTTCACTTCTCCTTTCAAAGCTGCTAATGTGACTCACTTACTTTAAAAGCCTTAGTCTCAAAATTTCTTCATGTACCATCCCATCCACTTTGCCGGTCCGGCGCAGTACAAATGAGGCAACTTACAACAATTTGTCAAGCTATCTAGAACAAAGAGCTTAGCAATATTAACAAATAATTACAACACAAGTAATCATGAAACTTAAAACCAATTGACATTAAAACTGATATTTGAAAGTAAATTATTAGAGTCAATTGAATAGGTGAAGTGTTAAGAAAATTCCATACATTCATTCCACTAGTTTTCCCACTCCACTACTGCTCTCGAGAGCTCTGCCAGATGCCATTCCACTGGTGCCAGGCGCTCTTCACTGCATCGCTCTCATGACCATTTCGAAATATGACTCTGTACAGAAATCCCGACTCTCCACCTCTTCTCCACACCTGCTACGACATTTTCAGTGGATCTAGATAAAGAAGACATTCTACTGCATCAGGCTTCAAAAAATAATTTTGTAAGTTATAAATGAAGAAATTCCATCTCATCACCATCCTAAATGGCTAACCAATCTTCTTGAGACAATGATTCCAAAAAGTAATAGTGTGCAACCAGAGGTAACAACTTCTCATGTCTCCCCTGTTAATCCCTCAAAAGACTTGCTATGATATCATGGGGGATATGGGTTGAAATCCCAATACAGTGTTGGTGGTATTTCAGGTCAATTAATTAAAAGATCTGGAAGCTGACTTCAGTAATGATCAGCATGAAACTATCATGTGATTGCTGCAAAAACCCACCTGGTCCTTTAGTCTGCTAGCCTTACTTGGTCAGTTCAACCTATGCCTCCAGACCCACTCAATGCAGTTGACTGTTAAATGCCTGCATATCCCATATAAAAATGTAAAAAAATGCACACAAACTCTGACATGCTTCCTGTCAGTGTTTAATGATTTGATTAGATTTGATTCAATTCTGCACAGTGTGGAAACAGGCCCTTTAGCCCAACAAGTCCACACTGCCCCTTGCAGCATCCCACCCAGACCCATTCCCCTATAACCCACACACCTCTGAACACTATGGGCAATTATTGCATTGCTGATCCACCTAGCCTGCACATCTTTGGACTGTGGGAGGAAACCAGAGCACCTGAAGGAAACCCACACAGACATGGGGAGAATGTGCAAACTCTGCACAGACAGTTACCTGAGACTGGAATTGAATCCAGGTCCCTGGCACTGTGAGGCTGCAGTGCTAACCACTGAGCCACCGTGCCGCCCTTATATAACAAGGTGTAGAGCTGGATGAACACAGCAGACCAGGAAGCATCAGAGGAGCAGGAAAGCTGATGTTTCGGGTCTGGACTCATCTTCAGCAATGGGGGAGGGGAAGGAGTCTCTGAAGTAAATAGAGAGAGGAGGAGGCAATGGTAGAAGGTGGATAGAGGAGCAAATAGGTGGAGAGAAGACAGACAGGTCAAGGAGGTGGGGATGAAGCCAGTAAAAGTGAGTGTATGTAGGGAGTTGGAATGGGCATTGTTCAGTGAGGAGGGATGGGCAGGTAGGTGGGAGGGAAGATATACAGGTCAAGAGGCAGGGACGAGATGGGCTGGTCTTGGGATGTGGTTGTTGGCAGGGAGATTTTGAAGCTAGTGAAGTCCACATTGAAACCATTGGGCTGCAGGGTTCCCAAGCGGAATATGAGGTGCTGTTCCTCCAGCCTTCAGGTGGCATCATTGTGGCACTGGAGGAGGCTCAGGATGGACATGCCGTCCAAGTATGGGTAGAGGGAGTTGAAGTTGTTCGCAACTGGGAGGTGCCGTTGTTTGTCACGAACCAAGCGGAGGTCTTCCACAAAGCAGTCTCCAAGCCTCCGCTTGGTTTCCCTGATGTAGAAGAGGCCACATCAGGAACAGTGGATACAATATACCACATTAGCAGATGTGCAGGTGAACATCTGTTTGATGTGGAAGGTTTTCTTGGGGCCTGGGATGGGAGTGAGGGGGAGGTGTAGGATCCGGTGTGGCACTTCCTGTGGTTGCAGGGAAAGGTGCCAAGGGTGGTGGGGCTGGTGGGGAGTGTGGAGAAGACCAGGGAGTCATGGAGAGAGTGATCCCTCTGGAAGGCAGATAAGGGTGGGGAAGGGAAAATGTCCATTGTAGTGGCATCAGATTGCAGGTGGTGGAAGCGATGGAGGATGATGTGTTGAATCTGGAGGTTGGTGGGGTGGTATATGAGGACAAGGGGAATTCTGTCTTTGTTGTTATTGTGGGGAGGGGATGTGAGGGCTGAGTTGCGGGAAATGCGAGAGATGCGGTCAAGAGCACTTTTGACCACTGACGAGGGAAAATTGTGATCCTTGAAAAACGAGGACATCTGTGATGTCTGGGAGTGGAATGCCTCATCTTGGGAGCTAGTACGACAGAGGTGGAGGAATTGAGAACAAGGGATTGCATCCTTGCAACTTCAACTCCCTCTCCCAATGCTTGAACAACATGTTCATCCTGAGCCTCCTCCAGTGCCACGACGATGCCACCCAAAGGCTGGAGGAACAGCACCTCATATTCCACTTGGGAACCCTGCAGCCCAATGGTTTCAATGTGAACTTCACAAGCTTCAAAGTCTCCCCGCCCACGACCGCATCCCAAAACCAGCCCAGCTCGTCCTCACCTTCTTACAGGTGAGTGAAAGGAAGTGTAGTCGAGGTAGCTGTGGGAGTCGGTGGCCTCGAAATAGATATCAGTTTCCAGGTGGTCACCAGAGATGGAAACAGAGGTCCAGGAAGGAGAGAGAGGTATTGAAGATGGTCCAGGTGAACTTAAGGTTGGAACGGAAGGTGTTATGGAAGTGGATGAACTGTTTCAGCTCCTCATGAGAGCACGAGGCAGCACCGATACAGTCATCAATGTAATGGAGGAAGAGATGGGATTTAGGGCCAGTCTAGCTGCAGAAGAGGCATTGTTTCATGTATTCTACAGAGAGACAGGCATAGCTTGGGCCCATGCAGGTACCCATGGCCACTCCCTTTTTTTGTAGGAAGTGGGAGGCATTATAGGAGAAGTCGTTAAGGGTGAGGACAAGTTTGGCTAAGCAGTTAAGGGTGTCGGTGGAGGAGGATTGGTCAGGCCTGTGGGAGAGGAAGAAGCGGAGGGCTTTTAGAGCACCTGCATAGGGAATGCATGTACATAGGGACTGGACGTCCATGGTGAAGATGAGGTGCTGGGCACCAGGGAATCAGAAGTTTTGGAGGAAGTGGAGGGCATGGTTGGTGTCACGAACATAGGTCTCTGGACTGGGGGGAGGAAATAGAGCCAAGATAAGTTCGGTGGGGCCGGAGCAGGCAGAGACAATGGGTCGATCAGGGCAGTCAGGTTTATGGATTTTGGGAAGAAGATAGAAACAGACGGTGCGGGATTGGGGAACAATGAGGTTGGAGGCTGTGGGTAGGAGGTGATGAGGTTGTGGATGGTTTGGGAAATTATGTTTTGGTGGTCAGGGGTGGGGTCATGTTCAAGGGGTCGGCAAGGGGAGGTATCAGAGAGTTGGCGCCTGGCCTTGGTGAGGTAGATGTCAGTGCGCCATACTACAACTGCTCCCACATGTGCTCCCTTGCTCCGACTAACCCCACCACCCCTGGCACTTTTCCCTGCAACCGCAGGAAGTGCTGCATGTGCCCTGACACCTCCCCCCTCACCTCCACCCCAGGCCCCAAGAAAACCTTCCACATTAAACAGATGTTCACCTGCGCATCTGCTAATGGAGTATACAGTATCTGCTGTTCCCAATGTGGCTTCCTCTACATCAGGGAAACCAATTGGAGGCTTGGAGACTGTTTTGTGGAACACCTACACTTGGTTTTTGACAAACGACTATGCCTCCCAGCCGCAAATCACTTCAAATGCCTCTCCCACTCCTTGGATGACGTCCATCCCAAGACTCTTCTAGTGCCACAACGATGCCACCCAAAGGCTGGAGGAACAGCACCTCATATTTCACTTGGGAACCCTGCAGCTCAATGGTCTCAAGGTGGACTTCACAAGCTTCAAAATATCGTCTCCTCCAGCCTCATCCCAAGATCAGCCCATCTCGGCCCCGCCTCTTTGATCTGTCTGTCTTTTCTCCCACCTATCCACTCCTC
Organism: Stegostoma tigrinum; assembly: GCF_030684315.1. Classification (NCBI taxonomy): domain Eukaryota; kingdom Metazoa; phylum Chordata; class Chondrichthyes; order Orectolobiformes; family Stegostomatidae; genus Stegostoma; species Stegostoma tigrinum. Next base: position 11,827,835 of record NC_081384.1, read on the forward strand.
CCACCTTACTGACCAACACCCACCCCCACTTCCTACCTACTCGTCTCAACCCCGCCTCCCTCATCTGTCCATCTTCCCTCCCACCTACCCGACCTTCCCTCCTCAATGACCAACCCCCATCCCAACTCCCAACCTACACCCACCTTTACTGGCTCCAACCCTGCTTCCTTGACCCGTGCATCTTCTCTCCCACCTATCTGCTCCTCTACCCACCTTCTCCAATCGCCTCCCCCTCTCTTTATATTTTTCAGAGGCTCCTTTCCCTTCCCCCATTTCTGAAGAAGGACCCAAGCCTGAAACGTCAGCTTTCCTGCTCCTTTGATGCTGCCTGGCCTGCTGTGTTCATTCAGCTCTACACTGTTATCTCAGACTCCCGCATCGGCAGTTCCTACTGTCTCCTGCCTGTTTCCTGTGTTGAAAGTGTAGTTTTGAGGATTGTTTGACTGTCCCAGGTGCCCTGTATGGTGGCAGCAGTTTTTATTGGCAGACTTAATATCTTTAGGCTTCTAGAAACCACTGATTGCTTCACGCCCAACACTTACACTGCAGGCTGTGCATGTTCAGACAGGATAACAGGTCTACCATGCCTTCGAGCTGCTGTCAGCAGACACCCTGGCTGAGGTTGAAGAACCTGCAACTAATGTGATGATTACTCCAAGATTACAAAGTTGACTGAGGTCAGCAAGGCATTACCATGGAGAGCAGAAATCCTGGCACAGGAGATACACTCAGCTTGGGGCTTGATGCTGGTGCTGTGGTTGTGAATAGTGATCTCTCCTTTGCTGTAATATCAGAGAGCCTCATAATTTGTTCTGGTCCTGACTGAGGCTGTTTGCCTCCCTGGATCTGTGTCAGCTCTCCGAATGAGCATTAAAACATAATGCCTCCTTCTTCATAGCCCTGAATAGTCTTTCTATTTGTATTGTCATCTAAAACCCTCTTGAATGCCATAAGTAGGAACAGGAGAGAGTTGTTTGGTCCTTTGAGCTTGCTGAGCCATTCAATAGGGTCGTAGCTGATCAATCACTTCTCATGTCCACTTTCCTGCCCTTTCTCCAGAACACCTCATACCCTGGTTGATCAAGAATCTATCAATCTCAGTGGTAAATATATACAAGACGCTGCTCTCACAGTTCCGCGTGGCAAGGTGTTCCAAAGACTCACAAGAAGAAATTTCTCCTCAACTCAGTCTTAAATTGACATCCCTTCATTCTGAGACCATGCCCTCTGGTCCTAGACTCTTCCACGAGGGGAAACATCCTGTCACCATTTACACTGCCAAGCACCTTAAGAATCTTATATGTTTCAATGAGATCATCTTCCATTCTTCTAAATTCCAAAGTAGAGTCTCAATCTGTTTAGCCCTTGCTCATAAAACAGTCCTTCATTGCGGGGGATGATCTCAGTGAACATCCTCTGAACTGTCGCCAATGAAATAATACCTCTTCTTCAATAAAGCGACCAAAGCTGCTCACAATACACCAGGGATAATGGGAACTGCAGATGCTGTAGAATCCAAGATAATAAAGTGTGAAGCTGGATGAACACAGCAAGCCAAGCAGCATCTCAGGAGCGCAAAAGCTGATGTTTCGGGCTGAGACCCTTCTCTGATGAAGGGTCTAGGCCCGAAACGTCAGCTTTTGCGCTCCTGAGATGCTGCTTGGCCTGCTGTGTTCATCCAGCTCCACACATTGTTATCTGCAATACTCCAGGTATGGTTTCAACAGCACCTTGTACTGTTGTTGTAAGACTTTCCTACTCTTATAGTCGAACCACTTTTAAGTAAGGACCAATGTTCCATCAACCTTCCTGTTTACCTCCTTGCTAGCACCTACATTCTAGCTTTCTGTGCTTCAAACCCAAGTATCCCCAAGACCCTGTGTTTTGTAGCTTTCTTCAGTTTTTCTCCATTTATATAATACTTTATTCTTTTGTTTTCCTTTCTGAGATGCACAACTTCACATTTCCCATATTATACTCCACTGGCAAACATTTTGCTCACTTTCTTAACCTATCAATGTCTATCTGTAAACTGCCTTTCCGCCCATTTTTATGTTTTCTGAAAATGTGGCCACAATACAATCACTTCCTTCCTATTGATCATTCATATATATTCTAAACATTTGATGGTATAACCCTGAGCCCTGTGGTTAGGTACCCCACCGGTGACAGATCACCAAACTGAAAGGAGCCCCTTATAGTACTTACTGTTTCCTGCCCACTAGCTAATTCTTTATCCATGCCATTATACTACTTCCAAAACTGTGGACTCCTACCTTACAACTCAATTGAGCCTGCCTCCACTACATTTCCAGTCAGTGCATTCAAGGCCCTAACTGCTCACTGTGCAAAAAAGCATTTTTCACATCACATTTGTTTTTTTTTTGCAAATTATCTTGAATATATTACTTGAAGTGAGCTTTCTGCTTTAGTATTGAGTGGGTGTTCAGATAAGTGGGGTATGGATGCTAGGGCAGTTGCTTGCTCCTCCTGCAAAATGTGGCAGTTGGGAGATGTGGCACACGTCTCCGCTGGCTACATCTGCGGGAAGTGCACCCAGCTACAGCTCCTTGAAAACCGTGTTAGGGAAATGGAGCTGGAGCTGGATGAACTACGGATCATTCGGGAGGCAGAGGGGGTAATTGAGAGGAGTTATCGGGAGTTGGTCACTCCTAAGGCTCAGGACGAGGATAGATGGGTTACAGTTAGGGGGAGGAAAGGGGACAGACAGACAGTGCAGAGATCCCCTGTGGGCATTCCCCTCAGCAATAAGTATACCGTTTTGGATACTGCTGGGGGGGTTGACCTACCAGAGGAAAGCCATAGTAGTCAGTTCTCTCGCACTGAGCCTGACACTGTGGCAAAGAAGGGAAGGGGGCAGAATAGAAAAGTACTCGTGGTAGGGGACTCGATAGTTAGGGGAATCGACAGGAGATTTTGTGGGCAAGATCGGGATTCCCGGAAGGTATGTTGCCTCCCTGGTGCCAGGGTCCGGGACGTCTCCGATCGGGTGTATAAAGTTCTGAAAGGGGAGGGTGAACAGCCAGAAATCGTGTTACATATTGGCACAAATGATATAGCCAGAAATAGGTTTGAGGATATAAAAAGTGATTTCAGGGAGTTAGGATGGAAGCTGCAGAGCAGGACGAACAGAGTAGTGTTCTCTGGTTTACTACCGGTGCCACGAGATAGCGAGGTGAGGAACAGGGAGCGGGCGCAGCTGAACACGTGGCTACGCAGCTGGTGTAGGAGGGAGGGCTTCAGATATGTTGATAATTGGGATGCCTTCTGGGGAAGGTGGGACCTGTACAAGAAGGACGGGTTGCATCTGAACTGGAAGGGGACCAATGTCCTGGGTGGAAGGTTTGCTCGAGTAGTTCGAGAGGGTTTAAACTAGTATGGCAGGGGGGTGGGAACCTGAGCTGTATACCAGAGGTGAGCGTTGATGCAGGTGAGGCAGTAGCAAGAGGTAGACCAGCTAGTGGGAAGGATTTTCCTGGGAAGGAACCAAGGGATCGGTTAAAGTGTGTTTGCTTTAATGCAAGGAGTATCAGGAATAAAAGTGATGAACTTAGAGCATGGATCAGTACCTGGTGCTATGATGTTGTGGCCATAACAGAGACATGGGTTTCTCATGGGCAGGAATGGTTGCTGGATGTTCCAGGGTTTAGAACATTTAAAAAGAATAGGGAGGGGGGAAAAAGAGGAGGGGGTGTAGCACTACTAATCAGAGAGAGTATCACAGCTACAGAAGCTTCCATTGTCGAGGAAGATCTGCCTACTGAGTCAGTATGGGTGGAAATTAGGAACAGCAAGGGAGTAGTCACCTCGTTAGGGGTTTACTACAGGCCCCCCAATAGCAGCAGGGAGATTGTAGAAAGCATAGGTCGACAGATTTTGGAAAAGTGTGGACGCAGTAGGGTTGTTGTAATGGGTGACTTTAACTTTCCTAATATTGATTGGAACCTCCTTCGAGCAGAAGATTTGAATGGAGCTGTTTTTGTAAGGTGTGTTCAGGAGGGTTTCCTAACGCAGTACGTTGACAGGCCGACGAGGGGAGAGGCCATTCTAGACTTGGTGCTCGGAAACGAGCCGGGGCAGGTATCAGATCTTGTGGTGGGAGAGCATTTTGGTGATAGTGACCATAACACTCTCTCATTCTACATAGCTATGGAGAAGGAGAGGATTAGGCAGAATGGGAGGATATTTAATTGGGGAAGAGGAAACTATGATGCGATTAGACACGAGTTAGGAAGCATGGACTGGGAGCAGTTGTTCCATGGTAAGGGAACTATAGACATGTGGAGATGGTTTAAGGAACAGTTGTTGGGAGTGATGAGTAAATATGTCCCTCTGAGACAGGCAAGAAGGGGTAAGATAAAGGAACCTTGGATGACGAGAGCGGTGGAGCTTCTAGTGAAAAGGAAGAAGGTAGCTTACATAAGGTGGAGGAAGCTAGGGTCAAGTTCAGCTAGAGAGGATTACATGCAGGCAAGGAAGGAGCTCAAAAATGGTCTGAGGAGAGCCAGGAGGGGGCACGAGAAAGGCTTGGCAGAAGGAATCCGGGAAAACACAAAGGCATTTTACACTTACGTGAGGAATAAGAGAATGGTCAAAGAAAGAGTAGGGCCGATCAGGGATAGCATAGGGAACTTGTGTGTGGAGCCTGAGGAGGTAGGGGAAGCCCTAAATGAGTTTTTTGCTTCTGTCTTTACGAAAGAATCGAACTGTGTAGTGAATGAAACCTTTGAAGAGCAGGTGTGCATGCTGGAATGGATAGAGATAGAGGAAGCTGATGTACTGAAAATTTTGTCAAACATTAAGATTGACAAGTCGCCAGGCCCGGATCAGATTTGTCCTCGGCTGCTTTGGGAAGCGAGAAATGCAATTGCTTCGCCACTTGCGAAGATCTTTGCATCCTCGCTCTCCACTGGAGTCGTACCTGAGGACTGGAGAGAGGCAAATGTAATTCCTCTCTTCAAGAAAGGAAATAGGGAAATCCCCGGCAATTATAGACCGGTAAGTCTCACGTCTGTCGTCTGCAAGGTGTTAGAAAGGATTCTGAGGGATAAGATTTATGACCATCTGGAAGAGCATGGCTTGATCAAATACAGTCAACACGGCTTTGTGAGGGGTAGGTCATGCCTTACAAACCTTATCGAGTTTTTTGAGGATGTGACTAGTAAGGTTGATGAGGGTCGAGCTGTGGATGTGGTGTATATGGACTTCAGTAAGGCATTTGATAAGGTTCCCCATGGAAGGCTCATTCAGAAGGTCAGGAGGAATGGGATACAGGGGAACTTAGCTGCTTGGATACAGAATTGGCTGGCCAACAGAAGACAGTGTGTGGTAGTAGAAGGAAAATATTCTGCCTGGAAGTCAGTGGTGAGTGGGGTTCCACAGGGCTCTGTCCTTGGGCCTCTACTGTTTGTAATTTTTATTAATGACTTGGACGAGGGAATTGAAGGATGGGTCAGCAAGTTTGCAGATGACACAAAGGTCGGAGGTGTCGTTGACAGTGTAGAGGGCTGTTGTAGGCTGCAGCGGGACATTGACAGGATGCAGAGATGGGCTGAGAGGTGGCAGATGGAGTTCAACCTGGATAAATGCGAGGTGATGCATTTTGGAAGGTCGAATTTGAAAGCTGAGTACAGGATTAAGGATAGGATTCTTGGCAGCGTGGAGGAACAGAGGGATCTTGGTGTGCAGATACATAGATCCCTTAAAATGGCCACCCAAGTGGACAGGGTTGTTAAGAAAGCATATGGTGTTTTGGCTTTCATTAACAGGGGGATTGAGTTTAAGAGTCGTGAGATCTTGTTGCAGCTCTATAAAACTTTGGTTAGACCGCACTTGGAATACTGCGTCCAGTTCTGGGCGCCCTATTATAGGAAAGATGTGGATGCTTTGGAGAGGGTTCAGAGGAGGTTTACCAGGATGCTGCCTGGACTGGAGGGCTTATCTTATGAAGAGAGGTTGACTGAGCTCGGTCTCTTTTCATTGGAGAAAAGGAGGAGGAGAGGGGACCTAATTGAGGTATACAAGATAATGAGAGGCATAGATAGAGTCGATAGCCAGAGACTATTTCCCAGGGCAGAAATGGCTAGCACGAGGGGTCATAGTTTTAAGCTGGTTGGTGGAAAGTATAGAGGGGATGTCAGAGGCAGGTTCTTTACGCAGAGAGTTGTGAGAGCATGGAATGCGTTGCCAGCAGCAGTTGTGGAAGCAAGGTCATTGGGGTCATTTAAGAGACTGCTGGACATGCATATGGTCACAGAAATTTGAGGGTGCATCCATGAGGATCAATGGTCGGCACAACATTGTGGGCTGAAGGGCCTGTTCTGTGCTGTACTGTTCTATGTTCTATGTTCTATGTTCTATATGTCTGCTAGTTCTTGACCCTTTTATAAAAAGGAATAGATTTTTCTGATCTGCTCTATCCAGTCGCCTCATGATTTAGAAAACTTTTGTCAAATTTCTTCCGAGCCTTCTCCTGTCCAGGAAAACAGCTCTAGTAGTGCAATTTATCTTCAGAATTGGAGTTTTTCATCCCTGGAAACAATTCTTGTCAACCTTTTTAGCACTCCAATGTGTTCACAGTCTCCCAGATGTGTGACATCCAGAACTGCACACCATACTTCAACAGAGGCCTTATACAAGGGTGGTTCGCATGTGGAATGAACTTCCTGAGGAAGCGTTGGATGTTGTTACAAATATAATGTTTAAAAGACATTTGGATTAGATTCCCTACAGTGTGGTAACAGGGCCTTCGGCCCAACAAGCCCACACCGCCCCTTGAAGCATCCCACCCAGACCCATCCCCCTATAACCCATACACCCCTGAACACTATGGGCAATTTAGCAGGGTCTGTCCTGCACATCTTTGGGACTGTGGGAGGAAACCGGAGCACCCAGAGGAAACCCACGCAGACACGGGGAGAATGTGCAAACTCCACACAGACAGTTGCCTGAGGTTGGAATCAAACCTGGGTCCCTGGTGCTGTGAGGCTGCAGTGCTAACCACTGAGCCATCATGCCGCCCCAAAGCATGTGAATAGGAAATGTTTGGAGGAACATGGGCCAGGAGCAGGCAGGTGGGGCTAGTTTAGTTCGGGATTATGTTCAGCATGGACTGGTTGGTCCAAAGGGTGTGTTTCTGTGCCGTATGACTCTATGACTCCATAAATTCAGCATTGTCTTCTTGTTTCTGTACTCAAGAGGGGAGGTGGTTGCCTGGTGGTATTATTGCTGGACTGTTGACCCAGGTAACATTCTGGGGACCGGGGTTTGAATCCTGCCATAGCAGCTGATGGAATTTGAATTCAATAAATATCTGGAATTAAGAATCTAATGATGACCATGAATCCATTGTTGATTGTTGGGTAAAAAACCCATTTGGTTTATTAATGCCCTTTAGGGAAGGAAACGTCTGTCCTTGCTTGGCCTGGCCTACCTGTGACTTCAGACACACAGTAATATGTTTGACCCTTAACTGCCCTCTGGGCAAAAAGTGCTGCCTGGTCAGTGATGCCTTCATCCTGCGAAGAAAGAAAAAAATCTTATATTAATAGAACCTTGGATTCTGAATGCTTTATTGATTGTCACTCTGACTGTCCTGTCACGTTTCATAGCTTATGTACATATACAGCAAAGTCTCTTTGCTCCTGAGCAATTTTTGGGGAAGCACTTTTATCTTATACTGTAATCTCTGTATTTGTGTGCGAAACACATCACCTGATGTTCCACTTGGAACTTTATCTGCCACCCATCTGCCCAATCCACCAGCTTCTCAATGCCCTCCTCCTTTAGTGTGCTTCCAAATTTTATACTAATCCACACCTAGCCCTAGCATTATACTAAATGAAAAAAACTAACTTAGCAATGATTGATAAACAAGTTTGTGGGTCTTTCTGACCTTTAGACCTCAGCAGTTTACCAAATTTACTATTAATGGGCTCATTAAAATAAATGTAGAAAGAAATTTACATGTAGTTTTCCCAAGCCATTGATTTTGTTGAATCGGAGGCAATGAGCAAAGTTATGTTTACTTCCTGTTGCACAGTACTTATTGTTAATTGTATTCTATACTGTACTTAGAAAAGTCTGTTTTTCAAGGCAACAGATTATTTTGAGACAAAAGTACAGTGAAATTAGTTCTGTTTACAGGGCAATCCTACGGAGTTAGGAAAATACAAATTTCAACTACAAAAATTGACTCTAACGTCTCCTGAGATATATGTGTTATAGAAACACAACTTGCACCACTTAAATTTTTCTTTCATAGATCAGAGGTTAGTATGTGTGGTTTTCTTTCCTTTGCCTAATTGTTTCACAAAGGGCAAGCATTCTGGTTAAACCAGTGCCAGATGTGCACAAGCATTGATTTGCAAATTTCAACCGCACAAAAAACGTTTTAGAACATCATTTGCAAACATGACCCCCTCATGGGCCATCCCCCCCATCCCTGGACACCCCCAAACTCCCTTAGGTTGCTCCTCTTGTGAAACATGGGCACATTAAAATAATTAGGCAAACAGAAGGAATGCAATAAATGTGGAAGGAAAACAACGTTGTGATGAAACAGGCTTCACCACAACACAGCAGCACATGACTTGGCAGGGGCGTCAGTATTTGAGTAAGGTCATGCAATTTATCATTTGATTACATTAGATACAGGTGCCCATCAAAGGAGCACAATAATCTGCTTAAGTATCTTGCCAGAAACAGTTACTGGGCTCGCAAATAGAAACATTGACCATAAATGACTGAGAAGTGGTTCTTTTTCTCAAAGCTCAGGAGCAAGCAATATTGGTGACTTACACCCACATGGCACTTTTAACACATGAACTGTCTCCAAGCACTTCATAGGATGGTATGATCCAAAACTTGACATGGAGCCATATAAGGAGGTATTAGGACTGATGACTAAAAGCTTGGCAAAAAAAGAATTTAATGGAGTGTTTAAATAATGTTATCAACTAGACTAAACCTCCCCAGGGTATATTAAGAAGATTGTTTAGACCTTAACTTTTCCTGAGTTTAAAGGTTAAGTGCAAGGCGTTGCGCACCTGATACAATTCAATTGATCAAACTACTTGGCTTTAAGTAAAACACACTTTTTACAGTACACTTAAAATACAGACAAAATAAAATGAATAGAAAAGAATTCGCTTAACTGCAACTCTTTCAAAATGCTTAACAAAATAGTGTACATATTAACTACTGCTGATGAGCTGTTCCAATGTAGTAACATCTCATAAACGGCACGGTGGCTCAGTGGTTAGCACTGCAGCCTCACAGCTTCAGGGACCCGGGTTCAATTCCAGCCTCGGGCAACTGTCTGTGTGGAGTTTGCACATTCTCCCTGTGTCTGCGTGGGTTTCCTTTGGGTTCTCTGCTTTCCTCCCACAGACCAAAGATGTGTAGGCTAGGTGGATTCGCCATGCTAAATTGCCAGTAGTGTTCAGGGTTGTGTGGGTTATAGGGGGATGGGTCTGGGTGGGAGGCTCCAAGGGGCAGTGTGGACTTGTTGGGTCAAAGGGCCTGTTTCCAGACTGTAGGGAATCTAATCGTAACACACACTTGGCAAAGACACATTCAGTAAAATAGATTCTAGAGGGAGGAGTAACAGCTTCAAGAATCCAGCAACAATAGAAAGCTAAAACTAAAATCCCTGATTCTGTGGGAGCTTGACCCCATCCCTTCAAGCTGTGCCTGTTGTTCCAATTTTAAATAAAAACTTATGCCCCACAAACTGTTTACTTTATTGGCTTTGAATAGACTGCTCATCACCTCTGTGTCAACCTTCCTTCATGAAAAAAGGACAAAATATCTATTAAAGCCATAGTATTGTGACAATAAAGAGAAGTAGAGAGACTGAGAAGTGAAGGGATGGTCTTGCAAAATGGGGCAACTGTCGTACTGGCGACCAGGAGTGGAACAATTAAAATCTGGATGCACAAGATACCGGAATGAGAGGGGCACATATACCTCTGAGGGTTAAGGTTAGGATTACAGAGTTAGAGAAGGTGAGACCATGAGTGGGTTTGAGAAAACAATTAAAATTGAGATTTTTTTTTAACCATGAGACAGTGAAAGCCAGTAAGCACAGAGGTAATCAGTGAATGGGACTTTCTGGGAGTTTAGCTATGGAGGCTTGGGTGGGTTCAGGTTTCCAGAGGGCAAAGACCAACTGGGAGTACATTGGACTTGTCAAATCTACAGGCAACAAAGACATGAGTGAAGGATTCAGTAACCGATAGGCAGAGATAGAGACAACTTTGGGTGATGTTACTGTGATGTAAAAAAGTGATATTAGTGATGGCACAAATTTGAGATTCGGCACTCATTTTGGGACAGCAAGCTTGTAAACTGACATGTTTGATCTTAGACTGTTACCATGGAAAGACTGAAAGACAGCTCGCATTTGATGTGGACCAAATCTGCCTATTCCTGCAATCCCAAACACCTCAAAGGTTGTCACAGGATGGCTTTGCCTCTTTAAGCAGATTTTCCATCAAAGCTTTGCACTTCACACCGAGGTTGCTGAATCAAACAGTCAGCTTCACCCTACAATCTTCCCAAAGTAAGGAAAGTGTAGCTAACAGACTAAATCCCAGCAGGCAGCCAACATCTTCTCACACAAGAGCATTATAACTTGAGGAATGGGAAAAATAATCTATTTTGATCGCTGGTCATTAACTGGGGTTGGGGATTTCAATAGGACACTTCAGGAGATGAACAAGAATGTGCGTCAGTCTTCAACCGCAATGAATTCTCCCTCATTCTTCTGGAGTCTAACAGTCAGAACTGGTAATATGGGCAGCTCTGACGAAAACACAGAAAATTGCTTCAAGCAAAAGAATATTTAAGACTGAGTCACATTTGCTGTTCCTTGGTAAACTTGCTCATAAATGAGCCCACTTTTAAATTTTATAATACATAAAATAAAGTACCTAATTTAAACACTCCCAGGGCCATGCAACCATTTAAATTCAATTATGAGACTTCATTAAATCTGAGGGGTTGACAAAACCAGGACTAATGCATGTCAGAAAAGGCAAGAGTGTTGTTCAAGTGTGACTTACTGAATGATAAAATACAATAGAAGAGTTTTGCATAAGCTGCTGAGAAATATGTGCCCGCCTTAACAAAGACTTATCTTTGGAAATGTAGATAGACTTTCCATAAAATGATCTTCTCAAAGTTAAGTGCCATTTATTTCTCACGCCGAGAATGTCTAAATTTTTAGAACAGAATAGATTAGTAACTTATTGTCATTTGTACTTTTACAAGAAATACAATGAAAAGTGTTTAAGTCACCATACTTTGGCACCTATATTAACAACAGAAATCATATGTAAAAAGAAACTTGTCTGTCTCCTCTCCACCTATCTTCTTCTCTATCCATCTTTGATCTACCTCCCCCTCTCTCCCTATTTATTTCAGAACCCTCTTCCCCTCCCCCATTTCCGATGAAGGGTCAAGGCCCGAAACGTCAGCTTTTGTGCTCCTGAGATGCTGCTTGGCCTGCTGTGTTCATCCAGCTCCACAGCTTGTTATCTCGGATTCTCCAGCATCTGCAGTTCCTACTATATCTAAGACAAAGTTCATCTTCGTTCAATTTATGGCTTACAGTTTCCCAGAGTCAGTACATGAAAAAATAGCCTCTGGTATACTTTTTATGCAACATTTCCATTTTGTTTACCCTGATGACAGGCAAAAATCATCAAAATTCCACCTAGTTATAAACTTCAGCAGTGATTGCAGTAATCATCCCTTCCTCCTTGAACATGCAATTTTAGATTTAATCACTGGTTAACCATTCATCACAAGCTTTAGTTCCAACTATCAATCTCCATTTCTCTTATTTATAGGTATGAGGACACCATTGAGAGCAAAAAGGACATCTGAACCAATAAACCTATCAGGCCCCACCTGTGGAGTGTCGTAATTGACCACTTAGAGATAGTAAAGTCAGAATCCCCCAGTTGTTCCTCCTCAGTTCTCTGGCTAAAGGCAGATACAACCCATAGCCTCTGCTGTGGGTAATGAGGCAAGTCCAGAATCCACACAGCCAGAACAGGGGATTGAACTCAGTTCTGTGAACATCAATCTGATCCATGCCAATCTTCCTGCCAACTGAGCTGCCAGCCTTTCAAAGTTGCTGCGGCAGTCACAGTTTTACACACACTTTATAGTTCCAAGTTATGAATAGTGATGGTACAGACTGTAATTTTGTTTCTGTCACATGACTGACCATAAATATTTCCCACTACTATGTGGGAGGAATTTACAGATTGTCGAGTCACATTATGAATGCGCTTCCTCTGGCCACCAGGTTTCGTGCTCAGAACGAAGCGTGCTAACCACTACACCACAAGGTTGTCCCAGCTCAGCTACAAAATGCATAAGCGACCAGACTGTATGATAGCTGGGTGGTAGCTGTGGCTCAGTGGGCTCTGGAATATAATGTTGTGCTCTAAATCTCTAGAAATTGTGTGTAACAGTCTAAAGTTAATGCTCCAGTACAGTACTGAGAGTTTGCCATTGTCAATGATGCCAATTTTTGAATGTGCCACTAAACTAAACTCCAGTATGCACTCAAATGTCATCTGCGTCAAGCATGGGGAAACGTGGTCCAGCCCTAAAATTGTTGAACTTGATATTAAATCCAGAAGGCTGCAGGGGCCCAAAGCAGAATATGAGATGCTGTTCTTCCAGCTTATACTGAGCTTCTCTGGAGCAGTGCAGCAAGCCCAAGAGAGAGGTGCTGGCCAGAGAACTCAGTGATGTGTTGAAGTGGCAGGCAACTAGAAGTTCATAGCCTCTTTCGCGGGCAGAATGTAGGCGTTTTGTGAAGCTGTCATTCAGCCTGCACTTCATCTCCTCAGTGTAAAGGACACCATAACTATTTGACCAAGTATTCACTAAGGCTCGTTTTCATAGCCACATCACATTCCTCAGTGACTGCCTCTGGCTCAGACCCACCCCACATGGATTCCAACTGAATTTTCATCCCTCATGTTTTGAATCCTCCCAGGGTTCTCAGGAAGGGTCACCAGACCCGAAAGGTTAACTCTGTTTTCTCCTTCTCAGATGCTGCCAGACCGGCTGAGCTTCTCCAGAGACTCTGTTTTTGTAAAGAAGGCCATGTTGTGGACAGTCATTATGGTAGACTAGACTGAATTAAGTACAGGTAAAATGCTACTTCAGCTGGAAGGTGTGTCTGGGACCTTGGATGGTGAGGAGGGCGGAAGTGAACAGGCAGAAGTTGCACCTCTGTGATTTCAGGGAAAGATGCCATGGGGCTGTCGGGGTGTGTTGGCAATGAAAGAGGAGTGGACCAGGGTGTCCTGGAGGGAATGGTCTTTGTGAAAGGCTGACAAGGGAGGGAAGGGGAATATATGTCTAGCGATGGCATCCCACTGGATGTGACAGTAATGGTCGCTAATGATCCACAGGATGTGGATTCTGGTGGGATGGTAGGTGAGGACAAGGGAGAGCCTATCACTATTGTGGGAGCAGGTGAGGGCCAACGTGTGGGAGATGAGTGAGACCCAGTTGAGGGAGCTGTTAACAATGGTGCTGGGGAATCCTTGGTTGAGGAAGAAGCTGGATATTTTGAAGGCTCCCTTGATGAAGTTGGCATGATTGGAACAGATGCAATGGAGATGGAGGAACTTGGAGAATGGAATAGTGTCTTTACAGGAAGCAGAGTGTGAGCATGTATAGTTAGGTAACTATGGGAGTCAGGGGGTTTGTGTGCATATTAGTAGCCAGCCTATCCCCTGAAATGGAGACTGAGACTTCGAGAATGGGAAGAGAGGAGTCATGGGTGGACCAAGTGAAGGTGACAGCAGGATAGAAACTGGAAGTGAGATGGATAAATATTTCCAATTTAGGATGAGAAAGGGAAAACTTTCTGGCGATTTTATCATTCAGTTGGAGAAAGAGTTATGGGTTGGTTGGGGAGGGGAAGCAGGGCGGGCACAAGGAGTGTTCCACGCACTCCACAAAGAGGCAGACATAACTGGGGCCCATGCAGGTACCTGTGGCCACCCCTCCGACCTGATTAAAGTGAGAGGAGTTAAAAGAGAATATGTTCAGGGTGAGGATGAGCTTGGCTAAGCAGAAGAGGGTGGTGATGGATAGGGATGGTTCAGGCCTTTTTTCCAGGAAGAAGTGGAGAGCCCTGAGACCATCCTGATGGGGAATGGATGTGTAAAAGGATTGCACATCCATGGTAAAGAGGAGGCAGCCGGAGCCTGTAAACTGGAAATTCTGAAACTGATATAAAGTGTGAGAGGAATGGCAAATGTAGATGGGAAGGGACTGGACAAGGGGAGAAAAAAAATCGAGCTAATGTAGGAAGAGATGAGTTCTGTGGAGCAGAAGCTGGCAGAATCAAATGGGCTGCCAGGGCTGTAATGATTGCAGATTTTGGAGGAAGAAGTGAGCTGTGTGGGGTTCGGAGACTGTGAGCTTGGAGGCAGTGGAGGGGAGATCATCAGATGAAATGAAGTTCGTGATGGTTGTGATCAAAATGGTCTGATGCTCCCTTTAGGGGTCGTACTCCGGGCGGGGGTGGGGGTGTGGGTGGGGGAGGTGTGAATAGGACGAGGCATCAGAGAGTTGGCCCTAAGCCTGTGCAATTTTGGGTCTGTGGGACAGACATCAGCACCACCCTCATCGGCAGGCTTACTGACAAAGTCAGAGTTGGATCAAAAAACATGGAGTGCAGTCAGTTCAGAGGGACAGAGGTTGGAATGGGTAAGGGTGAGGCACAGAGAAAGTGAGGCAACAAATGTCACATTGACAGTTCTCAAAGAACAGGTCGAGTGTAGGTAAAAAGCCAGAGGGAGGGATCCTGGTGGAGGGACAGTGTTAGAGATAAGCAAAGGGATCTGTGAGGTGGGGGAGAGGACTCTTGTCTAAAGAAATGGACACCAAGGCGAAAGCGATGGAGGAAGAGTTTAAAGTCATATTATCGCTGAAATCCTGTAAGGTGGGGAATCAGAGGGATAAAACTGAGACCTTTGCTGAGTGCAGAACGTTCAGCATCAGAAAGCAAAAGGTCAGAAGGGATAATAAATACACAACAGGAAGTGGGTTAGGAGAGGGGATGGAATCAGAGAGCGGGCAGGATGGGAAAGTTCCAGAGGAGAGTGCAGATCTCCAAGCTTCTTGTGTTCCTTAATGCCTGAAAGGAAAAGGAAAAGTTTCTTGCTCAAACTTTGTATAAGCCGGACGATGAAATGGAATTGGGAGGCAGGGAAGCCCGGAGCCAATGTGAGCAGTACTGAGGGAGAGAGAATTTGGGAATGTGTGGCACTGAGCGTGGATCCCAGGCTGCAGCAAGAACAGCTGTCTGTGGAATGCTGAATCTCAGAGATACCCTGTAATCCTGGATGGATCCAAAACAGAAGACCATAAGACATTGGAGTGGAAGTAAGACCATTCAGCCCATCGAGTCCACTCCACTATTTAATCATGGCTGATGGGCATTTCAACTCCACCTTCCTGCACAATCCCTGTAACCCTTGATTCCTTGTGAGATCAAGAATTTATCAATCTCTGCCTTGAAGTCATTTAACGCCCCGACCTCCACTGCGCTCCGTGGCAATGAATTCTACAGGCCCACCACTCTCTGGCTGAAGAAATGTCTCCTCATTGCCGTTTTAAATTTACCCCCTCGAATTCTAAGGCTGTGCCCATGGGTCCTAGACTCCCCAGCTAACGGAAACAACTTCCCAGCGTCTACCCTTTCTAAGCCAGACAATGTCTTTCAGATTGCATCTAAATCTGCAATATACAACCCTGTCGTGATCACATAAATTTTGAATACTCAAATTCATTGATACCACAGCACAGCTGGATCATCCAGTGAAAAAAGAAACATTGTAAGAGCTGTGTAAGGGACAAAAGTGAAAGTTGCCGGAAAAGCTTAGCAGGTCTGGCAGCATCTGTGAAGAAAAAAATCAGAATTAATGTCTCGGGTCCAGCAACACTTCATCAGAACTGATGGTAACTGGGATAGCTTTGGTTTATATGCAGAAAATAGGGAGGGGAATGTAGTAGGGAGTAAACGATAGGATAAAGCCCAAAGAGAGAGAAGATCTGTTGGATAGACAAAGGAGGTGATAACGAATTGGTTAGTAGGGTGAATAGCTGTTAATGGGGACTGTTAGTGACTAGTAGTGTGTAATGGGAGGCTATATGATAACTGGGCCTGGTGTGTAGGTTAGGGGGCTGGGACATGGGAGAGTTTAGGTCCTAAAATTATTGAAGTCAATATTCAGTATGAAGGGCTGTTGGGTTCCCAAGTGGAAAATGAGGTGTTCTTCGAGCTTGTGTTGAGCTTCTCTGGAACATTACAGCAAGCCAGAGACTGCGATGTTGGCCAGGGAACAGGGAGGTGCATTAAAGTGGCAGGCAACTGGAAGCTTAATGTCTTTTTTGTGAGCAGAACATAGATGTTCCGCAAAGCAGTCACCCAGTTTATGCTTCGTTTCTCCGATATAAAGAAGACTGTACTGTGTGCAGCGAATGTAATAGACTAGATTCTGGGAAGTGCAGATGAAGTGTTGCTTCACCTGGAAGGTATGTTTGGGTTCTTGGATGCTGGGGAGGGAGGAGTAATGACAGAGGAACCTTCAGTTGGAATCCATGTGGATGAGTTTGAGCTGGAGACAGTCACTGAGAAATGTGATGTGACTGTGGAAACGGGTTTTTACAAATGCCTTGCCAAACACTAGTGACAGTGAAATTGATGACAGTGAACAAGAAAAAGAAACTAGATTGGAATGGAAATCGTGTTGGAGAGAGGAGCAGATCTTCTTCAACCTGGATGAGATGTAGCAACGAGTTAAAGACCTGACAAAAAAAAATCGAAAGAACTGCAGATGCTGCAAATCTGAAACAAAAAAAAACAGAAATTTCTGGAAAAGCTCAGCAAGTCTGGTAGAAATTCGTGGAGAAAAATCAGAGTTAATGTTTCTGGTCCAGTGACCCCTTATCAGAAACATCAGTTTATTAGTATTTCATTACTTGTAAAACATTTTGAGATGCCCTAGACAATAACGTAATAAAAGTAAGTAAGAGGCTCACTTACAGAACATTTCTGGTTCTAGAACTAACTAATGGAAGCTGTTGAGCAGTCCTGGTTTTCCTATGTACAGTCTTGGTAAATTGAATGATCAATTTCCATCAGAGATGATGGGAACTGCAGATGCTGGCGAATCCAAGATAACAAAGTGTGGAGCTGGATGAACACAGCAGGCCAAGCAGCATCTTAGGAGCACAAAAGCTGACGTTTCAAGCTAGGCCTGAAATGTCAGCTTTTGTGCTCCTAGGATGTTGCTTGGCCTGCTGTGTTCATCCAGTTCCACACATTGTTATCAATTTCCATCATCTGATTGTCATACTTGAAGCCTTTCTTGTACAAAAGAACAAATACTGATCTAGCTATGATCAGCTGACCGCACTGAGTCAAGCTTATGAAACCATCAGTAAACAAGGATCAGTTTGACCAAATCTATATCTCCTAGTTAATTCACACTTTTTATGGAAATTAGGCATTGCAATAAAAGCTGCCTGCAGATGCTCCAGCTTGAGTAAAGACAATGGAACTAGACTCTGGAATATACACTCAACTACATTTCAGCAGTTATGTTTGAGAAGCTGATGACAAAAGAAAAATTGATTTGTGTGCAAGTACTGGAACAAACTCTCCCTTTGTCCCTCTGAAGCTTGAAGTCAGTGCCTGATGAAAAGGCATTTTGAAACATTCACTTACAACTCAGGGACATCTGTAAACTTGACAACTGCTGAAGAAGTGAAACAATATTCAAAAAAGTCAGGACTGAAATCATCTTCACCACCCAAGAACTTAAACAACTTTAATCTGCAAATCCTTTTATTTCCTGTTGGATTTGGACACTACCTCTACTTCTTTTAAAGCTTATTACTTATCTTTTTGTGTGGGTGCATTTAATATTGCATTTTAATTGTCTTCTCATTCGTAATAAAATTCCTCTTTATTTCACCCAAGAAAACCTTTTATTGTAGCTCCTTCATTTTGATATAATTAATTACATTTTAATTGTAGTGTATAATTGCCTGATATAAAAGAGTTAAAAACATTTATTAATGTTGGCTGAGGGGAGTTAAAAAGAGGGGAGCAGATTCGTCCTCTTCATCCGGTAAATACAATTAATTGAGAGAAATCTAATGGGTTTTGAATGTCTGTATAACAATATTAACTTAATCTGTTTCATCTGTTATAGTATAGGTTGTATTTTGTTTTAACAGCACTGTTGCTGTAGAACTGGACAACCTCACAAATTCAATGTATTTTACAATGACTATGAAAGACCAGTCGTGATAGACCATCATTGTTTCATCAATTTGGATTAGTTGCTTGAATGTAGAGCTTTAAAGAGGCTTGTACGCACTGAGGTAATGAACATTAGTAACGAAATGAATTCAGAATATTACGTTGTATCAGGACGGCAGGACCAAATGCACATAAATGACTGCAAGCTAAATTTGAAGCAGATTTTTGGGAAAAATGCCTTTACTGATAAATATTTGCAATATTTTTCTGACAAACTAATAGAGGCAAAGATGTTCAAAATAATATTGAATTTTAATGGTAGAATGATAGGTGTTTTTTGGGTTAAATGGACTTTGTTGTCCTTAACTTCTCTAATAATCTTATCCTTTCAGTTTCATCTTTTGAAAGATAAAAATTCCTTGGCACTCTGTACATATTATGATTTAACCAAACAGATAATATTTTGGCCACTGTAGGCATTTGTTTCCATTCATCTGCTTCCTTGTGCCAATTTGAGATTATAATTTAAACTGCTACCGTTGTAGCATTTTTAGAATTACCAGTGTTCAACATCAAATGATAAAATAAGACTAAGTTTGCTAAAGATTGAACAAACTTTGCATATGACAATACTTTCCACACACAGTTTGTAATTCTCAGGTCCCAGCAAAACCATTGCCCTCCTACCGGAGGGTTGCTCTTTCATGAGATGGAGAGGGTCCCCATACCTCAGGTGAGGGGAGAAGTTGAAGAGGAGAGTCCTTTGTGTTAACCTCAGTGAATGCTGGAACAGAACATGTACTATTTGCATCACTAGGCATTGCAAACCAGCTATCCAGCCAACTGAGCTAACCAAACCCCAATTGCACAAGTAATAAGGAGTAAAGTCCTGCTGCAATCACATATTTATTTATTTGAAACAAACTGCTTTGTTGAAACATCGGAGGGCTTTGATTCTAAATTCATCAATTTGCTTCCAAAATCCATTACTGTTTGCAATTCCAAGAGGTTTTGCACTTATCCAAGATGTAATAAGGTAAATAATGATGCACAAATTTAGCACAGACTAGTTTCAGACCAGAAAGCCATAAACACACTTTCTGGCAACCTGCAATTTTTCATTAGTGCTTTACAATCATTCCTCTGGGTATCCTTTTTATGCGTGAATACGGGAAATAGGAGAAAATCTGATTTTGAGATTTTTGGGAAAAATTGTAATTCTGCTTTGCCTAGACTTAGTTAACGTGATAGAACCATAGAGATACAAGCATTGAAACAGATCCTTTGGTCTAACTTTTCCATGCTGACCAGACATCCTAAATAAATCTAGTTCCATTTGCCAACATTTGGCCCATATCCCTCTAAACCCTTCCTATAGATATAACATCCAGATGCCTTTGAAATGTTGTAATTGTACCAGCCTCCACCACTTTCGCTGGCAGCTCATTCTATACATGCACCACCCTCTGTGTGAAAACATCACCCCTTAGGACTGTTTTAAATCTTTCCCCTTTCACCTTAAAACTATGCCTTCTAGTTTTAGACTCAACCTCCCTGGGGAAAAGACCCTTTCCATGCCCCTCATGATTTTACAAACCTCAACAAATTCAACCTTCAGCCTTCCCCTGCGAAATTCATCATAAAAAGTTGCAATTGTCTTTAAACTTCATAGAATCTTGGTTCCTAGATCACGCATGTGCTGTTTCAATCTAAATCATAGGGATAGACCATAACTTGGATATGTATCTGTGTATAGATCTACAAGGTTTAACAGTTATTAAAATGCCAAAGGACTATCTACTCCACACATGGTCCAAGGGTTTTGCCATCCAGCCTATGGCCCTAGAACAGGCTTACTAGGCAGTTCAGAGGCAGCTCACTGGGCTGATCTCTGGTATGAAAGAATTATCTTATAACCAAAGGTTAAATAGTTTGAGACTCTAAGTCTTTGGAGTTTAGAAGAATGAAGTTGAAACAAGTAGCGGGACAGGGTGTTGTATATATTTACTGCTGAGATAAATAGATTCTTGATCAGTCAGAGGATCTAGGGTTATGGGGAAAAGGCAGAAAAATGGATGTGAGGAGTGTTGAATCAGCCATGATCCTATTGAATAATGGAGCAGATTCAAAGAGCTGATCAGCTTACACCTATTTGTTATGGTCTTATAGTCTAATGGGAATCCTGCAGAGCAACTAGTTACAGCACCTTCCACAACCACTGGGTCACTTTACAGGCAATAAATTTTGTTTGAAGTATGCTTTGCTATTATAATGTATGAAATGTGGACAGCAAATTTCCACACATTCCTACAGACAGAGATGATCGTGATCAGATAATCTGTTTTACATCCAGCCAAGCAGACAGGAAGGACTTTGGCTTAATGCTTCATCCAAATGATACCACTGCTAACAATGCAGCTCTCCTGCAGTGTTGCATTGGAGCATCAAGCTCAACCTCTTTGCTGAATACCTCATGTCAGTCTAGAACCGAAAGGTTCAGAGGTGAGAGTGCAACCACAGCACCAGAGCTGACAGCTGGAGCAATGGGACAGGGGCTGTGCAGAAGAAAGATTGTGTACAGTGAAGTGAAACAATTCCTTCAGCTTAAACCATCTGCAATCTGTATGGGATCATTCTGGATGTGGATAACAACCCCAACATCCCTTCATCGAAAACCAGATTATCAATTTTAATCTACAATAATCGCATTGTGTGTTTTACAGCATTGAAATTTCCCCAAATCATGTTGGGCAAATCAGCTCACTCGAGTTTCGCCGAATTCCAATTGACTGAGAAATTTTAATAAAATCTTTTCATGAAGGAGTATGGTAACAAAGCTATGCTCACAAAATAGGAATAAATAACCATCTCTCCCACCTGTATAAATTTCTCTCGGCAATTAATGATTCAAACTCTTCAGTTGAACAGCTATTTTCAAGGGCATGGAGAGAAAAGAAAGTTTACACAGGACTTTGATCATTTTGATTAGATCATATGAATTCGATGTCCTTATTTTTTTCAGTGGTATCCTTGCCAACAGGCAACCAATAAGGAATTACTCAGGTTACCATCAAGTTGGCCTAATTGTACTTGAAAGAAATAAAATAGACTTGTTTTTACTGAGCACCTTTGAAAACCATTCCATCGGGTTTTGACGCATTTGGCTGTGGCAAAGTTGTTTGCCATCACACTATGAGATTTCCCTGCTCTTCTATGACACGAGGGGATAACATCAAAGTTGGAGGAAAGAAGGCAAAAAGTCACGTTGGCTTTAATGAAGTTAAATTTCCTGTTGCCTTCAACTTATCTATTGTAATACTTGTGAAGGATCCGCTGAATTTCCAGAGAATGGTACAAACAATTTTTATGTCTTTCTTCTGAGGTTTTCATGGATTCCCTGAAGAAATATTAATAATGTCAGGAGAGAGAGCCCCTGTAATTTCAATCTCTAGAGCCTTATGCAGCCAAATATTCTTCGCAGATCACTGCACCCTTCCACATTTGGTCTTTTGTGCCTTTGTTACCTTTACTGTTAATTATTCCAATGCAGTAGCTACAAGGGCAGGTCAGAACTTGGTAATACTGCAGCAAGCAACTCACCTCTTGAATCCCCAAATCCTGTACATCAGCCTCAAGGCACAAGTCAGGAGTGTAATGGAATACTCCCCACTTCCCTGGATGGGATCAGCTGCAACTACACTCCACAAGCTTGACATGACCCAGGAAAAAGCAGCTTACCTGATTAGCACCACATTTACAAGCATCCACTCCCTCCACCACTGACTTTCGGTAACAGCAGTGTGCACAATCTACAGGATGCACCGTAGAAATTCACCAAAGCACCTTAGAGAGCTCCCTTGAAACCCATGACCACTCCATAACACCCCAGCCTGCCAAAAATTTGCATTTTTCGAAATTTGCACCCTTGCCTCTTGTACATTTACAATTTTATTTGCTCATCCATTAATGACTGGCATTCATCTCCTGAGGCAGCAATCCCTTGATTTTCATTCCTAAACTTTTCCATTTCACTACCTCTCTTAAGGCATTCTTTAAACTTTCTTGATCAATTCGTTCTGATATCTCTTTCGATGGCTTGGTGTCAAATGTAGAGTGACAATATTCCTACAAAACACTTTGGGACATTTGACAATGTGAAATTTGCTGAAGAAATACGAGTTGTTGTTGACTGGTAAACACATTGGAGAAAACAATAGAGGATGGGTTGGATGAGCACCTGAAGACAATAGTTGAATGAAATTTTTATTAGCATATGATATGTCCTGTCTCTAGCCAGATTTGGATACAGAACTGGCTCAAAGGTTGGAGACAGAGGGTGTTGGTGGAGTGTTGCTTTTCAGGCTGGAGGCCTGTGACCAGCGGCGTGCCACAAGGATCTGTGCTGGGTCCACTGCTTTTTGTCATTTATATAAATGATTTGAATGTGAACTTAGGTGGTATGGTTAGTAAGTTTTCAGATGACACCAAAATTGGAGGTGTAGGGGACAGCAAAGAAATTTACCTCACGGTACAACGGGATCTTGATCAGATGGGCCAATGGCAGATAGGGTTTTATTTAGATAAACGTGAGGTGCTGCATATTGGAAAGGCAAATCAGGGCTGGATTTATACACTTAACGGTAAGGTCCTGGGGAGTGTTGCTGAACAAAGAGACCTTGGATTGCGGGTTCATAATTCCTTGAAAGTGGAGTCGCATGTATATAAGATAGTGAAGGTGACATTTGGTCTGCTTGCCTTTATAGGTCAATAAATTGAGTATAGGGGTTGGGAGGTTATGTCATGGCTGTACAGGGCATTGGTTAGGCCAATTTTGGAAAACTGTGTGCAATTCTGGTCTCCCTGCTATAGGAAAGATGTTGTGAAACTTGAAAAGGCACAGAAAAGACCTACAAGGATATTGCCAGGTTTGGAGAGTTTTCTCATAGGGAGAAACTGAAAAGGCTGGGGCTATATCTTTGGAGAGTTGGAAGCTGAGAGTTGACCTTTTAGAAGTTTATAAAATCATGAGGGGCTTGGATAGGATAAATAGCCAAGATCTTTTCCAAGAAGCGGGGAGGAGTTCAAAACTAGGAAGCATAGGTTTAAGGTGAGATGGGAAAGATTTAAAAGGGACCTAAGGGACAACTTTTTCACCCAGAGGGTGGTGCGTGTATGGAATGAGCTGTCAGGGGAAGTGATGGAGGCTGGTACAATTACAACATTTAAAAGGCATCTAGATAGGCATATGAGCAGGAAGGATTTAGGGTGTTATGGGCCAAATACTGGCAAACAGGACTAGATATATGTAGATATCTGTTCAGCATGGATGAGTTGGACCGAAGGGTTTGTTTATGTGCTTTAAATCTCTACGACTCTATTACTAGCTGTGGTTTTAAACAACTCCTATATTCCTGTGGGAACATCAGAACCTACTTCTTTTTCTTTAGTTTTGTATCTAGACTCCCAAATAAGAGAGCAACAATCCAAATGCTGCTCCTTCGGAAATACAGCACAGTTTCAGCACTGCATGTGTCAATAGCTCAGATTAGGTGAAAGAAGAATTGCATTTATGTCACGCTTTTCATGACCCTGGAACATCTCAAAACACAGCACAGCAATTAAATTCTTCTGATTACTTTTGAATACTGCAGTGACTATACTGTTGGAATGTAGGAAATGTAGCAACTGCAATCTCCCAAAATCAGCAACGAGGTAATGTCTAGATCATTGGTTCTAGCAATATTGACTAAAGTGTTGGACAATATACTGGGGACAGCTCCCCAATCCTCTGCAAAACAGCACCTGAATAAGCAAGCCGATGAGAATGTTGTTTAATGGCTCATTGGAAAGGCAAAATCAGAAGTGCAGCCTTTTTAACACATGGAATTATTGCCATGGATTCCTATACTCAGACCCTGAAATGAGATTTGACCCTAGAGCCCTGTGACTCAGAGACTAAAGTGCTACCAACAATAAAGTTTTATAAATCTTGGACCTGAACGGCAGCATTGAAAGTGCCAAATTCTAGCCATCAGAGCACAAGTGCGCTGCTCACATACACTGAAGTCCTGAATGGGGCTAGAACCTACCGCCTCAGAAGCAATATTTGAATGGATTGGAAATGTTCAGTGATGTTTAACAAACGATGGATGTGTACCAGCCCACGTTGAATTTTACGGTAAATGTTTTCAAAACAGGAGTGAAATAAGGAGAAGAAAGTGTGTTTTCTGTAGGTTGAGGTAATTTCTTCAAAATAGGATTGGAATGGATTGAATGGGTTGTCAGCTATGAGTGAATTGTTTGTTTATTTTTCAAGATATAAAAGCAGATGAAAGCTCTTTGACTGCCTACTCCAACTTGCTCTGGAGACATGTAATAATATCTGATTAGTTTGCTTAGAAAATATCTAAACAGTCTATTCTATGCTATTAAAAGGTGAAGTTGCCATGGCCCTGCTACCCTATTAGAGAGAAATAACTGGTGGTGGTGTAACATGAAGACCACTGCACCTTGGGTGAGGGGTGAAGTAGAGCCCTTCATTGTAATTTCAATCATCATAGTCTTACCAGACCAAAGGGATGCTCTCTCATTGGAGAGAGACAACTGCTGGTGATTCAGCTTGAGGATCACCACACCTCAGGCAAAGGGAGAGATTGAGAAGGAAAGTCCTTCATGGTAACCTCAACCCATGTAAGAATTGAACCCATTCTATTGGCATCACACTGCTTTGCAACAGGCATCCAGCCAACTGAACAAAACCAAACTCAATTAGCTTTAGGAATTGAGCCCATGCCCTGTTATATTAACTAAACTAGCCATCCAGCCAACTAAGCTAACCATTTCTATAGCATCTTGCATTATCTCAGATGTTCCAAAGAGCTCTATAGTCAACAAGGTACTTTAGGAACTTAGAGATAGTAGAAATTGCAGATGCTGCAGAGTCCGAGATATCACAGTGTGGAGCTGGATGAACACAGCAGGCCAAGCAGCAACTTAGGAGCAGGAAAGCTGGCGTTTCGGGCCTCAACCCTTCATCAGAAAATCATTTTCTGATGAAGGGTCTAGGCCCAAAACGCCAGCTTTTCTGCTCCTAAGATGCTGCTTGGCCTTCTGTATTCATCCTGCTCTACACTTCAGGAGTTTAGCTGTTGCAGTCATGGAGGAAAAGCAGTGAACAGTAATGCATCAATGATCAGATAATTTTTGATAGGGCTTTGGTGGAGGGATAAATATTGGCGAGAAAAATTCTGCAGGTTGTACATTTTACATGTTTCAGATTTGTTGGACCATTTATTTGGGACTATCAGCACAAGCTGCTGCTATAGTTAAGCTCCCTTCTTAAGGGTTAATTTAGTTCAACAACTTGTGACTGGCTGAGGATATTTTCCTGGTGGGAAGCTTATCAATGGCATCCTTCAAACTAACATCAATGTATTCAGGGCTTTTGATGCAATTACATTCAAGGTTAAGACAGCTGCAGCATCAGGCAGTTTTGAAATTCCTCTTAAACTTACTTTTATAATGAGTTTTTTTACTTTAAGGCTGGTGACAATGTTAATTATGTACTCCTACGACAATCAAAGGTTGAACATGAAAGGCATCACATTGAACAGACAATGCAACCATTTGCACTACATAGAATGATGAGCCCTCGGAGATTTTGCAGAGGTTCTTTTCAGTGTTCAACACACTAATATATATTATTATGCAAAGCTCCTCTGGTGTTGGAATTAATGAAGTACCCTCATTCAAAGTGATTGTCTAAACCTCCAAAGTGGATGGTATTCCTTGTCTCCTCCATGTGGAACATGTGGAGAAACAGTTTCCCACCCATGAATGATTTTGTGCCTCTCAGCACGAAGTGGGAAGTAGCTGCACAAACTTTCTGTTCTGAACAAGCCCTGAGCATCAACATTTCATGCTTAAAGTGTAAGTGTTATAAATACAATCAACAGTCTCAAACTCTGATATCGTTTTGCTCTTCCTAATAAAATACTACGTCTGTGATGGGCCAGGAATAAGATATCACCAATCAGGAGTAAGGCTCCTGATCTGACCTGCCATCTGCACTTAGCTCCGAATTAAGGGTACGACAATGGCAGTCTTACAACTGGACTTTAATACCACTGAACCACATGGGAGCATGACCAACTGAGCATCCAGTAACACTGGTGATATTGAACATGTCAAAACTGAAAGAACTACGGTCGGTGTAAATCAGGAACAAAAACAAAGTTGCTGGAAAATCTCAGCAGATCTGGCAGTATCTGTTTAAAAAAAAAACAAAGTTAACGTTTCAGGTCCGGTGTCCCTTCCTCAGAACTCAGTTTTTGTTCCAGATATCGAACATGTGCTGTCTATGGTCAAGCAGAGCCTCACTATCAACAGTGTGTGTGACAATTATCTTTCGGGCACTGCATACATGGAATCACAGAATCGCCACAATGTGGAAGCAGGCCATTCAGTCCATCAAATGTACACTGACCCTTTGAAGACCCAAACCCAAACACCGCCCCCAGCCCTATAACCTCGCATTCCCCATGGCTGACCCTCCTAACCTACACATCCCTAGACACAATGGGCTTAGCATGGCCAATCCACCTAACCTCGTGCAGTTGACACCATATCCCAGCAATGTGTCATTGTTATCATGGGAGAAAAGGAAGAGGGAAAGGAGGACATTACGCCCTAAATCTCATATTTTGCACCCACCAGAAGTTTGTGCAGAGCCTCAACTGTCTGTTAGGATTCCAGCTATTGTTATGATTGCACAAGTCAGACCCCAGAATGAAAGCTGGTTTGATCAATTGTTTTTAGTGTGAGGGTCATTTTCTGAAACATAAGCACATAAGTTTGCCAATTTTGTTTTAACAATAAAACTGAAGTTTATTATAAAAAGATTAAAAGTAAAATAAACCAGGCTAACTAAATATAATGCAGTTTCAACGATTTCAAAACATACAACAAAGCAAAACCTGAGAGATTGTAGGAACTGCAGATGCTGGAGAATCTGAGATAACAAGGTGCAGAGCTGCTCCTCTGGTGCTGCTTGGCCTGCTGTGTTCATCCAGCTCTACACCTTGTTATCACAAAGCAAAATCTCATCTATTCCCAATGCTATCACTTTAAAGTTAATCAAAATCCAGCAACATTTTCCTTCCCTCTCCAATCTGTGGGTTTAACTTCAATGCTTCTTCTCAGTTCCAATCCTCTGACCCCTGGGGCCTTTTTCTAAGACCAGTAATACAACTGGCAGCTTAGACTTTCTCAGCTTTTTAATAATCTGTGGAGTTCTAACCCAGTGGTTCCCAAACGTTTCAGTGAGAAAGCACACTTTAATGTGGCTAACAATTCCACAATACACCCACATTCTTCAACTGAATTGATGGCTCATAAATGCTATATTTACTGACTTTTACTATACCACAGTAGGAAAGGAGAAGTGTCACTGAATTGTAGGTGTTCTAAAAAACATGGTGATTTGCTTCATCACTCAAGGCCAATGTTTGATTACCTTATTCAACAGTCTGATTAGAGATGTCTGATTTATATATATTAATATCATTTGTTTTAGTGTTCAAATGTTAAACGAAGTGGTGTTGGCTTAGATTTCTGAAGGGCAAACTGAGTGATCAGAGAGGCTCCCCTGCAGTGTCCTTACAGCCCGTCTGTGCCATCCATCCAACCATCATCCAGCCACATCTTACAACATGCCCCCATCTTGCTGTGTGGCCCAATCACAAAGTGGAAGCTCGGTTGCCAGTGGCAGTAGTGTTCCCCCCACCACATTGGGCTGGACTCTGGTAAGGAGCTGAAGAGAACCTCTCTCCCTTGCCCTCCCCAACCTGTGTGGTACAGCTCCCACACCCACCGTGTTCTCAGCTTTGTTCCTGATGCTGCCCTCAGTAGCAGCATCGCACAATCCGATTGGCTCAGCCCAGCAAAGAGTCAAAGGCTGAAGGTGACTGCTCTGAATAATTCACTTTGTCTCAGAGAAAACGCAGTCAAATCACCTTTGAACAAAATCCAAAAGCATTTGAATGAAATTTTAAAAATGCTCATCCTAAATTTTGCTGAAGCCGTTGGCTTAATATTTTCCCTCTCCTGTCATTGCCCCCTATAATATAAACAAACTTCCATTAATACTCCAGGGGTCCGAACAGTTATCTGCTTCCCAAAACAAACCAATCAGAACAACTATTGTCCAGTATAGAGGGGATAAATTGGGGAATCATGAGCATTTGGATGTACTTCAGCACTGGATCTAAATCATGAAAATAAAGATATAATAATTGGCAGAACTCAGTTAATTGCTGAATGCCCCTTTCTATTGACCTGCAGAATCGATCAAATATGCTCTATTTGGAGACACTTTGGTTAATTTTTACAGAGATAACAGTTTTCTTAGTAATGCAAAGATATCTTTGACTTGATTGAAGAGGGCAGTGGCCTTGGATTGAAAAATTGCATGAGAAATATGCAAGTTGAAGTGAATACAGTTTCGAGGTCACTGAGTTGCAGAAAACTCCATCTGAGCCTCATCTGCCTATTTAACTTTGTTTCACGACTGTACTCTTCCTGGTTGAAATCTGGTCGGGTTTGTGTTGTTTTGTAAAACCACAAACAGGAAGAGAACTAGTGCATATCCAAAACCACAATGAAAATGGCTTCAGCTGGTAATAGTAGATAGCAGAATTATAGGGGCCCTAACTGGAGCAGAGCAACCAGGAACGGTGATGTATTGTGGTGCTTAAAGAATGTATCATTTATTTATAGGTGATCTATGAATGTGGTTGTCAAGGCAGGAGGTCCTCCCTCAGTCTGGGGCAACTGAAGGCACAGATGAGGGGCAAAGCGTTGGCCATTCAAAGCTACCCATCCTCAGCCTTGCCTTGGACCCACCTAATCCCCCCCACAACCCATTCAAGTGGAAGAAAAAATAAAAACACTTACTTTCTCACCACCAAATCCTTCAGGAATTATCCATGGATTGTGATTTTTAAGACCCAGAAGTTGCCAGTTCAGTTGCCTTTCAGTTTCTGGCAATCTGGGACATCAATGCCAACGTCTGCGATAGGTCCATGTGTCGGTGGTTAACAGCGCGACTGGTGCGTGATTGGCTGAGTTATCTCAGCATCAGAGGTGGGATGTTGGTTTCCATTCATTGTGCACATCCTTACACTATAAATTGCAAATGGAAACTCAAACCCAGACAGCATCAAAACCAGGACATGACCGCCATGTTCAGTCTCAGCCGTTTGAATCTGCAGATTGGGACACAATTGTTACCCAATCAGCGATAGTAAGACCCTGCCGATGCTGGAATCAGAGATAGCACAGTGTGGAGCTGGAGGAACACAGCAGGCCAGGCAACATCAGAGGAGCAGGAAGGCTGACGTTTTAGGTCGGGACCCTTCTTCAGAATTGTGAGACAGGAAGGGGGCGCTGAAATAAATAGAGGGGGGTGCCAGGCTGGGGAAGGTAGGTGGGAGGATGGGTGCAGATAGGCAGTGGTGGGGATTGGTCAGTGAGGTGGAAGAGCGGATAGGTGGAAGAGATGACGGACAGATCAAGGAGGTGGTGATGAGAGGGAGGGTTGGTAATGGGTCGGGGCCGGGGGTGGTGAGATTTAGGAGCTAGTAAAGTTCACAATGAGACCATTGGTTTGTGGGTTCCCAAGGCAGAATATGAGGTGCTGTTCTTCCAGTTTTCGGGTGGAGTCATTATCACACTGGAGGAGGCCCAGGTTGAACATGTCGTCCAGGAAGTAGGAAGGGGAAGTTGAAGTGTTTTGCGACTGGGAGGTGTTGTCGTTTGTCATGAACAGAGCGCAGATGCTCCACAAAGCGGTCTCTGAGCCTCCCCTTGGGCTCACCGATGTAGAGGAGGCCAATCACCTATCTTAGTTTCAGGGATGAGGTGTGGAGCAGTGATCAGTCCAATCCAGTCAGCAACTGCATCACTTGTCAGGTGAGGCCCGAATGGTAAGGTGTGTTTATCCTGTTTTGTGTCTCTTTGATGGCCACAGAGTTGGAGGCAGTGAACCCAGCCACCGGTCATTAGAAAGGACAACATGCCTTTGCCAGAACTGAAAGCTATGACCAAATTTTACTGTCAGGCTAATTGGTTACCTCCAAGGTTTTTGCAGCCTATAGCCCCACAGGTACTGTCAGCCAATCAGGAGGCCCGAGACCTCTATGGCGACAACAGCGCCTTCGGGAAAGACAGCTCCAGAGAAGGACAATGGTACAGCTAGGCCCAGAGTGCAGATAAATAGGACTGGGGTTCACTAGGGAGAGAGAATTGTGACGGAAAGGAGCAGAATAACAACTGTTCTTTGGCTGCTTGTGAGGGCCTTTGAGTGTGCCTGATTTAGAGGGGAACCCTTCATCAACCATTCCCAAAATGCCCCCAAACCCCACACCTGCCTCTCCTCCAAACTCTATCAGTTGCCAACATTGACTTCACAATATCCACAGGTGGCAAACAGCCTATTCAGATAGGGTAATATATCAGCAGTAGTAGAAAGAGGCTGCTGTGCAGCCAATTGACCTTAAAAGTGAGACCGCTGTTCACCACCTATCCTGCCATTGGTAAAAAGATCTGCATCGCTAAGGCATGGCACCCTCACCGTCCCAAACAACATCGCAGCCCCCCTCTGTCCTCCCCAACTCATTCCTGAGGTCACAGAGCATTCCAGTATAGATCATTATGGCATGGAAAGGAGACCATTCCAGAAAAATGCTAGCTGTCTGTAAAATAAAACCTAGCTAGTACTATTAGACTGCCGGTAGCCTCACAAGCTAGGAAGGGGCCTGGGTGAGCAGTCTGCACAGTAAAATTTAGTCATGGCTTTCAGCTGCTGCTAACTGCCTATCAGGTTTCCTTTTAAACCTAATGATTGACTATGCTTCCACCTTTATCGTGGGTAGTGAGTTCAAAGAAATTGCCATCTGTTACATAAATATGTCCCTCCTCACATTCCCTGCGCCCCCACATCTCTGGTACAACACCTTTAACATTTGTCCACCTCATCCTCAAACCATCAGCTAATGGGAATAACTCATCCAGACACTACGAGGAAGTCTTGTGCCCCTCATACCCTGAATACCTCAAAGACATTCCCACCTCGGTCATGTTAATAACCTTATTCCCACCTCCCTGAATGCAATGGACTGTTCCTGTGGGTCACAGCTGCAGCCTATTCATACCTCAACTCTTGTCCATGGACCAGGACATCTGAATGGCTTCAGGCAGGAGTCAAAGGAGTTTTGCTGCCAGATTCCTGAGTCCCACACTGTACCCTCTGCGTAAAATGGACAGAAAGAGCTTTATCATGGATGTTGCTGAATTCAGATGGAACAAAACTTAATTTGCCTGAGGTAGTTTTTTGCTTGCGACTAGAATACAATGCAGCTGTTGCTACTTAAGTTTGACTTCAATGATATACAATCTGGTTTGAAGTGCTCACATAAATTCAGGGCTGGGTCTGGCTGGAATTCTCCGATTGAGGGAGACGACCTGTTGCGAGGAACCTTTTATGGGCCTCTTATCCTTGACAACATATTTACCAATAGTCCTTGGCAAGAATTGTGTGCTGGGCAACCAAAGCTCACATTTATTTCAACACTTTTACCATATTGCCTTCTGGAGCCGACAAATAAAACAAAATGACGTATGTCAGGTTTAGAGACAGTTGTTACTCTTTTTGTATGAAATTATTCAAAGGTGTGTGTGCTATACTTGCACCAAAACTTTTGCCTCGAACACTGTCCACCCTGGGTCAAATTAAGTATCAGAGGTTAATTGTGAGTTAGGCAGAACCCAGTCATATACTTTTATCTTTCGAGTTTCATTTCAGCTCACACACCACAACTTCAACGGCACTGATTACTCATTCAGAGACAGCAAGAACTGCAGATGCTGGAGTCAGAGATATACACAGTGTAGAACTGGAAGTGCACAGCAGGAGAGGCAGCGTCAGAGGAGCAGGAAAGTTGACTTTTCGGGTTAGGACCCTTCTTCAGAAATGGGGGGGGGTGGAAGGGAGCTCAGAAATAAATAGAGAGAGAAGGGGTGGGGCTGGGGAAGGTCAGTGGGATGGTGATAGGTGGGTGCAGGTAAGGAGCTGTGGGGATTGGTCAGTGAGGTAGGAGGATCAGATAGGTGGGAGAGAAGATGGACCATTTGTGTCAGGTCAAGGAGACAGGGTTGAGGGGGAGGGTTGGTCACGGAGTGAGGCTGGGGGGTGGAGAGATTTTAAAACTGGTGAAATCCATGTGTCCATCGGGCTGTAGGCTCCTGAGGCGGGATATGACGTGCTGCTCCTCCAGTTTGCAGGGGCATCATCGTGATGCTGGAGGTGGCCCAGGATGGACATGTCACCCAGGGAGTGGGAGTGGGAGTTAAAATGGTTCACGACCAGAAGGTGTTGTCATTTGTCACCATCCACGTTGGGGATACAAGTATACAGGGATTGGATGTCCATAGTGAAGATGAGGTGTTGGGGGCCAGGGAATTGGAAGTCCCGGAGGAGGTGGAGGGCGTGGGTGGTATCCCGGACATAGGTCGGGAGTTCCTGAAAGTGGGGGGGAGCAACAGAGTAAATGTAGGCCAAGGCCTGTGCCTGCTCCTGCCTCCGCTTACCTTTACTCTGACTTTTCTCTGCCTGGTCACGGAACTCTCCACCTACTTCCAGGACATGCCCTCCACCTCCTCCAAGGCTTCCAATTTCAGATGCCCTTTACTTATTTCATATTGGTTTCCTGACCTTTCCACATTCTATGGTCATTTGATAAAGACAGTCATTTTACATCAATATTTCTTCCTTTATATAGCATTTTAGTTATTAAAATCAGATGATGGAGTTGAAAACTGGTAGTCGATATTTGATGGTGACATGAGGGAGTGGTGTCTTTTGGACGAGAATTTAAGCCAAATTTCTGCCGTTCCTTTCCTGTGAATTTAGAAGTTCTTCCCAGTGTGCTGGACAATATTTAGCGCTCAAATAAAATCACTAAAGACAAATTATTGTTGTAACAGATATTAGTATCACAATTTTCTTTATCTTTTTATGGCAAGGCCAGTATTTGTTTGCTATCACTAATTTCCCTTGAACTGAGGCCATTGCAGGGACTGGTCACGGCTCAATCACATTGCTCTGGTTTGGTTGAGGAATTGAATAAGTATTTTGCATCAGTCTTCACAGTTAAAGACACAAGTCATAGCCCAAAAATTCAAGAGAGTTGGTCGGGGGGGGAGGCGGTCAGATGTGACTATGATGGCCAAGGAGAAGGTGCTAGAAAAACTGAAAGGTTTGAAGTTGGATAAATCACCTCGACCAATGGACTACACCACAGAACTCTGAAGGGGATAGATAAAGAGATAGTGGAGGCACTAGTGGTGATCTTTCAGGAATCACTGGAGGGCCCCAGAGGACTGGAAAATTGCTAATGAATCTTCCTGTTTAAGAAGGCATTAAGGCAAAAGACTGGAAGTCACAGGCCGATTAGTCTGGCCTCCTATGGGAGAAAGCAGGAGAATGGGGTTGGGAAACTTATCAGCCATGATTTAATGGTGGAGCAGACTCGATGGGCCGAATGGCTTCATTTCCATTCCTATGTCTTATGGTCTTATGGAATCACTTGTAGGCCACGCCAAGTAAGGATAACAGATTTACTTCCCTTAAGGACATTATTTCATAGCATGAGCTTTTGGAACAACTCATAATAGTTGCACAACGCCATTTCTAAGCCTAGCTTTCAATTGGTTGAATTAAAATTCTGCCAGTGTCATAGCGGGATTTAACCCATGTCCCCAGAGCATTAGGCAGGCCAGCCAGTGACCATACCACTATGACATCATGGAGATAGCAAGAACTGCAGATGCTGGAGACAGAGTCAATACAGCGTGGAGCTGGACGAACACAGCAGAGACACCAGAGGTAATGGGAACTGCAGATGCTGGAGAATCCAAGATAACAAAGTGTGGAGCTGGATGAACACAGCAGGCCAAGCAGCATCTCAGGAGCACAAAGGCTGACGTTTCGGGCCTAGGCCCTTCATCAGAGACGGGAATGGGGAGAGGGAACTGGAATAAATAGGGAGAGAGGGGGAGGCGGACCGAAGGTGGAGAGAAAACAAGATCGGTAGAGAGGAAAGTATAGGTGGGGAAGTAGGGAGGGGATAGGTCAGTCCAGGGAAGATGGACAGATCAAGGAGGCGGGATGAGGTGGAAGGTAGGAAATGGAGGTGTGGCTTGAGGTGGGAGGAAGAACAGGTTAGGGAAGCAGAGGCAGGCTGGGCTGGTTTTGGGATGCAGTGGGGGGGAGGGGAAGAACTGGGCTGGTTTTGGGATGCGGTGGGGGAATGGGAGATTTTGAAGCTTGAGAAGTCCACATTGATACCATTGGGCTGCAGGGTTCCCAAGCAGAATATGAGTTGCTGTTCCTGAACCTTCAGGTGGCACCATTGTGGCACTGCAGGAGGCCCATGATGGACATGTGATCTGAGGAACGGGAGGGGGAGTTAAAATGGTTCGCAACTGGGAGGTGCAGTTGTTTGTTGCGAACCGAGCGAAGGTGTTCTGCAAAGCGGTCCCCAAGCCTCCGCTTGGTTTCCCCAATGTAGAGGAAGCCACATCGGGTGCAATGGATACAATATACCATATTGGCAGATGTGCAGGTGAACCTCTTTTTGATATGGAAAGTCATCCTGGGGCCTGGGATGGGGGTGAGGGAGGAGGTGCGGGGGCAAATGTAGCACTTCCTGCGGTTGCAGGGGAAGGTGCCGGGTGTGGTGGGGTTGGAGGGGAGTGTGGAGCGGACAAGGGAGTCGCAGAGGAGTGGTCTCTCCGGAAGGCAGACAAGGGTAGGGATGGAAAAATGGCTTGGGTGGTGGCGTCGGGTTGTAGATGGTGGAAGTGTCGGATGATGATGCGTTGTATCCGGAGGTTGGTGGGGTGGTATGTGAGGACAAGGGGGATCCTCTGGGGGCGGTTGTGGTGGGGGCAGGGTGTGAGGGATGTGTTGCGGGAGACACGGTCAAGGGCGTTCTCGACCACTGCGGGGGGAAAGTTGCGGTCCTGGAAGAACGTGGACGTCTGGGATGTGCGGGAGTGGAATGCCTCATCCTGGGAGCAGATGCGGTGGAGGCGGAGGAATTGGGAAACGGGGATGGAATTTTTGCAGGAGGGTGGGTGGGAGGAGGTGTATCCTAGGTAGCTGTGGGAGTCAGTGGGCTTGAAATGGGCATCAGTTTCTAGTTGGTTACCTGAGATGGAGACTGAGAGGTCCAGGAAGGTGAGGGATGTGTCGGAGATGGCCCAGGTGAACTTGAGGTTGGGGTGGAAGGTGTTGGTAAAGTGGATGAACTGTTTGAGCTCCTCTGGGGAGCAAGAGGCGGCGCCGATACAGTCATCAATGTACCGGAGGAAGAGGTGGGGATTGGGGCCTGTGTAGGTGCGGAAGAGGGACTGTTCCACATAACCTACAAAGAGGCAGGCATAGCTTGGGCCCATGCGGGTACCCATGGCCACCCCCTTAGTCTGTAGGAAGTGGGAGGAATCGAAAGAGAAGTTGTTGAGGGTGAGGACGCATTCGGCTAGGCTAGGACACCAGAGGAGCAGGAGAGTCGACGTGTCGGGCCTAGACCCTTCAGCAGTATTCCCTTGGCTGTAAAATGCTTTTTGATGTCCTGAGATCAGGAAACCTCAGTTCTTTGCTTCGTTTGCATCTGTTGTACTGGATCTAGACCTATGCACAACTTCCAAATTTGCAAACGAAACAATTAAAATCTCAACCGTCTGATTCCAGGATGATTGATTGATCTCCATCCAGGACCTTCCAAATTTAAATCTTCCTTCCATGCTCCATAGCAATGGAAAATTTGAGGAACGCACAGGCATTCCTGCTTCTGAGCTCTTGGCACTGATAGAAAATACATTGGATGATATATTTGTCATTAAATGCTCTTGAATCCATCATCTAGACTCCAGATGTGTTCAAAGGACAGAAATAGTGAGGTAATCCAGCCACTTAATAAATTAATGGTGCGATCACAATTGGAGTTGTTCTGGGCACCACAGTTCAAAAAAGAGATTTATTGGCATTTATTGGTATTAAAAGTATTTATTGAAAGATACAGAACACAGCAGCCGATATTGAGGCGATAATGCAATCTGTGATACGTGTAAGTGGGAGACAATATAACTGCTGTTATTTCGGATACAAAAGATCTTTATCGTATAGACCATAACAGAATCTTTATATCAGATATAGTTAATTCAATATAGTTTGTGCAGGCATTTATGTTTCACTCAAGCATCCTCCCATCTTTCCTCACCTAACTTCATCAATCTGTAGTGCTTATTTTCTAAAACTACTGACCTCATATTGATATCTGAAAATTAGTGAGTCCAGATGTCAAAACAAAACTATCAATAAAGCAGCATTGTAACATTCAGCATGAAGTTATTAAACTATTATAGGTCAAAATACAATTCAGTGTACAATCTGAAAATTGGATTGTTTTAAATTGCTTTAAAAGCATTATTTCATGTACCAGTCAATTACCCTGTATGAGCTATTCCAGGTTCTGAATCTTACTGAGGAAGCACAAGTTGGAGGTTTTGAGTGGTTTATGTTGAAATCTAAGTTGTTCCACAGTACCATGGAAACGAGATAGGAGTCAGACAGATTTTAGGTGCAATTCAGCAGTGGAGGCTTTATTGCTGGCTTCATGTTCAGGGCCCAGCTTAGAGACTTGGTGAAGTGGCCATGGACAGTTATGATTGACCAAAAGAAAGAGAGACAAATAGAGCTAAACATCTGGGCATCGGTGCTGGCTGCAAGGAGAGGGGTGGGTTAAGTGATTCCATTGACTGAAGTGGATATTACATTTTTTCAAGAAAATCTTCTGCTATAATCTTCATACCAAACCCGCACAGCTATCTGCCCCTGTGACCTCTCCCCTCCAGGTGTATCATTCTCTCCTCTCTGCAGCATTCAGAACACTGGTAATCGTAATGGTCTCAGAACGTAACCGTATCCTTCCACCACTCCCCAATTAGGATCAACCAGCTTTTCACTCCAGCTGCGAGGCACATGAAAAAAACATTCCAACATGGTCCTGCCACTAAGCTCAACAGGAACACAGGCTTCCCGGGGTTTACAGGATCCTTGGAGATGGTAGCAACTGCCGTTGCTGGTGTTTGAGGGAACAAGATGTGGAGTTGGATGAACACAGCAGGCCAGGCAGCATCAGAGGAGCAGGAAAGCTGACGTTTCAAGTCTGGACAGGATGCTGCCTGGCCTGCTGTGTTCATTCAGCTCCACACCGTGTTATTTAGGGATCCTAGCTGCTGATGTGATCTCCATACCCATCTCTTCTCATGTTTCAGTGAGTATACATTTCTGGAGGTGAGTGTACAATCAGCGGAACAGGTACCTGTGAAGAGAGTAATATGGATTCAGATTAGGTATTAACCGAAAGAAACCTGGTGTTTTCAGGTTGACAGTTGAATAATTTGAGATACCACTCATGGAATGGGGAACATACTTGGGAGAAACACGTAACAACAGAACTCTGGTTCTCAAACAGTTCCATCGCTGGTTAGATTAAACGTTAGAGATTAATTATTATGATTAGTCAACAATTCCATCATTGTTAAATCAAGGAGTTATCAGGATAGCTAAAGCAGCCTAGATGTGCTTTGTTCTTTTGTTGTGTAGTGATTCCTATGTCCCAATGTTATGTCGCAGATCATGCCTGGCTGAAAATTTTGAATGTGGCAGGGTTCACAAATAATTGGTGCTGCAATGTGATTACATGTGATTTTTAGAATCCTTACATTGTGGAAGCAGGCCATTTGGCTCAACAAGTCCACACAGACCGTCCAAAGAGTATCCCCTACACTATCCCTGTAACCCTGCATTTCTGAGGCTAACCCAACTAGCCTGCACATCCTGGACACCATGAGACAATTGGACTGTGGGAGGAAACTGGAGAATCCACACCAACATGGGAAGAATGTGCAAACTCCACACAGGCAGTCACCTGAGAGTGAAATCAAACCTAGGTCCCTGGTGATATGAGGCAGCAGTGCTAACCACATTTCATGCCTTCCTTAGTCCCACTGCAGAAGTGGAATAATCTCATTGGAAAACCTTGTGCTAAATTTTTCTTTGTAATGCACTTGTGGTCCTCATTTGAATTGTTCAACTTTTGTTCTGGCAAATCCTGACAAAAAAATGCCTGCTGCTTTGTAACTATTAGGATCTAAACATCACCCCTTGAAATTCAATGCCATTACAATCACTCAATGCCCAGCTATCGTCATCCTGGAGATTACCATTGAGCTGAAATTGAACTGGACTGGTGATATAAATAGTGAGTCTACAAATATTCCAACGACACTCAAGAAGCTCCACATCGTCCAGGGCAAAGCAACCGGCCTTATTTTTCACACGTCTACTTACTCCAATGTTCACTCCCACAATGGCAGCAGTGTGTAGATCTACAAGCTACCACATCAACTTGCCAAGCCTCCTTTGACATTGTCCAGACCAACAAGGGCATCAGGTTTATGGGGATATCACTGTCTTCAACCTCCCTGCCAAAGCATACAACATTCTGACTACATTGTATGATGAAGGCTTCCTATTCTATGCATGATTCCACCTCTGATTCCCTGGTGGTATATAAACATATTGACACAATGCATCTCAACCAAAGGTCCATCAATAGCGCCTTCCAAGAGCAGCAGTTTCAGTGAGAACACTATCAGTTGCAAATCCCCCCATGCCGAACACCATTCTGATTTGGAGCTTTATCGCTATGCCAAGTCACAATCTTTGAATCTCCTTTTGGGGTCTCCTTTGTCAGAATTAACTCTAGAGGCTCAAGCGACAGCTCACCACATCCTTTTCCATTGTAATTAGAATGGGGTGATAGCCAACAAAACCTAAATTTCATGAAAGAATAAAGGTAAAACTCTTTTCATGATCATCGTACATCTCAAAAGTAATTTACAGTAAACAATGTATGTTCTGAAGTGATGTTGTGGCACAGGAAACTAAGCTGACAATTGACTCAGCAACCTCCCACAATAACAATGCAATCTCCTCTTTTTTTAAAGAGGTGTCATGGGCCATTTTCGGTCCATCTGAGAAGGCAAATAAAGGACTTCTTAATGTCTCACTCAAAGGCCAACACCTCCAGAAGTGCAGCTCTCCCCGTGTATGACCCCAGTGTGGAAGTTTGATATTTATTCTCAAGTCTTCAAAAAGCACTTGAACCCACAGGCCCGAAAGACAGGAGTGCTGCCAACTGAGTCATAGCTAGGAGTCAGACAAATACGCGAGCTTCTATCACAGCCTGAGCGGGACTTAAAAGCCAAGAGGGACAATGTGAAAATCTAATCCTTCAGGCTGCAGCATTTTCTGAAGTAGGAATTATAATGAAGTTAATAGAGTTTCATTACCTTTGAAAAGGTGGGAAAGGAAATGGCCTCACAGCTGCTTGTACTTTAAAATAATGCTCTTATTCAATTATGTGTTGAACAGCAAATTGCCTTACATGAGATATTAAGACTGGAATCATCTAATCTGTAGTTGTTATGGGTGTTTTGTTGGAAATGGGCCATTACATATAACTACAGCCTGGCATTGTGCGCAATTTTCTCCTTCCTCCAGTTATTTTAATACGTTGCATCATTAGCTGGTGTACAAAATGTTATCATGCGAATTATATTACCCAATATCTAGAACTCACCAGCCGCCCTGGTTATTTTATCTGGTGGCAGCTAAGTCTGCAGCACTCACCAAAAAGCCATTGAAACTTAGACTGTGAGAGCTTTAGGTATCAAGTGGAGGAACCGTAAAAATGACGTAATGGTCTTCAGAAAGGCTGTACTCAGAGCTAACGTTGTTTAAAACAACAGCCTGAATTCTCAGAAACTGACAGTGGTGCAAAACATAGGAGGATAAAAAAAACTCTGGCTGAATTTCTTTGTAGGAATTTTGGTTGAGAGGATTCTACAGCACAGAAACAAGCCATTCGGCCCAACCATGCTTCCTATAATGCTCTGCAACAATCCTCAATCCTCCTATCCCTTTTCACTAACCTCATCAACTCATCTTTCTATTCCTTTCTCCCTCATGTCTTTATCTATATTTTACTTAAAGTCACCTCTGCTACTTGATTCAATGCTCCTTATGGTAAAAAGTCATATTCTTTGAGTAAAGAACAATGCCAAATTTCTTGTTGGGAATTTTAGTGACATTTATGACCCTCATGTTTTTGTCTTCCTCACAAATAGAACTATATTTTCTGCATCCAGTGAGCAAATTCTTACTTTGGCAAAGATTTCTTTCTGGTTACCATCTGTATTCCCTCTTCTTGAGAAATCAGCCTCATCTAGTTCTGCCTTCCTGATGAGTATATCCTCAGTTCTAGAGTCATGCCAGTAAATAGTTTTGTACATTCTCCAGTGCTATGTCCTTTGCACAATATGAAGGCTAGAGCTGTGCACAGTGTGAACTAATTAAACTTCAATACTAGTTCAACATAATTTTTCTGCACTTCAATTTTATTTCTCCAAAAACAAAACTCAATGTTTGGTTTGCTCTTTGTGCAGCCTCATTAATGTGTCACCAGTTCTAGTGATACTCCTTGTGTTTGACTGACACAAACCTATAATTAGCTTAAGAACAATTCTGAGCAGACAGTATCTGAGTGAAAGTGTTTTGAGTTAGACAGGGAACGATGTCTTTGAATTGTGGCCAAGGGTTGGATAAGGACTGGGTGACTTTTGAAATAACTTCTGGCGAACTGGCTAGCTTATTGGCCAACTGATATTGTCATATTAACAATCCTTCATTTGTAAAATTAATAAGATCACTCATTTTTGAATGAAAACATTCAATATTCCACAGAGAAATGCATATCACTTCACATCCTCTTCCAAATATGCCACATCCCTCCCAATTCAACCTCCTCTACAGATAACAAAGTGTAGAGCTGGAGAAGGGTCTAGGTCCGAAACGTCAGCTTTTCGGCTCCTAAGATGCTGTTTGGCTTGCTGTGTTCATCCAGCTCTACACCTTGTTATCTCAGATTCTCCAGCATCAGCAGTTCCCATTATCTAGAATCATAGAATCCCTACAGTGCGGGAACAGGCCCTTCGGCCTAGCAAGTCCTCACCGACCCTCAGAGCACCCACCCAAACCCATCCCCCTATAACCCACCTAATCTACACATCCCTGAACACTATGTGCAATTTAGCCTGGCCAATCCACCTATCTGTGGGAGGAAACCGGAGCACCCAGTGGAAACCCACACTGACGTGGGGAGAACATGCAAACTTCAAATCTCAAACTCCTCTATGTCTTTTTTTATTCTTTCACAGGGCAAGGACTTTCACTGGCCAGGCCAGCATTAATTGCCCATCTCTAATTGCCCAGAAGGCAGTTAAGAGTCAACCACCGCGGTGGGTCTGGAGTCACATGTAGGCCAGACCAGGTAAGGATGGCAGTTTCCTTCCCTAACCGACATTAGTGAACCAGGTGTGTTTATTCTGACAATCAACAATGGATTCATGGTCATCATGAGACTCAATTCCAGATTTTTATCCAATTGGAATTTCACCAACTGCCATATCACGATTCAGACCTGGGTTCCCAGCACATTACCTGGGTCTCTGGATTAACAACATTTCTGCAAAGCAGTTCCTCCACCTGCATTACACCTTCTACACCAGAGAACCATACAGTATTTCTTTTGGCAGCACAACATGGGGAACACCCTCTTCTATCCTTTTGTGTAACTTGATTGTCTTTAATAAAGAGAAGAAATATTTGCATGCCTAAAGCTTACAAACCCTGCTTATCTGATCATTTCCATGTGTCAGCTGCCTATGTGCCAAGCATGCTTTTATCTGTAAGCATTTTGAGGGATCGTTAAATGTTCCTTTGAAGATTTTGGTCAGCTTTTACTAGGTTCCAAAGTCAGCAAACATCTGCAAGGGACCAGGCAATGAGAAGTCCTGACAAAAGTCCTGACAGAAACTTTGTGAAGAAGGGTCCCATCCCAAAATGTCAACTCTCCTGCTCCTCTGACCCACTGTGCTCCTCCAGCTCCACACTGTGTTATCTCTGACTCCAGCATTGGCAGTTCTTACTATATCTGACAGTTGACTCATAATGACCAAAGCACAGTCTCTTTTCTCTACCATTTGCTTATTATTTAACCGTGAGCAGCAGAATGATTGTGTATTCTGTCCTTGGGCTGTGAGAGTGTACGTGAAGTGGAATAGTTAGAAATGTGAGGCCATGAAGTATTTCAAAGTGAACAAATCCACTTAGTTTAACTCGCATTTTTCCAAAGGCAGAACCACTGAAGACAGTACAAATATGTTCAGATTTTATTATACGAGTAAGCCATTTCCAGCAGCTCTATCTTATTAACTTCATTTTCTCCACTTTAATCATAGACTTGACATAATTTGTTTAATATAAAGCTTGTCAAAATGGGACTTCTTTTTCTGCAGCAATGCCTGTGACATTGGAATTAAAATTCCTTCACTCTCTAATTCCTGTAAAACCTTTGAACAGATTGTGAATGGCAATAGTGAGTGTGATCTTATAGAACCAGTAGCTCAGTGGCTGGTACTGCTACCTTACAGTGCCAGGGAGCTGGGTTCAATCCCAGCCTTGGGTGACTCTGTGTGGAGTTGGCATGTTCTCCCTGTATCTGTGTGGGCTTCTGCTGGGCGTGCTGGTTAGGTGAATTGACCTGGCTAAATTGTCCTGGAGTGTTTTGAGAATGTGCAGGCTCAGGGAGTCAGCCACAGTAAAATGCAGGGGTGGTGGGAGTGGGTGTTGGGTCTGGGTGGGATACTCTTTGGATGGTCGGTGCAGACTCAGTGGGCCAAGTGCCTCTTTCCACACACTGTAGAGATTCTGCGATTCTGAATGATATGGGCTATGAGATTTATGACAGAACCATGCGAGAAGCCCAGCAAGGCCTGTCTCAATGTTTATTAATCTGTGGATCAGCAAGGTGAGTTTCTCACTATGCAACAGTGAGCTGGCAATTAAGGGAGTTGCTATTTCTTAAACGCCTTAATAATGCCTCAGTTCACCTCATTAAATTCAGCTTCCTATCTCACGAAATGAGCTAGAGACTGAGAATTTCCCACATGGAACTCAGAGAGAGTGCCTGATGGCTTTAGTTTGCCACTTGCTCTGAGGATGTTAGACACTGGGCACCAAAATCTCAGGAGACGATCCATGGGCACCAGCAACATGCACCCCCTAGTCCACAGACATCGTCATCCACCAGCCACTGAGAACCTTGATAGAACACCTTCCATTGACTTACAGTACATTTCTATACCTCAATGTTGTACCTTGGGCTGCACCAGCAACTATCATTGTCATAGTGTAGTGAGGACGCTATCCAATTAGGGAAATGCAGTCAACTCAGACTGGACCAGACTGCATCTCTGTGTTCTTCACTTACTATTGTAGTGCTCATTCACTCTGAACCTCATTGGATGCTCTCAGCATTCCTGCCTTACCATTTTGTGACCTGTCAGCCAGCAGTAGCAGGCTCACAGTAATGTTATGTTGTTAAGCAGAGACACAAAGCCAGGAAGCTTACATTGGTTGCCAGCAGTCCTTAGTCAACCCAAAGGGAGAGTCTTTACTCAGCATAGTAAATCAAGGGCTGGCTCAGATACCAGATCAAGAGCTTGGACACAGTCAGTCAGCAACTTGGGGGTGAAAGTCACCATCCTCTCTACATAAAGGGTGAACAGCCAAAGGCCAGACAGACCACCTGCCAACTTGAGTCTTTTTGCCCTGGATTAAGAAGCAGATATTAAGAGAGATGAAAAAGGTGGTAGAGCTGTTACTGTTGAGACAGGTGAGGAGGTGTCGGCGCAAATGAGTAGGCAGCACAGAGAGTATACAAAGTTAATGGTATCAGGGT
Source organism: Stegostoma tigrinum (assembly GCF_030684315.1). Classification (NCBI taxonomy): domain Eukaryota; kingdom Metazoa; phylum Chordata; class Chondrichthyes; order Orectolobiformes; family Stegostomatidae; genus Stegostoma; species Stegostoma tigrinum. The sequence continues at coordinate 11,872,163 of NC_081384.1, forward strand.
GAGAGATGTTACAGGCAATAGTGAGAGTGGTAGGGCATGTGCCTTGGTGGGAGGTGGAATATAGTAGCAGGGATGGAGTGAGCGTGTTTTCAGAGAGAAGATGATGGTACTAATGATGGCAGAAATCAGAAGGTCATTGACCTTCTTCCTGCAGTCCTGGGCATCCAGAGGCATTAGACTGCATTGACCAAGATGACATGGCCTGGTGTCATGGCATTTACTGTTGGGTCAAGAGGACATCTGTCAATGCACAACCTCGTCCAGTACGAGCTTCAGGTCCTTGCCTTCAAAGTGAGTTGCCAAACTTTCCCTGCAAATATCAGGATCCGTGCAGGGCAGCCCCAGGCTGAATGCTTGTCTAGGTGCACAAGGTCTTCCAAAGATGACGTGTGGTCAGGGTGCTGTGTAAGTTTTGGATATCCCAGCGGTGATGAATGTTCCACAAATGGCCTATGTAAAATGGGATTAGAATTGAATAAGAGGGATGCTATAGGGCTGTGGTAGGTGATTAATGTGCTGGCTTTGAAAGACGCGGCCAGAAAACTCTGTGTCTCGTGGCAAAAAACATTCCAAAAAACTTGACACAACTGACATTTACACGCGAAAAAAGTAATATTTGGTTTCATATTACAATTCAATTAATTTGTTGCACTTTATGACTGTGTACCCAGGAGTAAAGTCAGAATGGCCTCACATCCTCTTTCTGATGGTTATTTTGCAGTTGTTCCAGATGATGTTTCATTAAAATCCAGATTTCTATTGGACCAAACTCAATTTCAAAACGGTAAGATTCTTATCATCCTTATTTTGGATTCAATATTGCAGATTAACTCTCTGTGAGCTGATTGTTCTGAATAATGTAAGGTGACAATGTGGCCCCAAAGTGACTGGGTTGAAGTATACCAGGAGAGGGCTGACAACGGTTGTGTCCATCTTGAAGTGAGGTTTGGAAGATCTGATAAAGTCATTAATGTGTTTTTTTCAACAAAAATAATATATCTCTATATAGGGTTAACAAGGTGTAGAGCTGGATGGACACGGCAGGCCAAGCAGCTTCAGAGGAGCAGGAAAGCTGACATTTCGGGTCTGGAACCTTCTTCAGAAAGGTTTGAAAGGTCATTTCTGAAGAAGGGTCCAGACCCGAAACATCAGCTTTCCTGCTCCTCTGAAGCTGCTTGGCCTGCTGTGTTATCCAGCTTTACACCTTGCTATCTCAGATTCTCCAGCATTGGCAGTTCGTACTATGTCCCTATCTCTATGTAGAATGAGAATTGTCCCATCAGCTCATCAAGACTACTCCAGCATTCTATTTCAGGGCTGATCATCTTGTCAATGCTATTTTCTCACACTGTCTCTATATCCCTGAATGTCGTTTGTCTCCAGAAACCTATCAATTTCTGTCATGAACCTGTTCAATGATTGAGCTTCCACAGAGAAATCTAAAGATTCACCATCCTCTGTTTTTGATGACTCATGGGCAAGACCACCCAGATCCAAACCTCTCACCATTTAAGAATTATTCTGCCTTTTGGTTTTTCTACCACAGTGCATAAATTGACGCTTCTTCATATTATGCTTTGCCTGCTATGCCACAAACCCAACAGGCCTACCCACATAACGCAATTAAATGTAACAAGTTAGTCTGTAATTTAAGAATGCTTTCAGAAGCTATATGTGGTTCTTTCCAACTTAGCTGTGACTATGAAGTAAAAACCTAGGAAACAAGTAAAGTACATGTTTTGGTTTAACGACCCCCCCACCCCACCTCCATCCAGCCCTCTCCCACCTCCACCCCAAGGTCTGCCAGTCTATACTAAGTCTGTTAGGCTGCCATAAGTAGTTTCAGTAGCAGGTCTCCTTTCCTCTCCAGTTTCTTGGAAGGAAAACGAAAATAAAAATTTGCCAGATTCCCCTTTTCTGATTATGTCCCCATCACCCCAGCTGAGATCACCGCATCTGAGTGGGCATCAGATGAAGAGAATCAGGCACAGAGAGAATTGCTTGATCCCAATCCTTGTTTTAAACATACAGAGAGGTCAAACCCTTAATCCAGAACATCACATCTTGTACAGGCCATCCCGTACTGAAATCTATACCATAATGCAGCATTACCTGATAATATTTCTGACTAGGCAATGTATAAACACGCAAACATACGAATATGGAGCATGGTTCAGCCACTTGGCCTCTGAAGCCTCCTCCAACATTCAGTAAGATCATTACTCTCCATTCTCACCTTACCCCCAATATCATTTGAACCATTTGTTTCTCAAAATCCTACCTACCTCTGCCCTAAAAATATTCAGACTCAGCTTCCACTGCCTTGTGAGGAAGACAGTGCCAAAGACTCGTGACCCTCTGTGAGAAAACATATTCTCATCTACGCCTTAGATAAACAAGCCCTTATGTTGACAGTGACCCACAGTTCTCCCATAAGTGGAAACATCCTTTCCCCATGCTCCCTGACAACAGCCCTCAGGGTCTTGTGTGTTTCGATCAAGGCACCTCTTACTGTTGTAAAATCCAGTGGATCCAAGTCTAAACTGTCACACATGTAAAGAATGACAGAATGGTTAGGGTACTGGAATACTGCCAGTATTCATTGAGAAAAGCAAATAACATCCACATGAAAATAGTTTGAGAATTTTATTCCATGTTTTCTCTCTCTCTTTTCTGATGGGCCTTGATCCCCACAAACACCATCAGAGGCACACCACAAATTTGATAGTGTAGGATCTCCCACCTAAAGTCACAGTTAAGATTTGAAGACGGTGTGGTTTAGACTTACCTACCTATCCAGCTTGGACTTAAATAGAACATCGTGTCAGAGTCATAGGGTCATAGAAATGTACAGACGGAATCAGACCTTTTGTCCAACCCATCCATGCTGTCCAGGTATCGTAAATTTATGTAGTCCCATTTTCCAGAATTTGACCCGTATCTCTCAAAACCCTTTCATTTACTCATCCAGGTATCTTTTAAATGTTGTAATTCTACCAGCCTCCATCACTTCAACTGGCAGCTCATTCCATACACACACACCACCCTCTGTGTTAAAAGTTGCCCCTTAGGTCTCTTCTAAATCTTTTCCCTCTCACCTTAAACCTATGCCCTCTAGTTTTGGATTCACCCACCCTAGGTTAAAGTCCTTGTCTATTCACCCTATCAATACCCCTCATGATTTCATAAACTTCTAGAAGATCACCTGTCAGCCTCCAACACTCCAGGAAAAATGGCCCCAGGCTATTCAGCCTCTCCCAATAGCTGAAACCCTCCAACCCTGACAACATTCTTGTAAATGGTTTATGACCCCTTTCAAGTTTCACATCGTCCTTCCTATGGCAGGGAGACCAGAATTGAATGCAGTATACCGAAAGTGGCCTAACCAATGAGATGTGCAGCCTCAGCGTGACCTCCCAAGTTCTATACTCAATGCTATGACCAATAAAGACAAGCATGCCAAACACCTTCTTCACTATCCTGTCTACTTGCAACTTCACTTTCAAGGAACTATGAGCCTGAACCGCAAGGTCTCTTTGTTCAACAACACTCCCCAGGACCTTACCATTAACTTTATAAATCCTGCCCTGATTTGCCTTTCCCAAATGTAGCACCTCACACTTATCTAAATTCAACTCCAACTGCCATTCCTCACCCATTGACCCATCTGATTAAGATCCTGTTGTACTCTGAGGTAACCTTCTGCTGTCCAATTGACCAGCAATTTTGGCATCATCTGCAAACTTACTAACTATACCTCCTATATTTACATCCAAGTCATTTATATAAATAACAAAAAGCAGCAGACCCACCACAGATGTTTGTGGCACATCGCTGGTCACAGGCCTCCAGTCTGAAAAGCAACCCTCCGTCACCATCTTCTGTCTTCTACCTTCAAGCCAGTTCTGGAACATATTGGAAATACTTATTTTAATACTCTGCATAATTTGCAACATCTGCAGAGTCAGAAGCTATTCAAATTAACTGTCATGGGTCTGAAACACTGGACTGAAATTTTTTTTTACTGGGGATGGGATCCCTATCCTCAACCTCCAATGTAGACATTTCGGGCAATCCTATCTCTGATCGGCTGGCTTTGCTTGAAATCTCCTAAAAGCCTTCGGGGGTCGGGGAGGTGCAGCAGTCACAGTTTGAACTACAGCCAATCTCACAAAGAGAAGTGCAGTGATGCAGCATGACTTAAAATTAGGCTGGCAGGACCCTGCAAGGGTAATTGCGGGATGTGGGGGTGGGGATCCAGGGAGTGTATTGTGTTTATCTGGGTAAAGTATGTTGTGAGGAGAAACCTGAGGGTCAGACTCAGAATTCCTTTGGTGGGGCCAAAGTTGAGCCAGAGTCTTTCTCCTGCCAGTCCCCACTGCGCTAGATTTCAACCTGAAGAGCTGGACATTTGAGGCCGGTCTCCCTGATTTAGAGGAAAATCCCAGAATTCCAGGAGGAGGCGCTGTGCTGCCCTTTCATTGGCCACATATCATCTTCAACTGGCCAACAGGTGAGTAGTCCACCTGACATTGCCCCCTGCTGCTGGTGGCATTATAGCAGGACAGGTAGGGTCAGGAATAGCAGCAACTTCAGAACTTGAACGCCGCCCTCCACTCTCCCATCCCACCCAAACCTCCGCACACCGCCATCCACTCTGCAATAACTTGTTTGCATGGGGATGGTCTCATCAGAGCTCAGCTATTTTCTACTATTAACACTAAAATTAATAATTACTCCCTCATCTTTATCACTTCTCTACTACCACTGGCACTCCCTTTGCCTTTTGCTTGGAATTGCCTTACCATCTGATTCATTAGCTCCTCCTCTTCCCTCTTTCAGCAATTTATCATCACCTTTGGTTCTGAGGAAGAGTCATATTGGACTGTAACTGCGTTTCTGCACAGATGCTGCCAGACTTGCTGAGTTTCTGCAGCACTTGCTGTGTGTCCTTCTATCCCAGCTCTCTCTAATGCTGGGTTGGCCATGTCCAATAGCGTTCCTGGGATCTTCAAACAGGAGATTCAGTGGGATGTTGCCTGGGATAGAGCAAATTAGCTGCAAAGAGAGGCTGCATAAACTCGATTGCTTTCTTTGGATCAGAGAAGATGGAGGGGGTGCCTAATAGAAATGTATAAAATCACGAGGGGCATGGATAGGATGGAAAGCAGCTTTTCCTCTTAGTTTAAGGTTCATTAACAAAGAGGCAGCCTTAGAGGAGACTTGAGGGAAGATTTTTACATCCTAGAGGGTGGTAGGGCTCTGGAATGCACTGCCTCAGATGGTAGTTGAGCAGGTAATCGTAGAGTTGTCATAGTACCCATACATTGTGGGAGCAGGCCATTCAGCCCATCACATCCACACCAAACCCCTCTGAAGAGCATTCCAGCCAGACCCACCCTCCTACCCTATCCCTGCATTTCCCATGGCTAATCCGCCTAGCCTACACTTCCTGGGCACTCTGGGGCAAATTAGCATGGTCAATTGACCGAACCTGCACATCTTTGAACTGTGGGAGTGGGGACTCCTGGCTGCAGTAGGCCCGGATTGGGCAGTCTTGTCAGTGTTGGCAAAATGGCAGTGGCGGTTACAGAGCTATGATCTCCTCGGGCATCATCATTGCTGTACCTGAGGCCCAGAACACCTTGCAGAAAGCCCTGGAGCCATTCTTGAGACCCAATCTGAATAGAGGGTGAAAACTTATTCATGTAATACCTTTTTATTCTTTTTGTAACTCAAAATGGTGCAGGATTGTGGCAACAAAACATTTTCTTCTACTGTATCTTCAAGACATATGTGTCAATAAAATCATTCATTCATTGATTTTATTCCACATATGAACCACTGTCTGTGTGAAAAAGATGCCCCTCAAGTCCCCATCAAATCTTTCTCCTCTCCCCTGGAGGCAACAAAATTGCTAAAGGAGAACCTTTATTCGTAATATGTTTGGATTTCCAAAAGGCATTTGACAAGGTTCCATGCATAATACTTCTTCAGATAGTGTTGCGAGTGGTACATTACCACTGATAGAGGATTGGCTAAGTAATAGAAGATAGAGAGTTGGGATAAAGGGAATATTTTCAGGATGGCAATCTGTAACTAGTGGAGTGCCACAGGGATCAGTGCTGGGCCCACAATTATTTACATTGTATTTTAATGACTTGGATGTAAGTGAATGCGCTATCACCAAATCTGCAGAATACACAGAAATGTGGGAAGGTTAATGGTAATGATGATGGTGGAATCTTATAGGGATCTAAGGGAGGTTGGCTATGGTGGGATTTGTAGGAGAAGCACACAACGGGTCCAGCTAGGTCCACCTTAACATCCGGAGCAACTCAATGCATCTTTTATGTATTTGCTGACCAGTGAGGTGAGTTTCTTACTAGACAGCTGCAAGTTATAAATTAAGGGAGATTATAGCTTGTTAACTGCTTTAGTAAGACCACAGCTCACTCATTGATACTCAGCTTCCTATCTTACTAAATATGCTGAATTTCTTGACATGGAAATCAGAGCAGGTACACAGTGATTGGCTGCAAAGAGACCCTATGTTGCAGAATACCAAACAGCATCTCAGGGTACAATTTATGGGCAGCTGTTGCATGCACTTCTCATCATGGGCATTGCCATCCAACATTTGCCAATCTCCCAGTACAATCGAGCCATTTCCCATTCATTTGCAGGCCACTTAGGATTTGCATTGCAGAGCTCACCAATAATTAACGGGACGTTAGATGCCTTCAAGGCAGAGATCGACAAAATCTTGATCTCACGAGGAATCAAGGGCTAAAGGGAGAGTGCAGGGAAGTGGAGTTGAAATGCCCATCAGCCATGATTTAAATGGCAGAGTGGACTTGATAGGCGGAATGGCCTTACTTCCACTCCTATGTCTTATGGTCTAATTAGAATTAAAAGGCTACCATGAGGACACTTTGCATATACAGACAGGCACACAGCTCATGTATTGAGGCAGGCTGCATCTCAGGACTCCTTGCTTGCTCTCTTTACAGTTGCTCACTTCAAACATTTGTGCCATGCCACGCCCTACCATGCCATGTCTGTCAATGTGTTGACACTTCAGTGTGAGCAATAGGCTTTTAGTGCTGCTGTACTGAAGTACTGTTTCGTGACACAAAGACTTACTACTGGTCATGCGTGACAGTACGGATGTGTTGATGTCAGTCAGAGGTCTGGGTGGATACAGCACTGGGGGCATGTCCAATGATCATTCAGGAGGTTGCAAATGGAGATTTCACAGCCAAGAGGGTTGTGTGGAGGCTGGGGGTGGAGGAGGGGTTGGTGTCAAGGCTGGTGGGGAATTCAAGGTATTTGTACAAGAACAGTGATGGGGGAATCTCATAATGTTTAGGTGAGAAGACAAAATGCATTAGAGGGCATAGTAGTCTTCAAGGAGAGGTATTTATTAGCTGTGACAACAATCGTCGCTTCCACAGGGGAAGCGCAGTGGACTAGGGTTTGGGGCAGGAAGGACGGTTGGAGGCAAAGCATTGACTGTCACTACGTCCACAAACACTCACTCTCTTCATCGTGGACAGTCAGTAGCAGCAGTGTGGACCTTCCGCAAGATGCAATGCAGAAATTATCAAGACTGCTTAGACAGCACTATCCAAACCCATGGCCATTTCCATTTAGAAGGACCTGAGACTGTAATTCATTTTAACATTAGCTTGTGGAATATGTCTGGTATCAACTCATCTGCAAATCTTATAACTTGGTTTTATTAACAGTTGAGGTTATCCATTATTTACACATGAAGCAGAACGAAAAGCTAAATTCATAATGGCGTCCAAACTTAGATTTTTCCACTGCCAGAAGAGTTGCAAACAGGCAGAATGCCTTAAAGTAGAAAAGAAACAAAAAAAAGCAACAGCTTGTATCAACTGCCGCACAGACAGCCAATTTTCACAAGGAATGCCTCGTGGACAGACCATAGATGGCAGCTTGGAAATCAACCTTTAAATCAGCCTATGTCCCTCCCTCTAAGCTAGAAGGTCACTTGTTCCCAGCAGCCTGCAATAACAGGTTGAATAAAAGTAATTTTTTTCATATACAAGTCAACCTTTCAAGTGTCAGAAAATCTGTCCAAAAGTAGGTGTCAGCTTTTTTGTCGAGTATGAAACTGAGCTGGTGCCCTGGATGTGAGTGGTTGCTATTTTGAAATATAATCAGCATTCTATACAAGGAGTAGGAATGACTTCAGCTCTCAGTGTGTAACACAGCTCGTATTACTCAACAAGATTGTGCCTGTATGAGGTACCAGTAAGTAAAACATGCATTTGTGGGATTTAAGAAAAAATTACACTGACAATTTACACGAGTGTAATGTGTCTTATATATGAAAAGGAGAGGTGGAGTCAGCTTGAAAACCAAATGAAAAACATGATATTTTGGGCTGGAAAGATAGAGTTTTCTAATATGTTGGGTCAAGTTATGTGCTGTGATTTATACAAAATAACTGGTCACACTTATTTTTCAAATGATCAGTGATGAGGGATGAACATTGGACTCAACACAAGGGGACTTTCTTGATCTGATATCACCTATGGCAGAGAAAAACAAACGTATAGTTTCAGGTCAGTGACACTTTATCACATGAAAGGCTAACTCTGTTTTGCTCTCCACCAATGTTGCCAGATCTGCTGAGTCTTTCCAGCATTTTCTGCTTACATTTCAAATTTTCGGCTTTCACAATTTCAAGAATTAATGCTCTTCAAGTAGTGGAATAGAAATTTTAAAATCCTCAGCAAGCAAACACAATCTTGGATGTTAAACTGTGGTTGACAGTGCAGCAGTTGCTCAGTACTGCCTTGCTATGTCAGTCTCAAACTTTACATGATCTACCACAATGAGACTGAAATCTACCATTAGATGTAACTGAGTCATTCAAGTTAGCTCCCAATCATTCTGCTGCACTCTGTGAATCATGTTCTATATTATGTGAAGAGCATATTGCTCCTTACAATGTTACTCCACTTTACTCGTCTGCTACCTATGTTCCATGATTCTGTTTTGTTTTTATCTACATGACTTCACTTTATTTTGCTCTATGTTATAATCAGGTTAAGAGGATAATTTAGCTGGCCTCTATTTTCAACTCACAGTTGATCGCAACAAAATATATTTATTTCTTTTATCATGTAGCTATGTCTGTCAATTGAAGATGTAGTAAACAGCACAAAAGTAAAGGATCCAATTCCAAAGCTTCCATTACCTACTAGCCCCAACATAAATAAAACAAATGTAACATCAGATACACACAAACACAGGTAATCAGTTAAAAGAGGAAAGTGATTTGCACAGATTGGAAGAACAAAGGTTGTGCAGGTTAAAAGTCCTTAGAGTTCTTGAGGTATTCGATATTTAGCCTGAACTGCAGTTGCTTAACTGTTGACTGGTATCCTCAGCAGTGGCAAAGTTTGTAGGATATCTTTGAGTTCTTGATGGATGATTGTACCCCCGTACCCCAAACCTGCTTTTACACCAGGTGTTGTCTTCCTATTTACTAAGGAGGAATAGGCAGAAAGAGAGAAAGTATTCTACTTCTTGCTTACAAATCAGTTCCCCTTCTCTTTTTGCTGCTCAAACACAGCTGTTGAAATAGGATTCAATCATTGGTTTCTAAGTCTAACCCTACTGCCCTCTCTGAGCTAGATACTTTGCGGGCAATGTTACATTGTACCGTATGGTAAATAATTATTCAATATGAATTAATATAGGGATACAAATTTCTTAATGCTGACTTAATTGCCTGATTTCGATGTCCTTAGATAAAAAGGTAATTTCAGTGCAGGTAGTTTTGTTCAATCCACATGGGTCTCCTGGGCTTGCCTCAGTCTGGAATCAGGTGATCATGGTGTCCATTTTAGGTCAGTATTTGAGGCTTTCTATAAATCATTTTAATTCATGAAATGCCATATGTAAAACATTTGAATTATGAAAGTTAAAATTCCAGGTTTGACCACTATCATTAAATCTGACAAACTCTTTTTACTTCACACAATTTTATCTTTCTTTATTTTAACTAGTTGTACTCTAATCCATTTAATTTCAAGCCTGCACTTACAAGGTTTGAGAGGGCACGCAGTCAGTAAATTTTTATGCATTTGTATGTGCTTTACTGAAAACAGCCTTTGGCTGTCAACCATATGAATTATAGGATGGTTGAGTTATTCATAGATCACTTTTCTTACTTAAGCATAGTCTATTTGTGATAGTAATCACTTTGCTAAAATTAAACTGTACATTTCCCAAGTTAGAATCTCCACACATGCCATCTACAGAATACATACTCAGTAAAATCCCAAATGATACCAATATATCCAGGTTGAGAGTTTTTGTTTCTGGAGAAAATTGTCAAGTGATATTACCATTACATTATTATTATACAATGACCTGGATTTTCTGATAGTGATGGAATCAAAATTGACAGAGCGACCCACCATCATTACTCTTTGTAAACAGACACCAGTCTCTGGATTTCACACATGTGCTGGTTCAACATGAAAATCCAGAAGTTGCTGTCAGTAATTCTACTTTTCACCAGAGGGTGCACTGTTGGGGTTCCTCCTGCAAGCAATTAGAAATCTCTGAACTGAGGGGCACATTCACATTCCTTATTTTAGAGAGGTGAAAAAGAAACACCCTTGAAATAGTTCAACTTTTCAAAATGAAGTTGAATAGGATTATCAGTGACATACTAAATTCATAATTACTGAATACTAGAGTCATTAGTGTCGAGATGCCAATGTCGGACTGGGGTGGTCAAAATCAGAAAGTCACATGACACCAGGTTAGAGTCCAACAGGTTTATTTAAAATCACAAGCTTTCGGGTTGGGGGTGGTGCTTTTTCATCAGATGAAGTGGAGAAAAGCGCACAAGCACCACCCCCACCCTGAAAACTTGTGATTATATAGGTGGACAGAATATATAGGTGGAGAGATAGTGACAAGATAATTTCAGGTAATTTGGAGTGTCCACACATAAGTACAAACAGTGTGAGTAAAGTGTTGACAGCTGAATAACAAGTGATGGGATGACCTATGAACCAATTAACTAATTACAAATAATCAAAAGTAAGATGGTGTTGTAATTATATCTCTGCCTTAATTAATCGGTTCATAGATTATCTGTTCACTTACTATTCAGCTGTCAACACTTTACTCACACCACTCGTGGATGTGCCTGTGTTTGACTGGCGTGGTCAAAGTCAGAAATCACACAACACCAGGTTATAGTCCAACAGGTTTATTCAAAATCACTAGCTTTCGGAGCGTAGCCCCTTCTTCAGTGAGAGAGAAGAGCAAACAGACGCAGAGTTTATAGGCAGAGAGATCAAAAAAAAATCAGACAACTGGTGTGAGTGGAGTGTGAGATAATAACTCTCTGCAGGTGACCAAGAGTGTTAAATGTTGTTGGAGCCATCCCTTTGCTGGTGATTCAGCTGTTGACACTTGATTCGCCATCTACGCAACCAGGTTAAGAGGGTAATTTAGCTGTCCTCTGTTTTCAACTCACAGTTGATCGCAACAAAATATATTTATTTCTTTTAGCAGGTAGCTATGTCTGTCAATTGAAGATGTAGTAAACAGCACAAAAGTAAAGGATCCAATTCCAAAGCTTCCATTACCTACTAGTCCCAACATAAATGAAACAAATGTAACATCAGATACACACAAACACAGGTAATCAATTGAAAGAGGAAAGCCATTTGTATAGAATGGAAAAACAAAGTTTTTGCAGGTTAAAAGTCCTTAGGATTCATGAGGTATTAGATATTTAACCTGAACTGCAGTTGTTTAATTGTTGAATGGTATCCTCAGCAGTGGCAAAGTTTGTCGGTTATCTTTGAGTTCTTGATGAATGATTGTAATCCCAATCTGCTTTTTCACCAGGTATTGTCTTCCAAGATAATAAAGAGGAGCAGGCAGAGAGAATGAGAGAATGAGAGAATTCTACTTAAGTATGGAGCCAGAGGAACACAGCAGGCCTGGCAGCATCAGAGGAACAGGAAAGCTGATGTTTCAGGTCAGGACCCTCTTCCTCCAGCTCCACATTTTGTTATCTCCGACTCCAGCATCTGCAGTTCTTGCTATCTCAGAGTATTCTACTTCTCGCTTACAAGTCCATTCTTTGCTGGTTATTCAGCTGTTGACTCTTTTCTGATACCGTCGAACACTCTTGGTCACCTGCAGAGAGTTATTATCTGACACTAAACTCACACCAGTTGTATGATCTTTTGATCTCTCTGCCCATAAACTCTGTGTGCATTTCTCTCTCACTGAACTAATGAAGAGGTTGTGCTCTGAAAGCCTCTGTGATTTCAAATAAACCTGTTGGACTATAACCTGGTTAACAAAGTGTGGGGCTGGATGAACACAGCAGGCCAAGCAGCATCTCAGGAGCACAAAAGCTGACGTTTCAGGCCTAGACCCTTCATCAGAGAGGGGGATGGGGTGAGGGTTCTGGAATAAATAGGGAGAGAGGGGGAGGCGGACCGAAGATGGAGAGAAAAGAAGATAGGTGGAGAGGAGAGTATAGGTGGGGAGGTAGGGAGGGGATAGGTCGGTCCAGGGAAGACAGACAGGTCAAGGAGGCGGGATGATGTTAGTAGGTAGGAGATGGAGGTGTGGCTTGAGGTGAGAGGAGGCGATAGGTGAGACGAAGAACAGGTTAGGGAGGCGGGACAGGCTGGACTGGTTTTGGGATGCAGTGGGGGGAGGGGACAAGCTGGGCTGGTTTTGGGATGCAGTGGGGGAAAGGGAGATTTTGAAGCTTGTGAAGTCCACATTGATACCATTGGGCTGCAGGGTTCCCAAGCGGAATATGAGTTGCTGTTCCTGCAACCTTTGGGTGGCATCATTGTGGCACTGCAGGAGGCCCATGATGGACATGTCGTCTAAGGAATGGGAGGGGGAGTTAAAATGGTTCGCGACTGGGAGATGTAGTTGTTTATTGCAAACCGAGTGATCTACATAACCTGGTGTCGTGTGACTTCTGACTTTGTCATACAGTTTGTACTAATCTGTTGACACTCCTGATTACCTGAAAAGGCTTGTGATTCAGCCTGTTGACACTTTACTCACATTATTTGTACTTATGGACACTCTAAATTACCTGGAATTATCTTGTCATTGTGTCTCTGCCTACATATTCTGTGCCTGTGCACCTCCCTCCATTTCACCTGACAAAAGAGCAGCGCTCCGAAAGCTTGTGATTTTAAATAAACCTGTTGGACTATAACATGGAATCGTGTGACTTCTGACAGACTCATTCAGTTTACAGGAGTAATTTTATAATTACTGAATGCTAAATTTCTAGATGAAGATTAATTAGATGTATTTTTAAAATAATCTTATTTTCAGCTTTTTTTTAATGACAGCTACTTTTCAGTTTAATCTTCTACTTATTTCCCAACATATGTAATATTTTAAAATTAAGAATGAATTATTTCTTAGGAGACAATTATTGAATCAATTTATTACATGCTAGTTTGGTGTTTAATGTGATTGACAGTATATCCTGGTCAATGACATCATTGTTGCTGGGCACTTTGTGATCCCCTTCACTTGATGGCAGATACAAACTGACACCAGGAAAGGGGAAATGTGCATCACAGAGAATGCTAGATCTTTGTGGGCAGCTTTCTTCGAGGTCTGTGGCAAGCACATGGCTTTGCAGCTGACTGCAAAACACAGCATAGTTGAAAATATGGCTGGATAAAATCAAAGTGAATTGTGCAACACTGTTAAGTCAGTCAATGAAGATTTTCACAAAATTAATTAAGGATCGCTTTTTGTAAAAAGCATGCCCAAGTACTTAATTGGGGTAGTACTTACCCACATAGATACAAAGGGAGGAGAAATACCTGCTTTCTGTCCAAATCAGACTATCTCTTTTGTTCTTTCCTTTATTCCTCCTTCCACTTTGCCTCTTCACTTGCTTATAATGTTTTATATCTCTCACATTTTCCAGTTCTGATGAAAGATCCTCAAACTGCAAATTAAATCTGTTTCTTTCTCCTTAGATGATGCCAGAGACCTACTGAGTATTTCTGACATTTCATATTTTAACAGCAAACCTCTCAGTTATATTAAGGCATAATAAAGAGTAGCTCAAGAAGGTACAGAGGAAAATAATGAATGGGCAACACATCTAGTATTTGTCGCTGAGATCCACAGTCTGCAAATTAATTTTAAAATACTGTAATTTTCTTAAAAAGAAACCAAAGGCCGGTGATCTACATGTTCAGCTTTTATTTATGTAGTGGCATATAACCAGTTAAAACTTAAGCTTCTCTGTCTCACCAACTTGTCTTTTGCTAACATAAGTTAACCAAAGATTGATTTGCTGACATTTTCAGCATGACAGAATGAAGCTTCATATTATTTGAATTATGAAAATCCAGAAAACCTTTCTTCATTCCCAGCATACTTCAAATGAAGCGAAAACTATTCTATCTTAGATTCTTTTCCAGAATTCTGACTTAACCTCAAAATTTCCTTTGATGGATGCCATGCAAGTAGGAGTTTGGCATACTAAAAACCAAAAGAACTGCAAATGCTGTAAATCAGAGACAAATATAGAAATTGCTGGAAAAGCTCAGCTGTTCTGACAGCATCTGTGGAGTGAAATCAGACTTAATGTTTTGGGTCGAGTGAACTCTGAGGAAGGGTCACTTGACCTGAAACATTAACTCTGATTTCTGAGGACGCTGCGAAAGGGTCACTCGACCCAAAACGTTTTCTCTGATTTCTCTACACAGATGCTGCCAGACCTACTGAACCTTACCTGCAATTTCTATTTTAGTCTAAGAGGTTGGGTGGTGTTTTTGTACTGGGTTAAATTAGTACCATTTTTAAATGGATGGACATCTTTTTAGTAAATAGTATTGTTACGACAAGTTGGAGATAATTAAGAAATAAGGAGACTACTGAAAACTGCTGACTGAATGCACTGTTCAGAGAATAGCTTCATTATTGAGAATTACCCTTCAGTTAGTGACATCCTGTAAAACAACATAAAGATAATAAAATACACTCGACACAGTTATTTTCTCATTGCCTCCATAAAACATCTCCATAAACTCATGCATAGGAACGGGAGGAGGCCATTCAGCATCTCACACCTGTTCTACCATTCACTTAGATAATGGCTGATATATATTGTAACTTCCTTTACTACCTCACAGATTTTGGTGGAGCTGGTAGCCCTACTCAATCGTACCAATGTATTGACTCTTTATAAGTAATTACAAACCTTTTTGCGGCTCATTTGGGTATAATGCAAGGGTTTAGGCAAGGGCAGTGGGGAGTTATAGGGGAAGGATGTTTTAGCGTCACTGTTGAAGTTAATTCTTCTTGTCCTATGTCCTTCTCCACATGCATATACGCTCCAGGTGCCCACCAACAGAGAGTGAAGTCATTATATCTTGAGGGCAGAGGCAGAGAAAAAGACGGAAGGCGTGTTATACACAAAATAAAGTGGTATTAGAAGTATATCATTAGAGGATACATGAAACAAAACACTTAAACATATAAGATAACAAAGTGTGAAGCTGGATGAACACAGCAGGCCAAGCAGCATCTCAGCAGCACAAAAGCTGACGTTTCGGGCCTAGACCCTTCATCAAAACATATGTTCGAGTACAACCAAGTAACAATGGTCAAAGAAACTAATCTCATGTCATTGTAATCAAGTGTTGATGCAGAGAGATGAGAAAATGGGAATGAAATCAAATAGATGGCAGTTACTCAGGATCAAGGCAAGAGAGTGGTTCATGGATGCATGGGGTTCAGTCTCAGAGAACTTGGGCATCAAGACCTGAATGTGTAGAGCTTGTGTAGGCTACAGTCTGTGAAAAGAACTTGAAATCAATAAATTATCAAAATGTTGAAAGCATGGTAGTTTCATACGCAACAAGAGGGAATCAAGGAATATAGCTCTGCTCAGGTGGAAGAATGCAAAATCTATCATGGACTGGTTTTGGTAGACATTTGAATTCAGGGTTGCCGAGAAGGTCAAAGTTGCGCAATATGAGCTTCAGGGAATGAGGATAGAATAAGACACACATTTATTGCGGTGTGAGATATACTGAATTTCCGTTTCAGTCCCTAACGTCAAGTGGGTTGGCACTCAACAAGGACAACTCTGGAGAGAGATAATGGGAACTGCAGATGCTGGAGAATCTGAGATAACAAAGTGTGGAGCTGGATGAACACAACAGGCCAAGCAGCATCTCAGGAGCACAAAAGCTGACGTTTCGGGCCTAGACCCTTCTACATCAGCTTTTGTGCTCCTAAGCTGCTGCTTGGCCTGCTGTGTTCATCCAGCTCCGCACTTTGTTATCATGGACAACTATGGAATCAGGTCTGGTAACAAATCTAGACACTATCAACGAACATGAAATCTGATCATGTTCTTAAGGATGGTGAGTGATAGAATGCAAATAGAATGCTGAATAGGGCATGTAAAATAATATAGCCCAGGGCACATCTTTGAGGTGAAATGACTACATTCGGACATGTAAAAAGGAAATCACAAGAGAACAGTGGATCATTAGCAGGCAATGGAAAAGTGACAGTGGATCAATTGAAGAGGAAAATACATAATATTCATAAAATGGAAGTATGTAAGTAAAATGTTTTATGAATGCTTTTTAAGTAATCAGGGCATTTCATTCAGATAAAACATCAGATGACTTACAGATCTTTGGGCCATTCTCTAGGCTCCCCAGAAAGCGCATGTGGCAGCCACACTCTGAACTCATCTCACAGATTGTTCCAAACCGGCTTCTGGCCACCATAAGTTTACAGCTCTTCATAGAATCCCTACAGTGTGGAAACCAGCTCTCTGGCCTGACAAGTCCACACCGAACTCAGAGCACCCACCCAGACTCATCCACCTATAATCCACTTAACTTACACCTCCCTGAACACTACAGTCAATTTAGCTTGGCCAATCCACCTAACCTGCACGGCTTTGGACTGTGGGAGGAAACCAGAGCACACCCATGTAGACACAGGGAGAATGTGCAAACTCCACATAGGATGGTCACCTGAGGCTAGAATTGAACCCACTGTGAGGCAATGGTGCAAAACAACGTGCCATCATGCCACCTCCTCTGTGGAATGAAATGAAATGAATGGAAGAATGCAAAGGGGGGGACAGGGAACTGGGGTCAAATTAATGTAGAGAAGCATTGGAGCACAGATCATCAAGTTGTCTTTAAATAGGTTTCAGACTCCATTACCCTTTCAGACAAGTTCCAGACCTGCAGGAAAAAAAAACACAAATTCTTATCTCCACTTTAATCCTTTTGCCAAGAATTTTAAATCAATGAGCCTTGGTTATTGATCTCTCTCCTATACGAAATAACTCCATTCAATCCACTTTAACTGAGCCCCTCAAAATTTTATATTTTCGAATCAAACCGTCAGTGATGTTTTTACACACCTCTGGCACAAATGGGACTTGAACCCAGGTCTCCAGACTCAGAGGTAGGGACTTGTAACCTTCACTAATAATTTTATATATCTCACTTAAAATTGCTCATAGCTGCCTCTGTTCCAAAAACAACCTTGGACTATCCAATCCTGCTTCACTAAAATTCTTCATTCTGATAAATTTCTGCTGTACCCTCTCTAGTGCGACAACAGAACAACCTTGCTCTTTATCACCAGGATTTCTAGATTCACAGAAGAGTTGGTTAGCAGATCATTTGGAGGATTTCATGTATGAAGAGGTAAAGGTGACATGTAGTTGTTTGGCAGTTTCTTATTTAAGTATCTTAACAATTATTAATTTGAACCAGGAAATAGAGGAGGTAGTCCAGGGAATTGAGAGGGCAATTTATAAGGGAGTTGCCAACGATCCCTGATAAAAGAGACAAATTAATCACATCAGTAATAAAAACAGACTGCAGATGCTGGAAATCTAAAGCAAACACAGAATGCTAGAGAAACTCAATAGGTCTGGTGGCATCCATGGGGAGACAGAAACAGAGTTAAGGTCTCATTGGAGGAAGGGTCATAGACCAGGTGCAAACAAGAGTAAGGCAGGCTCGAAATGTTAAGTCTTACAATTCTCTCACTAATAAACCTGCCAAGTTTCTCCAACTCTTTCTGCTTTTATTTCAGATCTCCTCGGCATTTTGCTTTGAAACATATGATGAGATGGTCATGACCAGGACCCAGGACAGAGCAGGTACTCATAACCATGGCCCCAGGATCTTACCAAGCTCCAGTTAGGGGTGGGGTGGCTGTGCTGGGGACCCAGTAGGTAAGGGGCAGCATTGGGGCCCTTCATTTCTGTCCCTGGTGGTGAGCCAACTTCTTGAACCCTTGCCGTCCACCTGCTGGAGGTATAAGGTCCAGGCAATAAGGAGGCATTTCCTGCATTTTGACCCCACCACCAAAATACAGTTCCAAGTCAGGGTGGTGTGTGTGTGTGCATGGCAATAAGATGGGCGTATGCATTTGGTGGTCACACCTTGGGACGTTTCTACTGCTGGGGGTGTCAGCTACACAAATGTTGTCACATCAGTACTGGCTGGTACAGGGCTGGGCTATCCCAACCATCAGTTAGACTGGCTGTGATACCATTCACATATCTGACTGGCAACTCCACGTGTGCGTATCCCTGAGGTTTCACTGCTCAGTCCGAAGTTGCTCTGAAAACTGTTAAGAGTTTGACATTTCACAGTCAATCCTGGGAGCCTCCAGGTGGCAGCTGTAGCCTTATTCTCGATACATTCATGGCAGTATCGAACTCCCGAGGTTTGGAGTTTGCCGTTAAATGTTCAAAACGGGCTGTTACAGCGGCTCAAAGCAACGCCGACATCTGATTCGCCGACATCTGAGCGTGTTACTGTTTGTGTGAATGTGTTTGTGTTTTGAATGATAGAGAGGTTCTGTGTCCTTTTAGAGCGAGACAGAGAGCGCCAAATCGTGGAAAAATGAGTGAGAGGCATCCAAGAGGCGGAGTCTGCAGCAGACTTTCGGTTTGACAGCAGAGAGAGACAGAGAGATCAGGACAAACAGATACGAGAGGTGGGAAGATTTGACGGTGGGGGGGTGGGTTGGGGGGGTCATAAAGGGAAGAGACAGTTCTAAGTTGTGACATTAAAACGTGGCAGTAACATTAACCCAACGCAATTACACGCTGAAACCTACTGCCTCCGAGAGAAACTGACAAGCCCCGGGAAAGGCAACAGTGCAACCGCGGGTAAGTGCATAAACATCAAACGTAGTTTTTGCTTGGCCCAGGGAGATCACATAACCTTGAAATGAAGGAATTGGATTTCCCAGGCGCAAAGTGCAGTCCGTTTCTTGTCAATGACAACAGAATTCGTTACATGTTTCGAATCTTGTTTGTTACATTTGCACGATTCGCTGAACTGATATTTTAACTCCCTCTCGCGAATGTGTGTGTTTTCTTAACTTTCTATTTGAGCAAGAGCTGATAAATGCTCTAACAAGTGTCACCCGCACTTGGTCGCTGGTTATCGGAAACCGAATGACTTTTTTTTGTTTTAACCTTCCCAACCCCGCAACTTTTGCTTTCTTTTGAAAAGATATAGCTCACGCAAGGCTTAAACCCACCGTCCCTCCCTCCCGCGGTTCACATTGGCCCCCGAAAGAGGGACACTGGTGGGGCTCGCTGACATGAATTTGTACCGAGAGCTACATGTTGACAGTTTTGGAGATTGGTGTGTTCGCCTCTCGTAAAGGCGATAGAAATATACCCACCACATTGTGGGAGGTGGGAGAGGAAGTGCAGAGAGGATCAGTGAGGAGTTGTCAACATTTCACCCGATCACCTCTTCTAAAGAACTCATGAAAGACTTCTTTCCAGAAGTTAGTATCTTATTTCAGATTTGCAGTCTTGCGCCTAGTTTTCCTGTTCCCGCCTGGCAGCCCATAACGCCAACCATGTGCTACTGTCTGTTGCCATGCTTAGTATTTTGTTTCACTCCCCCCGCAACCGGGTCTGTTCAGAGGCTTCAGGTGCGCCACTCTGCCTCAGGTCGAGACAAACAGCGGTTTGTGCAGATATTGCTGCCTGTCAGACTCAGTTTGCGAGGATCGTTACATTGAACTTTGCTGGACAGCACCCCGGCTGTCACCAAATCCTGGTCCCGGGACTCAAACCTGGAGCTCCCGGTTCAGAGCAGGGCCGCGAGACAAGGTGCTGTTGGCACTGACTGGTCCATCATTTTATAAACCAGATGTAATCTGGGATTGTGGTGCTGTTGAGTGAGGATGCGTACAGTTGTGTCTGCTGCAGTTTTGAAGCCAGTTTGAGGCTCTTGGGAAAAGAACAATTGCAACAATTTCAACAGTGGACTCACAACATCACTTAAACCCTTAACCCTATTGCGGAGAAATGCTGACTTTTCTTGAGAAACGAGCCTTCTGCTGTCGAACGTGCAAATGTTAAATTGATGCTTCAACAGTTTTGGATGTATGTTACATTTATACAGCACCTTATTATGACGAAGCTATGTATGCCAGGATTGTAGGCGTGAGAACCAGCTCTGCTGGCAGTACTCATGTCTTTGAGTCGAGAGATTTCTAGGTTTACAGCCCACTCCAGAGATTTGAAGAGAAAGGTTGACTCTCCTCTGCAGCACTGAGGGGTGCTGTACAGTAGTGAGAGATGTCTTTCACACAACACATTGAACTGTGGCCTTGCCTGCTCTCTCAGATGGACACAAGAAGGTCCATTGGCATTAGTTTGAAGAAGAGGAGGGGTGTTATCAGAAACAGGACACAAGACAAAGCATACTTTGCTAGTTAAAATGGCAACGACAAAAAAAAACACATTTAAGAAGCAACACGGTGCAGAGCTGGATGAACACAGCAGGCCAAGCAGCATCAGAGCAGCAGGAAAACTGACATTTTTTTATCTGAAGAAGGGTCTCAACCCAAAACATATGCTTTCCTGCTCCTCTGATGCTGCTTGGCCTGCTGCATTCATCCAGCTCTACACCTTGTTGTCTCAGATTCTCCAGCATCTGCAGTTCCTGCCATCTCTGCAACATTTAGGAAACAGCTGGATTCTGATGGATGAACAGTAGCTATTTCTTGGATTAATGATTCAAATTGCCTTTGTAATTGCAACCACCCTTTGAATTGTACTAGAAATTGATTACAAATGTTAAATTGATCTGATCTCCATTTAAAAAAATAGTACTGACACCAACGGATGGGTAATACAGTCAGGTATCATATGACCAGTTCTTCATTCAAATTTTGCAGAAAATTTCAAAGTATAAAATCAGAACTAAAACAATATCGCCTTACTAATAGTAAAACCTAAATTCATTAAGACTGTTTCATAACTTTGTGACTGACAATTAAATGCTTGCATTTATTGTTCTCATGGTGATACATCCACAGACTGTTGTGGAGAAAAGCACAGCGACTCGTGTTACAGAGGCGAATGGTTGGCTGTTGAACAGTTGTTACTGCTTGCTTTCGGCTTAACTGTTCCCTGTTGTAGTATCTGTTCAGCTATTTGTTACTTGATCTCAGTGGTGTCATGCAGTCACCAATTTTGGCACAGACTTAAGTTGGTTTTTTGAAATTAAGTAATGGCCCAATTTTGTGCTCAGGGACAAATGTAGCATCTTCCATAAACCAGCACGATGGGACAGTAGAATAGCATGTAATTGTTTTTTTTCCTTATCTTGCATACTAAGGTATTGATTGTATTAAAGAGAGATGTGCTGGTGCGGATCTATTGATTAAAGCTACAAATGGGTTTATCATTAAATGTAAGCATTTTTAATAAGTGGACTGGCCTCCACTTGAGAGTAAGCTGGTATTAAATTGATGAAAATTAATTTTAAAACTATACTGAAGCTGTTAATGAATCATTTAACAGCTTCATTAGTGTACAGCAGTTTCCGAATGCATCATTTTAAAAATATTTTAAAACCTGTAAAATTTGCTTTTGCTTCTAAAAGTGCAAGCTTAATTTGAAGTTTACTCAAATATTCAGAAATTGAAGTGTTCGGTGAAATTGTGCATTATTTACAGTTGTATGAGTTAAGAGGAGAAGTGGGCCACCCTTCATTCCTGCTGTACCATTCAATACAATCATGGCTCATCTGATAAATTCAAAATTCCACATTCACACCTACCCCCGATAAGTTTTGAATCCTTTGTCAAACGAGAAAAATCTATCTCTGCCTTAAAAATATTCAGTGGCTCTGTAGTGACTGTAACGAGGTCAGCCGGGTGGACCTCATAGAATATGAGTTTCCTGATTGATGTTGTTAACCTAGTCCAATCAGGGAGCCCTGGATGACAGATATAAACAGGAGTGTCAGATATCCTGTGCTCTCTGAGAGCTAGCTCTGAGGAAGCTGGATCAGTGCCAAGGGCTCTTCACTGTCGGTAAAAGAGGCCTTGGTGACAGGATACCGGCTTCTGTGGAGTTATTTCAGGTTCCATTTCCACCTTCTTCTGAGGCAGAGAGTTCATAAGCCGCTCAACCCTTGGAGAGAAAAAAAATCTGAATCTCTGCTCTAAAAGGGAGACCCCTAATTTTTAAACAGTGTCCCTTAGTTCTGGACTCACCCCACAAGAGGAAACATCCTATCCACATCCACCTTATCATCAATCTAGTAATCCCATATGCTTTTAAAGCTCAGTGGAAACAAGCATATTCTGTCTAACTGTTACTCATGAAACAGCATATTTCAACCGGGCTATGACCAGTTCCATAGGAGAAGCAGCTTCCAGTGCCATGATTTTAAAACCAGTGCTCAAGATCACGGAAACTCGGTATAATCTTGACATGACACGTGCTAATGATTCCTCTATTGCTCACCCTGGTTTGGCTGATTTCAAACCAATTATCAGGAACTCTAGGTGTAACTGCAGAGAACAGAACTATTGATCATTTCAGCATGCAAAACACTGTTAAAATTTGTTAATACTTCATTAAAGTGTGAGGATTTGGAGATTGATATGGTGAAAGAAAGGACCTGCATGTAAAACATAATTTTCTTCTGTTTTTCTTGGGATGTGGGTAATGCTGTTAAGGCTGCATTAATTTCCTATCCTCAGTTGTGTTGGGAGTTAGTGGTGTGCTTTGTTGAATAAGACAGGCATGCTCGCATTATTATCAGGCAAGGAAGAAACCTTTATATTGGAGAATGCTTCGAAACTTTATGTGCTGCAGGTTTTTGAGGGTTGTTTTGTAAGTGTATTGCCAGGTTGCAAAAGAGCAGGCAGCCAGTTATTTGGCAAGCCAGTTGTCTGCGTTGCAATCTCTGGTATTGGACACGCTCAGCTGGAAGCATTCCTACTTCATAGGTTCAGGCCCTGCTTTCAGACTTAAACACAAGACCCAGGCTAGTACTCCAATGCAGCACTGAAAGGGTTGTGCAATGTCAGAGGTGCCATCTTTTGAATAACCTATGGTCTTTCAAGTAGCTGTAAAAGATCCTGATTTCAAGTAGCAACACACTGTTCTCCAAAGTGTTGAGGTTACTATTTATCCCTTAATCAACAGCCCGAAGAAAAGATTGGTCATTGGCAAGTGTGGGATCTTGCTGTGTAAAAAAAACCTAAGTTCTCCTACGTTACAGCAACGGTTACACCTAAAAGTACTTTAATGCCTGGTAAATGCGTCGAGGCATTCTGAGGCGGTGAAAAACACTGTATAAACTGAATTTCTTGTTTTTATTTTCCTTCCCCTCCATCTCTTGGATAATAAGGAAGCCAATTCTTGGTCTTGGTTCCTTCGGGTCAAGAAAGGGAATAATTAGCTGAGTTCCTGCTGACTACTGCACAGTGGTCCTGGTGAAAAGTGTGTCTGCAGCTGAAAACAAAATCAGGTTCAGATGAGAAGCCCATGATGAGTAGATAGCCTGGAGCATTCATTATTGCAGATTCACACCTGCTAAACCATCTCGTGGGCAAGATATGGCATGACAGAACTGTGATCCAACAGAAAAATCAATATCTTCAGATAAGAGGAGCAAACTGCAAACCTTTTGTTAAATAGGACAGATTCTGTGACTTAGCAACAACAGCTACACTTTATTAAACTCAAAAGTCAGATATGAGAAAATAAGAATAATTTTTATTAATGGCATGTGTGGTTGTTGATACAGTTTTGAGAGGAGCGGCATTCTTTAATATTTTGCCAGAAAATATTAGCATCCATGATCCGTAGGGGGGTATTCTAGAGTGTTCACCATATAAATATGTACTGAAGTAAAAATGCATTACGTTAGCTATGTTCCCCTTGTTAAACCAAATCTCAGAAAGCACAAAGCCAAATAGGATCTTTGCTAGTATATTCATGCCTTTTTCTGCAAGCCAATCAATATCTGATACACAACAATTATCTCACTATATCTTCTCCTTTGATGTGGACTTTGTTGTAATAAGTGTTTTGAAGCAGGGATATCTAGAGCTTAAGTGCTCATTCTGTCTGTGGGATGTTGCCCTTATGACTTTGCAAAAGACAAAAGGAGTTCATGCTCCCTTCTGCCAAGAACTAACTCCATGCTTGGCACAGTAGTAAAACAACTCATGCCAAAGTAGTCTGACTTAAAAATAAAAGCAAAACACCACAAACTTTGGAGATCTGAAATAAAAAATATAGAAAGTGCCAGAGAACCTGAGCAGATCTGGGATCATCTGTGGAGGAAGAAACAGAATTAACATTTCCAGTCAAATAGAACTCTTCTTTGATAGTAGCCTGACTCTCTACCTTGGTTCACCCATGAAGAATGATCATCGGATTAGGTTAGGTCAGGGATTGCAGCTGTGACCAATGGAGTTATATCCCAGCAGGAGAAGAGAGCAGATGGTTGGAACAAAGTAAAATTCCTTTCAGCCACAAACCCCACCCATATTATGAAAAATGGCACTTACTGATTCCACAGTTATGCTGCAAATAATGTTGATAAAATGTAAAGTTTTAATTAAATGTGACAGTAAGTTGCTGCCTCGAAACAAACCCTGGACACATTTTGTTCGACACCTCAAACGAAAACATGCCATTTATTTCTTACAATATATACCTAGAAATTACTGTTGATGTTGAACCAAATGCTTAGTGCATTTCTGGCATATCCTTCGATATTTCAATGGCGTTACCGAGATCTTTGTTGGAAGTGGACAATATATGAACGCCTTAAGTCGTCAGCCATCATTACTGGCACAATGTTCTCCAAGCTGCTTTATCTGAGTGATTTCTGTAATACAACAGAGTGACCACGCCATTTTGAACAATAACAAAAGGGGAGGCTTGGGAATAATTTTCCCCAGAATATTATCCACACACTCACCCCCTTATTTTTCTCTTACATGCCTAAAGACATTGAACAACCTGACGTACAATTTTCCAGACACCTGGCTTCCTGTGGTGCCCAGCTGAAATAGTCATTGTTCTTATGTAAGTCATGAAAATGAATGGTTTCAAAATTGGCATTAGAGCCAAGCCACTTCCTGTCCTGCTCAACATCAATAGATGTATGCTTGCTAGCAATAGCTGCTGTATAACCATGGGTAGGAATTGTTCTTTCCTTCCTCGTAACCTGTCAAGGCAAGGGACATCGAAACTAATTGCACTACCTTTTAATGCCACCATGCTCTGCTGAAATTTGCTAAACTAGCACAAGCCAGGCATCAAACATGGGACTGTCCTAATGTACAAAACCAGAAGTTGCTGGAAAAGCTCAGCAGTTCTGGCAACATCTGTGAAGAAAAGAATCAGAGTTAACGTTTAGGGTCCAGTGACCCTTCCTTAAAATTCTTAATGTATGTCCGCTCCAAATTGGACAGTACATTTACAAACAGAGCCATATTGTGTTTTCACTGTTGTCTTGTAAGAAGATGTACAAGAGTCTAATCTAACTGAATCTGAAAACTTATACTTGCCAGAGCTGTCAGTTTACCACTTTGCTTAAACTGAACAGTTTAATTCATTTACCAGACTCCTCATCCTTCTGGATTTATTTTATGCATTTGCAATTGACTTATTCCAAATTGTCACACCTTCCTTCTATAGAAATACCTACTAGCGTTGGTCACAGTGTATTTATATTTTCACATTTGATTCCTCCAGTTCAAAATTCAAAAGCTATGTTAATTTAGATACACCTTTTAAAAGACAAGAAAATAACCTAATAAGAGCAGGCTGCATTTGATTTATTTATAAACAAAAAAGAAGTATGGCATAGGAACAGGCCCTTCGGCCCTCCAAGGCTATGCTGATCATCATGCCCTGACTAAACTAAAAAACAAGCCTTCTGCCCTTATTCAGTCACTATCCCTGTATTCACGCCCTATTCGTGTAACCATCCAGGTGGCTCTTAAATGTCACCAATGTGCCTGCAGCCACTACCTCCTCAGGCAGTGCATTCCAGACTCCTGCCACTCTGTGGACCTACATGCCTAGATCCGTCTGTATGTTAATGTTCCTAAGGATTCTGCCATTTACAGTATAATTCACCCTAAATTTGATCCTCCAAAATACATCACCTCGCATTTGTCTGGTTAGACTCTATTTGTCATTTCTGTGCCCAAGTCACCAATCTATCTATATCCTATTGTATCCTTTCACAATTGTTGGCTCTATCAGCAACTCCACCAATCTTCGTGGCATCTGCAAACTTACTAATGAGACCACCCACATTTCCCCCGAGATCATTTATATATATTACAAACAACAGAAGACCTAAGACTGATCCCTGTGGAACACCACTAGTTACTGGTCTCCATTCTGAAAATCACCCTTCCACCGCTACCCCGTATCTTCTGTGACCAAGCCAGTTTTCTATCCATCTAGCCAGGCCACCCTGAATTCCATGTGATTTTAGATTTTGTACTGATCTGCCATGTGGGACTTTACCAAATGCCTTACTGAAGTTCATATAAACTACATCCACAGCTCTTCTCTCATCAATTATCTTTGGCACCTCTTCAAAAAATTTGATCAGGTTGGTGACACATGACCTTCCCAGTCTGAAACCATGTTGCCTATTGCTAACTTGTCCATTTTCTTCCAAAGGTGCATATATCCTGTCCCTTAGTATCTTCTCCAAGAACTTGCCCACCACAGATATCAGACTCACCGGCCTATAATTTGCCAGATTATCCCTGCTTCCTTTCTTAAACAAGGCAACAACATTGGCTAATCTCTAGTACTCTGGAATCTTGCCTGTGGTCAAAGAGGATGTGAAGATATATGCTAATGCTCCCGCTATTCCTTCTGTTGCCTCTTGCAAAAAACCTGGGATAGATCCCATCTGGCCCTGGGGACTTATCTACCTTAATGCAATTTAAGATACCCAAAACTTCCTCCTTTAGCATATTGACATTCTCCATAGTATTCACACACTTCTCCCTGACCTCAACATTAGTGATGGCCTTCTCCTTGGTAAATAACGATACAAAATACTTATTGAGGATCTCTTCTACTTCCTGTGGCTCCACACATAACTTCCCCCCATTGTCCTTGAGGGGGCCTACTCTTTCTTCTAATATGTGCATAAAAAGCCTTGGGATTCTCCTTGACCCTGTTTGCTAAAGACATTTCATGACCCCTTTGTACCCTCTTAATTGTACATTGAAGTTCCTTCCTACTTTCTCTATACTCTACAACGGCTTCGTCAGTTTGTAGTTGCCTGGACCTTTGCTTCCTTTTTCCCTTTTGACTAAGATTACAATTTCCCTTGTCATCTACGGATTCTGAATCCTGCCGTTCCTATCTTTCAGTTTTGCAGGGACATGCATGTGCTGCACTTTAATCAACTGGTCTTTAAAAGCCTTCCACATGCCAGATTTGCTCTCAAATAACTGCTGTCAATCCACTTTCCCCAGTTCTTAGATAATAAAATGTGAGGCTGGATGAACACAGCAGGCCAAGCAGCATCTCAGGAGCACAAAAGCTGACGTTTCGGGCCTAGACCCTTCATCCTCTCTGATGAAGGGTCTAGGCCCGAAACGTCAGCTTTTGTGCTCCTGAGATGCTGCTTGGCCTGCTGTGTTCATCCAGCCTCACATTTTATTATCTTGGAATTCTCCAGCATCTGCAGTTCCCATTATCTCTTCCCCAGTTCTTGTCTAATTTTGATGTAATTGGCTCTTGCCCAGTTAAGCACCCTGACCTGAGGGCCACTCTTGTCCTTGTCCATGCCTACTCGAAATCTTATGGAGTTGTGGTCATTAAGCCCAAAATGCTCTCCTACTGAAACATCGCTGATTCCCTAATACCCAGTCTAGTATGGTCCCCTCTCTGGTTGGATTGTCAACATACTGTCTCAAAAAGCCCTCCTAGACACATCGAACAAATTGGTCTCCATCCAAGCCCCTGGCTCTAAGGGAGTCCCAGTCAATAAAAGGAAAGTTGAAGTCACTCATCATAACTACCCTGCTTTTCTCACACGTTTCCAGTATCGTCTACATACCTGCTCGTCTGACTCCCGTGGGCTGTTGAGAGGTCAATAGAAAACTCCCAACATTGTGATTTCACCCTTCCCATTCTTGAGCTCCACCCATAATGCCTCAAAGCGAGATCCCTCCGATGTATCCTCCCTCAACACAGCTGTGATGTGATCCCTGATCAGCAAAGTAACTCCCCTCTGATATTATGATACTTCCATCTCCCATTGTCTTTCTTTCCCCTTCCATCAACATTACTTAATAGAGTTCTTGCCTTTCCTGTAACATCACCCCAACCTTTTCCAGTTCTAAAGGTCTTGAAATACTAACCTTTCTTGGCCCTTCTCAATCTATGAATGAACCACCTGTACATTCTGTTCTCGTATCATGTTCCTGAACTAATTGACCTTCTCAGGTCAGATATGTATTCAAACAGCAGTTGCTTAAGATTAAATTCTGACTTTTTTTTAATGGTTTGGATGGGTATACTAGTATATAAATTCATCGGAAAGGACCAGTTCATGAAAAATGATTTTGCAACTGTTTTATTTGTCATCTCTGTATTGGGTCATGATTTCTGCAGTCTGTTCAGTTGCAGCTAGCATTGTTTTTAACAGCACATCATTCTTTCATAAGAATCCTTATTGATCATTTCATCACGTTGCATGAGTAGAATCCAAAAGGATGCAGTCGCTGAATAGGAGAGAGACAAAGAAGAGCTCATGGTGTAAGGGGTAGCAGATTAGCATGGATAGAAGATTGTCTGGTTGGCATAAAACAGAGATTATACATAAATTGGTCTTTTTCAGATTGTCAGGGTGTGACAATTAACAGTGGTTTGTTTTAAACTGCCAGCTTTTTACAATTTGCCTCAATGACTTAATGTAAGAAACAAAGGGATTGTGGCTGAATTTGCAAATGGTACAAAGATAGAAAAGTACATTGTGAGATTGACATGACAAGGATACAGACCAATATAGACAGGTTACGTGAGTGAACTGAAATCTGGTGGTTGTGGGAAAAGGTGGAGCTGTTCACTTTGACAGGATGGATCGAAAATCAGAATATTATTTAAATGGAAAATGACTGCAGAATTCCAAGGTTCAGAGGGATCAAGATGTTCTAATACATGAGTCACAGAAAGTTAGCAGATACAGCATATGGTTACAAAGGCTAACAGAATACTATCCTTTAATACAAGAGGAATAGAACATAGAAGGGTAGCATTCTGTTAGCCTTTATAACCATATGCTGTATCTGCTAACTTTCTGTGACTCATGCATTAGAACATCTTGATCCCTCTGAACTGTAACTGCACACTAACATTTTGTGATCCTTTATTTAAATGTGGAACGTGAATGTTGCTGGCTGGCCAGCATTTATTGCCCATCCCTAGTTGCTCTTGAGGAGGTAGTGATGAGCTGCCTTCTTTTGAACTACTGCAGTCAAAGTGCGGCAGTTGACCCACGATTCCTTTCAGGGAGAAAATTTCAGGATATTGACCCAGCAATAGTAAAGGAACGGTGATATATTTCCAAGTCAGGATGGTGAGTGGCTTGGAGGGGAACTTGCAGATGGGAGTGTTCCCGTGCATGTGTTACCCTTGTTCTTCTAGATAGAAGTGGTCATGTGTTTGGAATGTGCTGTCTGAAGATCTTTGGTGAACATGTACTAAAAATTTCCGGCATCCATTGTATTTATTTTTGTTGAAGACCCCCTGAATCTGAAATAAATATACAGAATGCTGGAGAAACATTTCTTCAGAATTGTTATACAGGACTCAAAATGTTAACTCTGTTTCTCTCTCCACAGGTACTGCCAGACCTGCTGAGTTTCCCCAGGATTGTCTGTGCTTATTTGAGTTTATGCTTCAGTTATACATGGCACAAGCGAGATGATACTATGAATATTTTGTGTAATTTTGGTCCCCCTTATTTAAGACGGCATGCATGTAAATGTATTGAAGATGATTCAGAGGCAGTTTTTTAAAAATAATATCTGCAATAAGTGGATTGTCTTATGTGAAAAGTTTGTTTTCACTGGAGTTTAAAAGAGCACTGAATGACTTGATTGAAATTTATACGGTTTTGAACGGGTTTGACAAGGTTGATGTGGAAAGTTTGCTTTCTCTTGTGGGCACCTCCCCAACTAGGAGACATTGTTTAATAATTAGAAATCACCCTATTAAGACAGGGTTAAATAACCCCACTCTATTCAGCCTGGCCCTGTCACTCAAGCCCTCCAACCCTGGCAACATCCTTGTAAATCTTTTCTGAACCCTTTCAAGTTTCACAACATCTTTCCTACAGCAGGGAGAGATGAGGGGTTTTTTTTCTCTAAATGTTGTGCAGCTGTAGGAACTGTGATCCTCAGAAGGTGGTCAAGGCAAGCTCATTGATTATTTTTAAGGTGGAAGTATTTTTGTAGAGATTCTTGATGGGAAATAAAATCAAAAGTCATCACCAAATACAAACAGATCTGCTGTGATTGTAATGAATGGTTGAGCATGACTGAAGAATAAAATGACCTACTTTCTGCTCGTATTTCATACGCTCATAAGGATAGGAGGGATTACAGACCACTTAAGATGATGAATGTTTAGACAAAGAAAATGAGAGAAAAGAAAGACTTGTATTTCAGAAGCTGTTTTTATGACCACAGGAAATCCCAAAGTGCTTTACAGTCAATTACATTGTTTTGAAGTGTAGTTGCTATTGTAATATAGAAAATGCAGCCAATTATAGCAAGGGAGAGAATACCCACAAATAGCAATGTGATAACAATCAGCCAATCCGTTTTGTCTTGTTGCTTAAATGGTTCATTAATTGGCAAGGGCAGTGTGGGTAATTCCTCAATCTTCAAAGTGATGCCAGGGACTATTTTTTTGCACCTACTCATGACAGCAGATGGAGCCTTAGACAAATATCTTGTCTGAAAAATGGTACCTCCAGCAGTGCTGTACAATATTGGCACAGCATCAGGGTGTCAGCCTGATTTGTTGCATTCGGGACCTGGGGTGGGATTAGCACTAACAACCTGCTGACTTTGAGGCAAGCATGCCACTAAGTGGGCCATAGCTGACACTCGATTCTACGTGGCTGTGTTAAGTCGGGTAGTGGGAGGAGCTTGCAATGCGGCCGATCACTTCTACTCACATTACTTTTGCAAACCTGTTAAAGCATTTTTCAAGACATTTAAGCGCATGTCATTCTATCCAGAAGATTCTCAGAAACTTAGACTACACTATTTGCGTTCGAGTAGTTTTAGCACCTGGTGTTCACCTGGACAGTAATGAAGTTAAAACTCCTGTGCTGCCTATAATTCAAATTCATCAGATTCTTGTTGTATCAATCCTTCAAATTAGGTCAGTTTTGCTGGGTGAACGACAAAGCCATTGCACATCTCAACTGTTCTGTTCCCTTTCGGCATTGCATAGCTACCTGCTACCTTCTTATTCATGTACCCATCCAGATGCCTTTTAAATGCTGTAATGGTTCCAGCCTCCACCACTTTCTCCGCCAGCTCATTCCATACACACAGGACTATGTGAAAAACTTGCTCCTTAGGTCCATTTTAAATCTTTTTTCTCTCACCTTAAATCTCTAGTTTTGGATTCCCCTACTTTAGGGAAATGACTTTTGAATATTCATCCTATCCATGCCCCTCATGATTTTATACACTTCAATACAGCCACCCCTCAGCCTCAAACACTCCAGGGAAAATAACCTCAACCTATTCAGCCTCTTCCAATGGCTCAAATCCACCAACCCTGGCAACATCCTTGTGAATGGTTTCTGAGCCCTTTCAAATTGCACATCGTCCTTCCTATAGCAGGGAGATCAGAATTAATTGCATTATTCCAAGAGTGGCCTAACCAATGTTCTGTAGGGGCCTCAACGTGACCTCCCAACTCTTGTACTCAATGCACTGACCAATAAAGGCAAGCGTAACAAACACTTTCTTCCTTATCCTGTCTACCTATAACTTTACTCTTAAGGTACAAGAACTGCACTCCAAGGTTTCTTTGTTTAGCAACACTCCCCAGACCTTACCATTAACTAGCGAGTTTTGAGAAGATTTGTAGCTCAGGTTGAGTTTCTGGATGTGAGTTTGCCCGTTTTGTCTGTTTGTTTGGGTTTGTTGCTGAGAAATCGGCGGACTGTGTTCGTTGGGTACCCATTCTTTTTGAATACGCTGTATGGGTAATTTTCTTCTGCTCTTCATAGCTCGTCTGTGCTGCAGTGTGTGGTGGCTCATTGGAATAATGTTCTAATGCAGCTTCGTTTGTGGGTGTTGGGATGGTTGCTCCTGTAGTTCAGTATTTGGTCCGTATGTGTTGTTTTCCTGTAGACGCTGGTTTGAAGTTCCCCATTGACTGTTCGGTCTACTGTGACATCTAGGAATGGCAGCTTGTTGTTGTTTTCCTCCTCTTTTGTGAATGTTATGCCAGTAAGGGTATTATTGATGGTCTTGAAGGTTTCCTCTAGTTTGTTTTGTTTAGTGATGACAAAGGTGTCATCCACGTAGCGGTCCCAAAGTTTGGGTTGGATGATTGGCAGAGCTGTTTGTTCGAGTCTCTGCATTACTGCCTCTGCTAAGAACCCTGATATCGGGCTCAGAAACCATAACCACTCTCTCCTACATCAAAGACATTTCCGAAATGACTGCCAGACTACTCGGACCTCTTGGCATCAGGGTAGCCCACAAACGCACCAACACACTAAAACAGCAGCTAATGAACTTAAAAGACCCTATACAGACAACAAATAAAACGAACGTCATCTACAAAATACCTTGCAAGAACTGTGACAAACACTACATTGGACAAACAGGCAGAAAGCTAGCCACCAGGATACGTGAACATCAACAAGCCACAAAACGACATGACCCACTATCACTCGTATCCTTACATACAGATGAGGAAGGACACCACTTTGATTGGGACAACACATCCATCCTAGGACAAGCCAAACAGAGACACACACGAGAATTCCTAGAAGCATGGCATTCCAACCAGAACTCCATCAACAAACACATTGATTTGGAGCCAATCTACCATCCTCTGAGAAAAAGAACAGGAAATGACATCACCAACGCAGGAAATGACATCACCAACCCAAGGAAACCTAACCAGATAAATAGAAAGCAGGACATAACACCAGCGCTTCGTCGGAGGCTCACTGATGATGTTACCTAGAATGGTGACGTAACATCTGAAAACTAACCTTCCATCTTACCATTAACTGTATAATTCCTGTCCTAATTTGCATTTCCAAAATGCAGCATCTTACATTTACCTAAGCTAAACTTCCTCTGCCACTCCTCGACCCATCAGCCCATCTGATCAAGGTACATAAATAAACATAAACATAAAAGAGCACAGCACAGTACAGGCCCTTTGCCCCACGATGTTGTGCCGAACGTTTACCGGAAACCTAAGGTCTATCAAACCTCCACCGCTATATTACACTATCATCCATATGCCTATCTAATCGCCACTTTCATGCCCCTAATGAGGCCGACTCCACTATGCTCTCTGGCAATGCATTCCACGCCCCTACCACTCCCTGAGTAACGAATCTACCTCTGGCATCTCCCCGATATCTACCTCCTTTCACTTTAAAACAATGACCCCTCGTAAAAGCTACCTCCACCCAAGGAAAAAGTCTCTGGCTGTCTACTTCATCCAAACCTCTGATCATTTGTACACCTCTCATCCTTTGTCGTTCTAAAGAAAAAAGCCCTAGTTCTCTCAACCTTTCCTTGTAAGGCCTTCCTTCCGTTCCAGGCAACATCCTGGTAAATCTCCTCTGCACCTTTTCCAATGCTTCCACATCTTTCCTGTAATGAGGTGACCAGAACTGGACACAAAACTCCAGATGTGGCCGAACCAGGCTTTTGTATAGCTGGAGCATAACTTTGTGGCTCTTTAACTCAATCTTTCTATTAATGAGAGCTAACACACCATTCACCTTATTAACAGCTCTATCCACCTGGGTGGCAGCTCTCATGGAACTGTGAACATGAGCTCCAAGGGCCCTTTGCTCCTCCACACTGCCAGGAATCTTTCCGTTAACCCTGTATTCTGTTTTCACGTTTGTCCTTCCAAAATGAATCACCTTACACTTTTCAGAGTTAAACTTCATCTGCCACTTCTCAGCCCAGCTCTGCATTCTATCAATGTCCCTTTGTAACCTAGCACAGCCCTTTGCACTGCCCACATCATGATCCACCTTCGTAACATCTGTAAACTTGCTAATCCACCCTTCCATTCTTTCATTCAAATCATTTACAAAAATCACAAATACAAGAGGACCCAGAACAGATCCTTGTGATACACCACCCGTAACTGAGAACCATGTTGACTATTTTCCATCCACTACCACCCTTTGTCTTCTAAGGGTCAGCCAGTTCTGAATCCAATCTGCCACATTTCCCCCGTCCTAAGCCTCCTTACCTTCTGCATGAGCCTACCATGGGGAACCTTATCAAACACCTTACTTAAATCCACATATACCACATCCACTGATCCACCTTCATCCACGTGTTTGGTCACCTCTTCAAAGAAGTCAATAAGGTTTGTGAGGCATGATCTACCCCTCACAAATCCATGCTGACTATCACAAATCAAACTGTGCCTTTCCAAGTGATCATAAATCTTGTCTCTTAGAGCCCTTTCCAATAATTTGCCCACCACTGACGTAAGACTAACTGGTCTCTAATTTCTGGGGTTATCCCTGTTCCCTTTTTTGAACAAGGGAATGAGGTTTGCCTCTTTCCAATCTTCCAGCACTATACCCGTGGACAGTGAGGATGAAAAGATCATCGCCAAAGACCCTGCAATCTCGTCCCTCGCTTCCCACAGAATCCTCGGATAAATCCCATCAGGCTCGGGGGACTTACATATCTTCAACTTCCTCAGAATTCCTAGCATACCTTCTTTACTAACATCAAACTCCTCCAGCCTACCTGCCTGCTTCACAACGTCCTCCTCTACAACTAGGTCCCTCTCAGTTGTAAATACTAAAGAAATGTATTCATTAAGGAACTGTCCTATCTCTTTAGGCTCTGTGCACAAATTCCCTTTACAATCCTTGATCAGCTCTACCCTCTCTCTGGTCATTCTCTTGTTCTGCACACACATGTGAAAAGCCTTGGCGTTTTCCATGATCCTATCTGTCAAGGTTTTCTCATGGCCCCTTACAGCTCTCCTAAGCCCTTTCTTCAGCTCCTTCCTGGCTAACTTGTATCCCTCTAGAGCCGTTTCTGTTCCTTTTTTCCTAAACTTTACTTAAGCCTCCTTCTTCCTCTTAACTAGTCGTTTAACCTCTCTCGAGAACCATGACTCCCTCACTCGACTGCATCTTCTCTGCCTGAGAGAGACAAACATATTGAGCACATGCAGAATGCATTATTCTACCCTGAGGTAACCTTTTTGCTGCCCACGACACCACCAATTTTAGTGTCATCTGAAAATTTACTAACCTTGCTTATTGTACTATACTAAATAACATCCAAATCATTTATATAAATAACAAAAAGCTGTGGACCCAACACTGATACAACTTGAGTGTTCATTCACTGATTAGAGTCTTTTTGGCATGATTAGCTCCAGTAAATAAACATTTGGTGTAAGTGACTAGAAATTAAAACATGCTAAATTATGTTTTGCTTGGATCCAATATTTGCTCTCCTTTGATTGAAGGATTTTGGCTTTAAGCCATTGTCAAATGGATCCACATTTCTATAACGCCACATAATGCAACCAGTTTTGTTGTTTGTATTCTGCATGGTATGTGTATACACACAGACGCACAAGCAGATACACACTTACACAGATATACACGTGCGCACACGCATATACACTCTTTAACCAAAACAAGATCATTTATTCTTCCCTCTCACTAAAATGATCAACAAGTAGTTAGGATCAGTAGTGAAATCATTCCCTGATTCCTTTACTAATGAAATTCGCCCTGGACTAACATGATTATTGACAGCAACATTTGAATAGGAAAACCTGAAGGCATTAGTTAAGAAGTTAAGGAATAAAAGAGTGTGTTTGAGTATGCAGTCTACCTTTGGGGGTGTGCGTTACTAAGTTAGATCCATAATGTGTATCTCAAACAAATTTTAAAGTCTTGTAACACACGCCGGGCCACTGTTGCTATCTATTGCGCAGTTGATGTGCAGACCAGTGCAATTAGATTGTAACACCGGCCCTCCTCCTTGTTCCTCTCCAAGTGCAGCTCTGATGTTTATCTTTTTGTCCCATTTTTTTGGTCTTAGTCTCTATTTGGCCTTAGTCTCCTAGTTTAGTTTTGAAAAGCAAACATGCATTTTTAAAATGGTGTTGCATTCCGTGAAAAATTTCTTAGAACGACATTTCTCCAACTTATCTGTCTCACCTACATTGACATTTTGTCTCAAGGAGCTCAAGAACAAATTTAAAACAAAAATTGAAGTTGCTGGTCAAGCTCAGCGGGTCTGGCAGCATCCGTGACCAGAAATCAAAGTTAACGTTTTGGGTCCGGTGACCCTTCCTCATTCATTAGCTTTGATTTCTCTGCACAGATGCTGCTAGATCTGCTGAGCTTTTCCAGCAAATTCAGTTTTTGTTTCTGATTTACAGCATCCGCAGTTCTTTCGGCTTTTACTTAGCAAAAACAAATTCAGTCTTGTTTCTCCCTATGTTATTGGAAAGTGCTGCAGCAACTCAATCCAATGTTTATGGCACCATCTTCTGTTTGGGCCTCTCTCTTGATTTAACTTTGAGGACATATAGGCCTTCAATGATTGCGAATTTCAGCTTGATAGAGTGAAATCATGAGCAAGTAACAGTACGTAAACAGTCAAGTGGGATGCAAATCAAAATTACTTCCTCTTTCACGCAGTAAGCTGCAGGACCAGTTTGGTACAATAGATTGGAAGCTCTGGAATAAAACAGTAAGGTCTCCATAAAAGGTACACCAACAGAAGCTTTAAGTTCTGTAAGGAAATTCTCCCACAAGAGATCACAAGATTACCTTTAAAACAAATCTTCAATGGGGATCTCAGACTCAATACATGACATTTAAAGCAAACAGGATTTTGGATGTTTTGAGGAGCAACCTTTGTTATTGCCAGCAACACTTTCATAATTATAGCCTACCAAATGTTTGTTCACCCAATCTATGGTGTTTGGGGTCCTTATATGGTAAGAGATATAAATAGGATGAAGTGATCCAAACGTGTCCTGTATGCCGCTGCACCACTCGATATGAGAAATACATCAAGTCAACCTTCATCAAATTGAAATGGGAATCATTACAGCAAAAATGGGACAAAATAGACAGATATAAACACAGCTCATGGGAATTGACTGAAAAAATAACTGATGCCCTCCAGCAATGACAAACCACGAGGTAGTCATCCACCCAAACTATAAAGACCATTTGTTTCCAAGTGAGTAGATCAACAATCCTACCAAGAAGGAAATAATAATAAGGGAGTGGGTGCTGCCTCATATCTTCACAAGTCATCTTTAGATTATTCCTCTCCACAGGCTTTCATTTTTAGGACTGCTGTCTCAGTTTGCTAGCTAGCTAGCGTGACCCATGAAAATGTTGGCAGAATACAGATATTAGTCTGCAATGCTGACACAACTAAAACAGAGGAAGCAATAGCAATAGTAACAAAATGCAGTGGACACCTCACTGAAGATCAATCAGATATGCTATTAAAAAATCTCAAATTTGTTACAATCAAAGAATAAAATGAGGAATTGTAATCTGGGAATTGGTGAGTGAGGATTTGAATGGTTACCTTTCTGCTACATTAAAGACCTCCAGCATCCAAATGGTGTTGTTCTTTTTACAATGTGCCCTGTCTCCTGCATCCAGTAATTGTTGGGGTGAACAGTGAGCCAACAAACTACGCTTTCCAAGTCTACGTGAGGAAATGAATTGTTTTTCACTCCTATTCCCCATTCTTGGGACCCACAACGCTTCCCTGTGGGGACGTGATGATCAGTCCATTCCAGCATGGAACAAATATCTTTGGAATGATGATATCTGGAAGGTGATGCTGTGTAAATTATTCTGTCCTTGCAACCTTGAGAACTGGAAGCAGATGGATTACAACAGAGTTTAATTTTTCAGACCATCAAAAGTATATGTTGATCTACAGGGAGACATATCTGTTTGCCAAATCTTTTGGGAACGTTTCACAATTCAAAACAAATATAACATCATTTAAAACAAAAATCCTCAAAGCGTAGAGATCAGAGGTTGGTGGAAATCTGAAGTAACACAAAATAGATCACAATTTGTATACCTGTCCAGATATCAGTTGGAGAGAAAATATTACATGCTTAGATGTGGGCTAGTCTATTTTAAATCAAACTTTTCATGACTGGATGTGTAAACAGTTAACATTTTCAGTTGATGTTGTAAATACTGGACACCCTGTGTGCAAGGCTGACTCTGCAACCACAAGTCCAAGAGGTCATGTATCATGCAGTACTATCTAACTGTTTGCAGATGTTTCATTGATATATTCTTGGTTGACTCAGGCATACAAAGTGAGCTATGTGTAACATAGGTCTGATCAGGTATTGAGATGAATCGTAAAGTTTAAAAAGTCAGGCTTAAGGTGGAACTTTTGGTCCTTTTGATGAATCCTTTCTTGGACGATATGTTGAACTTAGAGGATAGCTAACGGATTGAATGGTATCATGTTGTAAAGTTTTGCTCACCATTTGGCTGGGAATTAACAGAGAGCATAGTTGGGGATTGATAGAGCTTTACTGTGAAAGGATAGGTAGAGAGTTTGGACTGGTGGTGAGGTAAAGAAAAGGAATGAATGGAAAGAGGAACCAATAGAAGTGTGGAAAGCAAGCGTCAGGAAGGGCAAACACAGATGAAGAAGGAGCAATGAGTGGTGTCACATGTTTTATCCAAAGACCATCAGGTGGTATTATTCTCAACTGTCCTTTGTAAACATTCTGCTTAAATTCTGTACTGTTTGTGCCCAGATCAAGTAACCTCATGACTACTAACTTGACATCAGTGTTGGACTGTTGAACACTGTAGAACTTATATTACATAGCGTATGCAGATCAACTGAAGTGAATTGCATGGGAAGAGTTAAGATACAGAGCAGCCATTATTGAATGGTGATGAAGGCTTGTGAGGCTGGATGGTCTTCTTCAGCGCCATGTTCATTTATGGGGTTTGCCCATTCTTGTACACCATCACACAGTTACTAAACTCTGCAGGAGATTAGTTTTTTTTTCCCTTGCACAAGGTTGCAACATTTTGATTTGAGTAACTTTATGATGTTATTGTTTTTAACTTTTTGTGGATGGGGTTTTAAGTGCAGCTTGGGAAGTGTACAGAACAATAATACACTAATCTGAGCATAGGGCTCAGTTTCAACAAGTGGATTGTTTACCTAGGGAGGATTTAATCACTGCTGATGAATTACGCCAGTCATATTTCTTTCTTTGTTCATTAACAGGATGAGGACATCGCTGGCCAGACAGCATTTATTGCCCCTCCCTACATTGCTGTGGGTCTGGAGTCACATGTAGGTCAGACTAAGTAAAGATGGCAGTTTCCTTCCCCAAAGGACATTAGTGAACCAGGTTGGTTTTTCCTGACAAGCAACAGTGGATTCATGGTCATCACAAGATTCTTAATTCCAGATAGTTTATTGAATTCAAATTCCACCGCCTGCCATGGTGGGATTTGAACCTGGGTCCCCAGAATGTTATCCAGGTGTCCGGATTAACAGTCTAGTGATAATACCACTAGGCCGTTGCCTGACTTCCCTATGCAGAGTATTTTTTGAAAATCCAGTAAATCAGAAGCTGGAAGGAAGAGGGGAAATTATTGATGTTATAATCGCAAAGCAAGTGGTACCCAGCAACCTGCTAGAGCTGTGAGCTGACAAAACTCCTGGTCCAAATGGATTTCATCCAAAGGTATTCAAGCACCCAATGAGTGTGTTGCTGTTAATTTCCCAGAATTCTTCCATTTTGGAAAAGGTTCTACCAGCTTGAACAGTAGCAGTAGCAGATATAATGCCTCAGTTCAAGATGAGAGGGATGCAGAAAACAGGAACCTATATATCAGTTATCTTTAAATCTGTAGTGGAGTGGGTGTTAGAATCAATCATGAAAGAGATTATTACTGGAGTCTTTGAAAAACTCAAGGTAATTGGGAAGAGTCATCATGATTTTGTGAAAGGGAAATTAAGAATAACCAATTTATTAGAGTTATTTGAGAAATAACATGCGCTGTGGACAAACGGGAGCCTGTAGATGAACTGGACTTGGATTTCCAGAAGGCATTTGATAAGGTGCCACATCAAAGTTTTGGGGAAAATAGAAGGTAATGACAAAATGTTAGAAGATTAGTTGTCTGGCAGAAAATAGAGTGTGCATGAATGGGTCTTTGTCTGATTGGGAGGACTGGATGAATGGAGTTCTGCAGGGGTTTTCTGCTGTGGCCTCAATGTTTTACAAATTACATAAATGATTAGACAAGAGGAGTGAAGACATGTGAAAAACTGCACCGAGGCCGATATCGTGGGCTCTGACCAGCCAGCTTAGAGCCAGTCCTTAGAATCAGGAGACTCTCTGAATCTTCTGCTTATATCTGTCAGCCAGGGCTCCTTAACTGGTCCAGATTAACAACCCCAATCACGGAGCTCATAGTCAATGAGATCCACTGGCCCTCTTTCCAATCACTACACATGGTAGCTAAATTCACAGATGACATCAAGATAGGTCAGAAGGCATGAAGTTGCAGACAGATATGGATAGATTGAATAAATGAGCAAAAATCTGGTAGATAGAGGTATGTGGGAAAATACGAAGTTGTTAACTTTGGCAGGAAGAATGAAAAAGCAGAAGAAGGAGAATGACTACAAAAGGAATCTAGGTGTAAAAGTGCACGAGCCACACAAAGTTAGTATTCAGGTACTGCAAGTAATTAAGAAACCCAATGGAATACTGTTCTTCATTACAAGTGGAGTGCCTTTTGAGACAAACTGAAGTTGCACAACCCGCTGGGAGAAAAAGATCTTCTTCATCTCTGTTCTAAAAAGGTAATTCCTAAGTTTAAAACAGTGTCTTTTAGTTCTGGATAGACCCTCAAGAGCAAATGTCCTTTCCAGGTCCACCTTGTCAAGACTGTTCAAAATCTAACACAGTTCAATTAAGTCATCTTTTATTCTAGTAAACCCCAGAGGAAACAAGCTCATTCTGTCCAACCTATCCTTAAGAGACTATCCACTCATTCCTGGTGTCCTGTATATAATAAACTTTCTTTAAATAACAAGAACAAAACTGCAGGCAGTATTCTGGGATGTAGTATCACCAATTGTCTGTGTAACTGAAGTATAACATCGTTACTTTTATGTTCAACGCCACATTGTTCCACAAATGGTGATGGAGGCAAAATCTTTAAGTAAATTTAAAAGCAAAGGTTGGTAGATTTTTATTAAACAAACGGATCTGAGCTTACACGGGATAGGCTCGGAGGCAGCTGAGTCAATGGCTCAGTGGGCACTTATAGGGCAGTGTGCTGGTACCTCACAGCACTAGGGACCCAGTTTCGATTCTGGCCTTGGGCGACTCTCTGTGTAGAGCTTGCACATTCTCCACTTACCTGCATGGGTTTCTTCCAGCTGCTCCAGATCCCTCCCACTGCCTGAGGATGTGTGCACTAATGTCATCCTTGGTTAACAGAGCTCCCCTTCCATCTTTACCTAGATTCCTTTTCTTCTTGCATGTCTTATATACCTCAATAGTCAAGACTTAAGCCTGCAGCCACATCTCTGTAATGACTATTAGGTTGTATTTATTTACTTTAATGTATGTTATCAATTAGTTTGCTTCGTTATGAATGCTCCTCACGTTAGATACATAGCCTTTAGTCCTCTTGTTACCTTTGTAACATCTAGTCTTGATTGTTGGCGCATTCCTAAGCTTTTCTTTCTGTGTCCCTTCCTGCGATTGTCTGATCCTCATCTCCCATATTATTATTATCCTCTCTTACTTCACCCCTACTCATTGACATGCTATATCTTTCCATATTTGATCCCTTGCCCCCACTGTTCAGTGTAAAACCCTCACTACTTCCCTGGTTATGTGGTTCACAAGTACACTGGCCCCAACATGGTTCAGGTGTAGACCACCCAATTGTGCAGCCCCCACTATATCCATTACTGATGCCAATGGCTTATGAACCGGAAAGCAGTTCCTCTACATAGTATCTTTGCCATGAATTAATTGCTTTAAATTTATGAAACCTATACCAATTTGAAGTGTCAGGCTGAAGGTTATATTTCCCAACCTTATGAAACGTTCGGATATTGAGCATCTCTTATATTCAAAGTGGTAGAAATGTTGGCAGAGATCTTCACATATGATTGACTACTTCAATAGAGTTATACCAGCTTTTCCAGGAAAGTGTATCATTTGGTAGAAAATGCTTAATGAAGGCTGCTGGACTCAGGAATGGAAGAAAAATGGCAGCTGTTAGACATTGCTTACACAAGCTGCAGTTGTATGATCCCAAAAGAGAAGTAGAAGTTTCATCTGGTGCCTTAGACCGCAGGATAAGCTATATTGTTGCATTAGTGTGTTGAAACAATCTGTACACTTTATTGTTACAGTTTTGAAGAAGCGCCAATAATTTTTCCCTGTGCCTAGACCAATATCTTTCCCTCAGTCTGTATAACTTAAAAATATCCAGATTATCTGATCATTGACACGTTGTTATTTATGAGAGTTTATTAAGGTTAAAGTGCTTGCGGTGTGCCCCATAATAAAGCAGTAAGTAAAAACCAAAGTGGTCTCAGTAGCTACAAAGCACTTTGGGATTGTGGTCATGTGACAGATACTACATAAATACAAAACTTTTGTTTATTTTCTTCCACGTTCGTTAACTGTTCAGGTGGTAAGGTAGACTTAGTTAAGTCAGTAAATGAACGTGGAAGTCAGAAACTGGTTTCATAATGGGGTCATACTGGACTCTAAGCGTTAACTCTGTTTTACTGTCCACGGATGCTGCCAGACCTGCTGAGTTTCTCTGGCATTTGCACTTTTTATTTCAGGTTTCCAGTGTCTGCAGTATTTTGCTTTCATTACAGATAGATCAGGAGGATTTTGTGAAAAGCTATTGCCTGTGGTCACATTGTCAATATTCATACAGACTACAAATTGATAACTTTACTTAGTCTCAAAGTAATTGAATTATTGCCCTTTTATAAAACCACAGAATTATTATATATTAGACATATGATCTGAAGAAGTCAGATTGTGAACACTGATGTAAAGCCCTGACAGATTTATCATTTTCCTACAACCATCACCTGACATTGTTGTTCGCAGGATGATCTGTTTAGCTGTTAGAAATAAAAATGACACACAATAACGCTACACAGTAATACACAATAATACACAAGCAGGGGGGAAGATGGTGGCCTAGTGGTATTATCACTGGATTGTAAATCCAAAGACCCAGATAATGTCCTGGGGACCCAGGCTTGAATCCTGCTACGGCAGACTGTGGAATACGAATTCAATTAAAAAAATCTGGAATTAAGAG
Organism: Stegostoma tigrinum; assembly: GCF_030684315.1. NCBI lineage: Eukaryota > Metazoa > Chordata > Chondrichthyes > Orectolobiformes > Stegostomatidae > Stegostoma > Stegostoma tigrinum. The sequence continues at coordinate 11,916,196 of NC_081384.1, forward strand.
GCTGATGATGACCGTGAATCCGTTGTTGATTGTCAGGGAAAATCCATCAGGTTCACTAATGTCTTTTAGGGAAGGAAACTTCCATCCTTACCTGGTCTGGCCTACATGTGAGTCCAGACCCACAACAATGCGGTTGACTCTAAACTGCCCTCTGGTCATTTAGAGATGGGCAATAAATGCTGCCTAGCCAGTGACATCCTCATCCTGTTAATAAATAAAAACAAGCACTTATTTGTGTATTTTAATAAGCTTCTTTCTTGTATATCCAACTTCTCTTTCCTCCCCCTTCACCTTGGCCAAGAGCTGGAGCAGTCACAACACATTAGCTATCCCCTCAGGAACATGACTGCCTATATTTTGCGTAGTAAGTTTAAGCTAATTATCACTGAGCTCAAGCAAGAAGAGGCCTTTGGGAATGTCGAAATTCATAACATCGGAATGGCCATATTTAAAACAACATCATTCTCTATGAATTCAAAAGCATTCAAACTGCAATAAATAGTTTATAGTAATAAATGGAATACTGAAGGAAGGGAAAAATAGTGCAATACTTGGCTATAAACTGCTGCAAAAAGTTAATCAGAATATGCAGAATAGAAACGTGAAAGAAGATCATGATGTGTGGGATCATGCATGTAATGTAATTATTTTAGAAAATTGTTTACATTGAAATTGCTGAAGCTGTAAACTAACCTATCAAGCAGAGCCACTGACAGCTCACTTTGTGCCATGCTGGCTCTACAGAAACATTTGTGCAGAATTTAATCAAGCTTCAAGGAAAAGACAGTTTCTGTCTACGCAGTATTGAGAAATTGTCAGTAACATCCAATTAAGATTGAAATGGTTATGAATTGTACAAAAACTATTTTCTCCTGCCTGAAGTTCATTGCAGAGTCTTTAATGAGAATGTGAAGTGCAAGTTTTAAGTTCAATGTTTGGGGAAGAAGTTTCATTTGCACATCTTTAGGTGCTACTGCAGTCTAGTCGACTTGTACAACTGTCAGTGTGGGTTACGAAAATTTTATTTAAAGCGATGTAAATGATATGCCTAACAGTTTTCTTTTTAGCACAGTGCTAACATGAAAGTGTTGGCTGAGAGCAGTATCACTGTTCATGGGAAGAAGGATAGGTAATCAATACAGTGGTGAAATAATATGGATGCAGGAAGCCAGAAATAAAAACAGCAAGTGTTCAAGATACTGAGCAGGTCAGGCAGCATCTGCAGAGAGACAAACAGAGCTAATGTTTCGGGTTGATACCTTTGAGCTGTTTCGATGATAGAGGGAGACAGTGGGGTAAGCGGTAATTTCACATGACTAAAGTAATCCAGATGCCCAAGCAGATTCACGTCTCGGGGTTATGGATTCAAAATCCCACCATGACAGCGGGTAGAATTTAAATGGAAGCAATAAATGTGAAATATAACCTAGTGCTGTTTAGTGAGGAAAATATGTTACCCTTACCTGCTCTGGTCTACACAAGACTCAAGACCCACAGGTTGATTCTTAACTGTCCCAGAAATGGCTGAGCAAGCCACTCAATTCAAGGTCAGTTTTGAGGGGCAGTGAATGTTGGCCTTGGCATTGACACCCACATCTTATGAAAGTACAAAGAAATGCAGACTGGTTATGTACAGAAGCCAGGATTATTAGGATTGCAGAGCCTCTGGCATGATTATCCAAGATTCAGCTTCACTGATTGGCTGCCACTGGTACTCTTCATTGAGTTAAGCCCATCGAATAGATTCTTGAGGTTGAAGTGCTGATCAGAGTTCCTGCAGCCTTAGAGGCCTGGCATAGCTACCTACTGGGACAACTGGTTGGGGGCGCTGAAAATGGTAGTGCTGAAAATAATCAGGCTGGCATGGGCACCAGCAAGAAGGTAGAGGCCTCTGGAGAATCACTGTCAGCTGCAGGTGTGGCCTTTCATGCCCACTATCTGTTCATTGAGGCATGGAGACTCTGATTCCTTTGCTACACCTTGCCCCTCCTAGTATACCAGCCCATGAGCTACTATTCTTGACGCTCAACAGAGGCCCTCTCTAATGGAGTCCTCTGTGTTCCTCCAATTGGAGACCATTGGACCATTTGGCCACCCAACACTTACGGATAGGTAGCTGCTATGAAACTGACCCTGGCATGATCTGCTGGAGGTGGAAACGCATCATGTCACCAATTTCTCACCCAGACCCACCTTCAAAGCTTCCTCTGTGGTGCCAGTAAGATTCAACCCATTAATGTTGCTTCTTTCTCTACAGATACTGCCTGACCCATTAAACACTTCCAGCATTGCTGTTTTGGTTCAGCGCAGATAATCCCCACCCTTACTACAAGCATACTGAAAGGATGGCTGTGAATCATTTAGTTATAAATAAATGCATTATGTTTGCTTTGTAGGAAGGAAAATGTAAATAACAAGGATTTCTGAATTTTGAAGTAGTCCCTTAACAATGTTGTTGACTTTGAGCAGCAAACAGTTAGATCAAACTGGAGATATCAACAAAATAAAAAGAAAATGTTGCTATGGATTTGCAACAAGAGATGGGATCTTATTTGTGAAAATTCTGAGACGGGGGGGGGGGGGGGGGGGGCGGCAGAATTGTAATACTGCCAGCTACATCATCATGCATATTAGATGAAATTAAATATATGATAAAACGATATTCAATTTGTACCTAAGAAAAAGAGCTGGATAAAATGGAAGCCAAAATCAAACAATGTGTGAAGCAAATATTTCAAGGGAAAGTAACCAAGTTGCAAATGCTGTCATTATTAGGTATAATTGTATATATACAATAGAATATAGAACAGCACAGTACAGTACAGGCCCTTTGGCCCACAATGTAGTGTAGACCTATTCTCCTACTAAGATCAAACTACCCTGCATACCCTACATTTTACTATCCTCCATGTGCCTACCCAAGGGTCGCTTAAAAGTCTCTAAAGGATCTGACTCCACTACCACCGCCAGCAGCGCATTCCACACGCCCCCCCCCCCCCCCCGCCCCCACTCTCTGTGTAAGGAACCTATCTCTGATATCTCCCCTATACCTTCCACCAATCACCTTAAAATTATGCCCCTTGTCATAGTCATTTCCACCCTGGGAAAAAGTATCTGACTATCCACTCTCTATGCCTCTCATCACCTAGTACACTTCTATCAAGTCACCTCCCAGCCATCTTAGCTCCAATAAAAAAAGCCCTCGCTCCCTCAACCTTTCCTCATAAGACCTGCAAATAAAAGATAATACATGAATGTGAGAGTCCAATTTGTCATGAGTTCCTTCCAATATTCAATGGTGTTTTAAATGTCCTTTGTCCAGATCTCTTCTCCCATGCTTGGCAAGTCAATCTAATCTCAAGCATAAAAGATTTCATTTTTAGCTTGATATAAATCACTTCTTTTTTTGTTTATCATTTTGACTTCTAAAATTAGTACTGTTAAATAGATCCAAGGTAGGGAGTCAAATATGAACCTGGATACACATCCTTTTTCCTTCAAAGAATCCCGGTAGTGTGTAAGCAGGCCATTCGGCCCGTCAAGTCTGCACCAACCCTCTGAAGATTATTCCACCCAGACCCACCCTATCCCTGTAATCCTGCCTTTCCTATGGCTAACCCATGCAGCCTGCACATCCCTGGACTCTGCAGGCAATTTAGCATGGCCAATCCACCCTAACCTGCACACCTTTGGACTGTGGGAGGAAACCAGAGCTCCCGGAGGAAACCCATGCAGACACGGGGAGAATGTGCAAACTCCGCACAGACAGTCACAAGAGGGTGGAATTAAACCCGGGCCCCTGGTGCTGTGAGGCTGCAGTGCTAACCACTGAGCCACCGTGCTGCCCTGCTAGGGTGTGATGCTAGGTATATTCACAGAATACCTCCTACTTCCTAACATCCACGGCCCCAACAGTCTGACTTTAAACTGTTTTGGTACAAAATAAAGCTCTGGGCAAACTTTAAAAAAAAATTAATGAATTGATAGCCCTATAAAGGGTCTCTAATGAAATCAGAATCTTCAAAGGAAATTAACAAATTTATTGAAAATGCTAATCTTCAGGTGATAATGGCAAACCCTCTGATGCCCATCAGTAGGAAAAGGCCTGAATTGTGCCGTTGAACAAAACGTGCTCCCCTTCCGAGAGCACCCAGTTACAGATATAACCATGAAATGCAGGCAATCAGTATAACGGTGCAATCCAGTGTCCAGTGCCAGCTTGGACAAGCCCAGGATGTGCGAGGAGGTGCTGTGATCTGTCCACCTGACTCAGCACCATCTGAAGTACCACAAAACCTTCAGAAGTTGCCACTTTGTTGAATGAGGAATGGGCCATAGTCTCACACAACCCATCTACTCGTGGGAGCACAGAGTCCTCAAAGCTGTTAGAAAAACAAATTCAGGCTGTCTGGAAGCCATCTTAATCCCTTATTCCTAGCACTGCTGCAGTTTTTAAAATCCATTCAAGTGTTGTGGGCATCACTGGCTAGGCAGCATTTATTGCCCAGATGGCTGTTACGAGTCAACCACATTGCTGAGGGTTTGGAGTCACATGTAGGCCAGACCAGCTGAGGATGGCAGATTTCCTTCCCTAAAGGATGTTAGTGAACTAGATGGGGTTTTCCTGACAATTGACAATGGTTTCATGGTCATCATTAGATTCAAATCCCACCATAGCAGGATTCGAACCCAGGTCTGCAGAACAATACCTGGGTCTCTGGATTAATAGTCCAGCAATAATACCTCTAAGCCATTGCCTACCCGTTGCGGCACCCTTTGTGCCAAATTCCCAGTAGTGTGTCCCTTTTGATTTTTGGTCAGCTGCTCGGATACACCTCCAGGGCCGGCAGGACTTTACAAAAGAAAACAAAGAACTGCGGAAACAAAACCAGAAATTGCTGGAAAAGCTCAGCAGGTCTGGGAGCATCCGTGGAGAGGAAGAAGGCTTAAAGTTTGGAGTCCAGTGACCCTCCTTCAGACCTTCAGGCAGGACTTCTAGGATGGGGAATTTCACAACTAGGGGGCATATTTTTAAGGTGAGAGGAGAAACATTTGGAAAAGAGGCGTGCGGCAAATTCTTTGCACAGCGGGTGGTTCGTGTGTGGAATGAACTTCCTGAGGAAGTGGTGGATGTGAGTACAGCTACAACATTTTAAAAGGCATTCGGATAAGTACATGAATAGGAACAATTTGGAGGGACATGGGCAAGGAGCAGGCAGGTGGTACTAGTATAGTTTGGGATTGTGTTCAGCGTGGACCTGAAGGGTCTGCTTCTGTACTGTATGACTCTGTGACAATGACTTATACCTGGCCCACGGAGAACATTACCACAGCATCCCAAGAGCCTGATTCTGTCCCTTTTTATGTAGTTAGTCAAACTGTTTAGACACACCTGTGGGGATGCTGAATGCAGACCTGACCCTGACATGAACGCAGACTTGGAGATAGGAACATTACCACTGCCCTACAGAACCCCAATGCAAAAGGCTTGGTTTAGTAGAGAGTAAAGCTGGGAACTTTAAAATTCCCTCAGAAATACATTGGTTACATCAGCCTAGATTTTTACACTAGAGTGCGGACTTGAACCAAACACTCTCACTCCGAGCCAAATGTACTTCCATCTGAGCCACAGCTGATACCCAACTGTGTTGTTAGTGTGCTCAAGGTGCTTCATTAATTTGTACCCCCACTGCACAATCAGTGTGCCCTCAATGTTGTATCTTTAACCTTGACGTGTACGACATCATAACATTGAAGAAAGTCTATTCTATCCTGCAAATGAGCTGGAGCTTTTTGACATGCACTGCCTTCTGATTTTATGTGGAATCCTTCTCGTTGTTTCTCTTTGCACTGTCTACACTGCTTGTGCATTCCTTCTAAATGTAACAGCTAACACTTTACATACATCTTGTTTGCCAAAATCTTACCAGTGCATTGTAAAATTTCAGAGCACCTCAGTAAATTAGCAATGCAGTTCTCTAGCTACATTTCTTCCCATTTTATTAATGTTTGTAATTGCTTTACACATTAGGTTTTGGTTACTATTACTGCCAGGTCTTTCTAGACTAATTTAATTTCAATTTATTTTATATTTGTGATGCATCATATTTCATCCAATATGCAATATAAATGCAGCTGGTAATATTACATTTCAGCTACCATCTGTTCGGAATTTTTATGAATGATCCCTTGCCTCCTTTAGCAGAACTCTGGAATTTTGTTGGGTTTGCATTGTGTTATTTCCATACCATCCACATGTTTGATAATATTGCAGTTGATGTCAGAGTCAAGACCAATGATGCAAATTACACTGTTAGGGGACTGGGCGATTAGTTCTTAGGGCTAAAGAGATCTAAGTGTATGGGGAGAAAGCAGAAACAGGACGTTGACTTGGATGATAGGCCATGATCATATTGAATAGGGGAGCAGGCTCAAAGGCCTGAATAGCCTATATCTGCCCCTGTTTTCTATGTTTCAGTGACTGTGAGGCCATCTCGGAATCGACATGCCAAAAGTAGCAAAGAGCTGTTTTAGCGAAATACCAAAGAGCCTTAAAACTAATAGGATTCAGGAAGTGGTAGGCGTGTGGAATGCACTGTTGGCAGTGGTAGCGGAGTCAGACACTTTAGAGGCTTCTAAGCAACTCTTGGATAGGCACATGGAGGATAGTAAAATGTAGGGTAAGCAGGTTTGTTTGATCTCAGCAGGATAATAGGTCAGCACAACATCATGGGCTGAAGGGCCTGTACTGTGGTGTACCTTTCTATATTCTATGAAAACTGTGCAGAGAATTGGTGTCAATTACAGGTGTAACCTCCCATGGTGTGCGGATGTCCCAGTACAGTCTTCTCTCCTCTGCTATGTAACATTCCCTTTTCTTCCCTGTCTGTCAACTTCCATATAAAATCCTATTCTCCTACCAGCTTTCCATTCTTTTTAAACTTCTGATTGTCTTCATTAGAAAACTTTTTCTAAAATAATAGTTAAAATAAACCATTCATTGCATTGTCCCCTGTTGGAAGGTGAGAAGTCAGCCAGCTCCCATGTTAATTTGGGTCTTGGAGGGAGGGAGATGTTTTGGGAGCTGGTCTTGTGTGGGTCAAGCACAAGGCATTAGTGACCACCTGCATTTCATTTTGCTGCTGGGAGGAACCCTCCATGAAATTCCTGCAATCTTTCAGTTCTGGTCTGCATTGAACATTCGTCATTTTAATTATTCATCTTCACCAGCCATTACTTTAGCTGTCAAGGCCGCAAGGTGTGCCTCACCCAAAGTCCCTGTTGTTTTGAGCCATTTGCTAGCACCCAGCTCCATCCCTCACTCAGGCAACCAGACTATTCACAGCATACAAAACAGGAACAAGAGTGAGCCCCCTGGCCTTTTGAGCCTGCTCTGACCTTCCAGAATATCACGGCTGATCTGATTTAACTTCTACATTCCTGCCTGTCCCTGATAATCTTTCATCCCCTTGATAATCAGAAATCTATCTACTATTTAAAGATTCTGCATTCACTGCATTTTGAGGAAGGGAATTCCAAAGACTCTCAGCTCCAAAGATTCTGAACTTGGTGTCAGACCCCAAAATGGGCTGATGATCACCTCTCCATACTGTTACTAAGACCGGTCTATTTCCACCACTCTAATGTTGCCAAAGTACATGCTGTACTCAGGTTAATGTCCCCTGAAACCCACATATCTTCTTTTGTTATCTCTGTGCTTGATTATTCCAATGCACTGATGCTGGCTTCTCATATTATACTTGTTCTGAACTTGAGATCATCGAAAACTCAGATACCCATATCCAAATTCACCAGAAGCTTAGGTTCACCAAGCCTGTACTTGCTGACCTACAACAGCTCCCACATATAGATATAATGGTGTAGTGGTCATTTTACTCAACTAGTATTCCAGAATAACTGGCTAATGATCTATGAAAATGGGTTCAAATCCCATCATAGCAGATAGTGCAATTTAAATTCCACTGAATTGTAATAGTGATGATAAAACTGTCATAAATTGTTTTAAAATACATCTGATTCATTTGCAACCTTTAGGGAAGGATTTTTGCCATCCTTATATATAACTCCAGAACCGCAGCACTGTGGCTGACTCTGAAATGGCCAGGTAAGCCGCTTGGTTCAGTTATGAGTGGACAACAGTTGTAGGTCTTGCAGAGATGCTCACTTCCCATGAAAGAACAAAGGAAACAAATAGCAACATATCTATTTCACAACTCTCATCCTTCTTTTCAACATGCCCTTCCTTGCATCTCGCTTTCTCTGTAATCTCCTCCAGTTCCTCACTTCTCTGAGATATCTGCACCTCTCTAGACACGGCGTCCAGCCCATCCCTAATTCTAATCTCTCTGCCATTGGCAGCCGTACCTTCACCTCAGTGCCTCTCTCCCCTTGCCCAAGGTGTTCTTCAAAGTCTAACACTTTGACCAAGCCTTTTGTCATCTGCCTTACTACCTCTTGATGTCTCTTTGTGTGAGGTTTCATTTGATAATACCCCTGTGATGCACGCTGAGACGTTTTACCATATTTCAGAGCACATTCCAGTGCAAATTATTGTTGATGTTCCTGACTGCACAAAAGAATTCCCCACATTTTTATTATAGATAATAAAGTGTGAAGCTGGATGAACACAGCAGGCCAAGCAGCATCTCAGGAGCACAAAAGCTGACGTTTCGGGCCTAGAGGTCTAGGCGCGAAATGTCAGCTTTTGTGCTCCTAAGATGCTGCTTGGCCTGCTGTGTTCATCCAGCTTCACACTTTATTATCTTGGATTCTCCAGCATCTGCAGTTCCCATTATCACTCTCCCCACATTTTTATTACCTTCTCTTGAGCTGCCACCATGGCTGTTCAACACATGATAAAATGAATGTAATGTGCATTACTGTCACTACACCTATCTGTGCTCTCAAACTGAAGCACGGTCTGACTGGAGCCCTAATTGGCATATTCAAGCAACGTTTGGCTACAAACAGTCAGATATGCTACTCACTTATTTAAAGCTCATGCTGGAAAATGCATGGTACAATAAAAATGGAAAAAAAGAGAGAAGAATAATATTTACAAAAATGGAAGAATATATTTGGAATTATATTGAATAATAATGCTCTATGGAGGACAGAGCTTGTCACTTTGTCTGTTGTTAATGTGACCGTTATATGTGCAACTATTAAGTGAAGGTCTGGAGCTGAGATCATATTCCTGAGCTGAGAATCTCTACAATGTTTAAACTCTTCAAATCAGCAGCAATTGTGTGTTACATTTAGGAAAGTGAACTGTTCCAACTCTTCCAAAATTCATAATGTTATACTGATCTGGTGATCATTCTGACTTTCCTTTCCCTCTCTGCACAATAGAATCAGTGATCTTGAGTTCAACCACAATTCTGTTTTTTATAGTTGTTTGTGAACACGTTACATCATCCAGAGGCACTGACAAGGGGGAGCAATGGAATTCTGTAGGTTTGGCTGAATATCAAGATTATGAACTTTTTATATAATGGCTTTCATCTTTAAGTTACCATTGATTTTTCTTACCTTTTTCACAGTTATTTTGTATTGACCTATGATTTCGCAGTATGAGAAATCCTTTCAAAACTCACTTATAAATCAAGCAGTGCAGCTTAGGGACTTTCCACTGTTTCCAATCAGCATGTGATCACCAGTTTTTTGTTCTTTGACAGCATTTCCCAAACTCAAACATTCTGTCACAAATAAAACAAAAGTTGTTGAAAAAAGCTCAGCAGGTCTGGGAGCACGTGTGAAGGGAAGGACAGAATTAATGTTCTGAGGAAGGGCCACCGAACCCAAAACGTTAACTCTGTTTTTTCCTTCACAGATGCTGTCAGACCTGCTGAGCTTTTCCAGCAACTTTGTTTTTGTTCCTGATTTACAGCATCCGCTGTTCTTTCGGTTCTTTATTCAAAACCTCTGTCACCTTGCAGGAAAAGGGCATACCTTCAAGTTGCCATAGCAAGTCACACACCATCCTGACTTGGATATATTCCACACTTGCTTCACTGTTGTTGAGTCAATATCTTGGAACTCCTTACCACGTGGGATTATAGGAGTGCCTCCAGTGCAAGGACTGCAGAAGGTCAAGAGGCCAGCTCAACTCCATCTTCTCAGGGGTATCTAGTCCATAAATGGCAGCTTTAGTGATGATGCCCATATCCCAAGAATGGATTAAAAATTTAGTACATGCAAATGTTGGGAAGGAAGGAATCATCGGTGACTTAAAATTTGACAGATTTTCCTTCAACTTAGTGTAACATGGCACTTAGCTTCCCTTTGAATCTACGTGCAGTGCCACCACTGACGAGCGAACTGAGCATGGATAAGAGGCTGGATCTGAGACGTTTCTGGCTCACAACAGAAGAAAATTGCATTTTTGTAATAATTTTGACACAGCAAAATGTCTGAGTGCAACTTATAGGAGCATTAACAAACAGAATTTGGTGTTAACTCACACAATTTGCATCATCGTTAGCCAGGGGTGAGGTCCCAGAAGACAGCAGGTTAGCAAATATTGTGCCCTTATTCATGAAGGGCAGCAAAGGAAAACCTGGGAGTTATAGATCTGTAAGCCTAACATCGGTGGTAGGTAAGTTACTGGAGAAGATTCTGTTGGATAAGATATACATGCATTTGGAAGGACAGGGTTTGATTGGGAATAGTCAGCATGGTTTTGTGTGTGGGAGATCATGCCTCACAAATTTGTTCAAGTTCTATGATAAAGTGACCAGGATGGTTGATGAAGGCAGAGCGGTAGGTGTAGTCTCTATGGATTTCAGTAAAACCTTTGATAAGCTTTCATATGGTAGGCTGCCCTGGAAGGTTAGATTGCATGGAATCCAGGAAAAGCAGGCAAATTGGATATACTAGATAGTAAAGTGTGAAGCTGGATGAACACAGCAGGCCAAGCAGCATCTCAGGAGCACAAAAGCTGACGTTTCGTGCCTAGACCCTTCATCAGAGAGGGGGATGGAGTGAGGGTTCTGGAATAAATAGGGAGAGGGGGGAGGCGGACTGACGATGGAGAGAAAAGAAGATAGGTGGAGAGGAGAGTATAGCTGGGGAGGTGGGGAGGGGATAGGTCAGTCCAGGGAAGACGGACAGGTCAAGGAGGTGGGATGAGGTTAGTAGAGATGGAGGTGCGGCTTGGGGTGGGAGGAAGGGATGGGTGAGAGGAAGAACAGGTTAGGGAGGCAGAGACAGGCTGGACTGGTTTTGGGATGCAGTGGGTGGAGGGGAAGAGCTGGGCTGGTTGTGTGGTGCAGTGCGGGGAGGGGACGAACTGGGCTGGTTTTGGGATGTGGTAGGGGAAGGGGAGATTTTGAATCTGGTGAAGTCTACATTGATACCATTGGGCTGCAGGGTTCCCAAGCAGAATATGAGTTGCTGTTCTTGCAACCTTCGGGTGGCATCATTGTGGCACTGCAGGAGGCCCATGATGGACATGTCATCTAAAGAATGGGAGGGGGAGTGGAAATGGTTTGCGACTGGGAGGTGCAGTTGTTTATTGCGAACCGAGTGGAGGTGTTCTGCAAAGCGCTCAACAAGCCTCCGCTTGGTTTCCCCACTGTAGAGGGAGCCACACCGGGTACAATGGATGCAGTATACCACATTGGCAGATGTGCAGGTGAACCTCTGCTTAATATGGAAAGTCATCCTGGGGCCTGGGATAGGGGTGAGGGAGGAGGTGTGGGGGCAGGTGTAGCATTTCCTACGGTTGAAGGGGAAGGTGCCGGGTGTGGTGGGGTTGGAGGGCAGTGTGGAGCGAACAAGGGAGTCACGGAGAGAGTGGTCACTCCGGAAAGCAGACAAGGGTGGGGATGGAAAAATGTCTTGGGTGGTGGGGTCGGATTGTAGATGGTGGAAGTGTCAGAGGATTATGCGTTGTATCCAGAGGTTGGTGGGGTGGCGTGTGAGAACGACGGGGATCCTCTTTGGGCGGTTGTGGCAGGGGCGGAGTGTGAGGGATGTGTTGCGGGAAATACGGAAGACGCGGCCGAGGGCGTTCTCGACTACTGTGGGGGGAAAGTTGTGGTCGTTGAAGAACTTGGACATCTGGGATGTGCGGGAGTGGAATGCCTCATCGTGGGAGCAGATGCGGCGGAGGTGGAGGAATTGGGAATAGGGGATGGAATTTTTGCAGGAGGGTGGGTGGGAGGAGTTGTATTCTAGGTAACTGTGGGAGTCGGTGGGCTTGAAATGGACATCAGTTACAAGCTGGTTGCCTGAGATGGAGACTGAGAGGTCCAGGAAGGTGAGGGATGTGCTGGAGATGGCCCAGGTGAACTGAAGGTTGGGGTGGAAGGTGTTGGTGAAGTGGATGAACTGTTCGAGCTCCTCTAGGGAGCAAGAGGCGGCGCCGATACAGTCATCAATGTAATGGAGGAAGAGGTGGGGTTTGGGGCCTGTGTAGGTGTGGAAGAGGGACTGTTCCATGTAACCTACAAAGAGGCAGGCTTAGCTGGGGCCCATGCGGGTGCCCATGGCCACCTCCTTTGTCTGTAGGAAGTGGGAGGAATCGAAAGAGAAGTTGTTGAGGGTGAGGACGAGTTTGGCTAGGTGGTTGAGGGTGTCGGTGGAGGGGGACTGGTCAGGCCTGCGGGACAGGAAGAAGCGGAGGGCCTTGAGGCCATCTGCATGCGGAATACAGGTATATCGGGACTGGACGTCTTGACTTGATGGTAGGAAGCAGACAGTAACAGTGGAAGGATACTTGTGGAGGCCTGTAACTAGTGGTATGTTTCAAATATCAGTGCTAGGCCCATTGCTGTTTGTTATCTCTATCAATAATTTGGATGGGAATGTACGAGGCATGATTAGTAATTTTGCAGATGACACTAAAATCGGCGATATCGTGGATAGTGGGGAAGGTTATCAGAAATTGCAGCAGGATCTTGATCAGCTGGCGAAGTGGGCTGAGAAATAGCAAATGAAGTTTAATATAGATAAGTGTCAGCTGTTGCGTTATGGAAAGCCAAATCAGGGTGGGAGTTTCATGGTGAATGGTAGGGCCTTAACGAGTGTTGTGGAACAGAGGGACCTTGGAGTTCAGGTGTACGGTTCTCTGAAAGTGGAGTCACAAGTAGACAGGTGGAGAGTGAGGAAGGCTGTTGGCTCACTGGCCTCCATCAGTCAGGATATTGAGTATAGAAGTTGGGAAGTTATGTTGCACTTGTACAGGATGTTGGTGAGGCTGCGCTTGGAGGATTGTGTTCAATTCTGGCCACCTTGCTATGGGAAGGATGTTATTAAACTGGATAGAGTGCAGAAGAAATTTACAAGGATGTTGGCAGGACTCAAGGGACTGAGTAATAGGGAGAAGTTAGACAAGGTAGGACTTTTTTCTTTAGAGCACAGGAGACTGAAGGGGGATCTTATAGAAGTGTATAAGGTCATGAGCGTCATGGATAGGGTGAATGCATTCGGTCTTTTTCCCAAAGTTGGGGAATTGAGGATGAAAGAGCATCAGTTTGGGGTAAGAGGGGAAAGAATTCATGGGAACCTGAGGGGCAATATTTTTACACTATTTTCGTAGTCATATGGAATGAGCTGCCAGCGGAACTAGTTGATGTGAGTACTTAACAATATTCAAGAGACATTGGACGAATACATGGATAGGAAAGGTTTCAAAGAATATGGGCCAAGTGCAGGGTAATGGAGTTAGCGTGGATGGACATTTTGGTTGCATGGATCTGTTTGAGCTGAAGGGCCTGTCTCCGTGCTGTAGGACTTTAGGACCCAATGACAATGTGATATTCGGAGAGATGACTAAAAGGGCTAGTTTTGAAGGAGCAAAGAGAAGTGGAGCATTTCAGGAAGGGAGCTACGCAGTTGAGCCCCTTAGTAATTGAAGGCAAGACCTCCCGTGACAGGGTGATTAAAATTGGGGAATTGTGGAGCACAACTGTCTTTGAGATGTGTAAGCCTGGAGGGGATTACAAAAATAGGGAGGGAGAAGGCCATGGAGGGAGTTGAAAACAGGGATGAGAAATTCTTCCATTCAAGTTGCCCACCAACTCCATCCCTCCTTCAGCAATTGCTCGAGGCTGAATCAGATTCTTTGCAATCCATGTGTCATATGATGAAGTTTCAACCGCATATCTTCATATTACCTACCGACTTCCACATTGTAATATTGACTTCATCCTCGACTCATTTCATCTGATACTGTAACATTCTTATCAGCAATACCAGGTTGTACAGTTGTCCGTGAACATTTTGAAAGATTTGATGAATTAGTTTTACTAACGGGCCGACTGCCCAATTTTGAAATGCTCACTATTTGATTTATTTCTAACCAGTATTCTAGTGGCATGCCAGAGGTTTCTGGCAGCATTCTTTGCATTCTCTTTAATAGCATGGCTTGTAACAGACCCAATTAATTGATTGGGACTGCTCTGTTTACATTGGCTCGGGTGAATCTTCAAAGCAATACAGCACATTGATGGACATATTAACTTAGAGACCCAGTTTACTCTGGCTCGGTTTGAAGGAAACGCTAATGGGTTCAACTATGCTGACAGATGCAAGATCTGGAATAGATGTCCTGCACATCTTTTGTCATCACGACTCATGATGTGAACTCATGTTCCTGAGAAAAATGAACAGAAATCAAAAAAAAGTTGCAAATATTCATGACTGTTTACTGTTTTTCCCTCCTAAAAGGCATTCTCTTGAAGTTAGGAATAGAAAAGACTTAAACCTGTATTTTCACATTTTCCTCTGACATACTCCAATGCAAGGTCATTTATCGCATTGTGAGCTTATGCTGTGTAAATACTTGACAAGGGAATAGAAACTTGCAGAATTTGGCTGCTGGAGGTTCACTCTCCGGGACTGTGCACTCCACCAGAGGTCACGGCACTGGGCTCATGCTGCAGCAGGCCAGTGGTCCTGTTATATAATATGGTTATGCAAGAGCTGGAGCAGTGCCGGAGTCTCATTCAAATGTCCAAGGTCATCGGTGGATAGAAAGTCAGCGCCGTGCTGAAATAGTTTATTGGACAATGTGGTTGGCGGGGCGGCGGGTGTGGGAAACAAGTTGCCATTTGGAGCAGTGCCTTCACAACCAGCGCCGGCTTGAAAGCAAGCGGCAATTTCTGCAGTAACACGGTGCGAAGCTGGATGAACACAGCAGGCCAAGCAGCATCAGAGGATCAGTCTCTACCGCACTAGCTTGTGGGAAATGATGCGACAAATTGTCTCAGACCGCAGCTTCATTTTGCCTGTGAAAAACTCAATTCGTCCAGAAGACTTTCATCTCTCTTCTCAGAGATGTGTGGAGAAGCTGCAGTTTTATCATGACATTCAGCTCAACACTTCAGCACAGTACAGTAACTGGTTCCACCATTTGGTTCATTATGGATTTGCTGAGGGCGAGTTCTTAATTCAGTGGAAGTGTCAGAACAAGCTTTACAAAAGAATGATTAGACCGCAGCTAATTTTTTGTTTCCCTCGAATAAGATAATCACTTATCCCCTCCTCCCACCTCAGGCCGCACCTCTATTTCCTACCTACTAACCTCATCCTGTCCCCTTGACCTGTCCATTCTCCCCGGACTGATCTATCCCCTCCCTACCTCCCCACCTATACTTAGTTCTACAGACTCCATCCCTGCCCCTTTAACTTGTCTGTCTCCTCTCCACCTATCTTCTCCTCTATCCATCTTCGATCCACCTCCCCCTCTCTCTCTATTTATTTCAGAACCCTCTCCCCATCCCCCTTTTCTGATGAAGGGTCTAGGCCCGAAACATCAGCTTTTGTGCTCCTAAGATGCTGCTTGGCCTGCTGTGTTCATCCAGCTCCACACTTTGTTATCTCAGATTCTCCAGCATCTGCAGTTCCCATCATCTCTAATGGGAAATCCAACCTGCTTGTTACTTGCCTCTGCTCCAATTCCAGCTACTTTGGCAAAAGTATTCTATTGCCTTGCCCAGTGATGTGTTTCCATTCAACTGTTGCACGTCTCCCCCAGTATCCTGGACCACCCATAACTCGTACAGTGGAACAGCTAGTTTTTATTTGTTAATATACTATAAGTGATTTCACAAGCAGAGGTGCCACATCACTTCAAACATCACCACCACCCCCTCTCAGAAAGTGAGGAAAGTGCTCATTGTTAGTGTTGAGTTATTTCTAAGGACCCTGTTGGTTTGCTCTTTTGTGGGTATTTTCCTGCCAATTCTACCCCTGCCTCCTCACATACCCTCCTCCCCCTATCTTCTGAAGGTTATCAGTTAGATTGTGAGTCGGCAGCATATCTGATTTTTCTTTTCATTGAAAGGTTCTACTTTTTAAAACCTACTTTATTGAATTTACAGCTCATAGTTCAGTCTCTTACATGCTGTGGGAGACCAGACATGGACTCTGTGACCTCTTAGGGATCCAATAGAGAGGGCAGTGCTCTAATTACTAATTCAGAGACTCAGATAATGTTCTGGAGAATCCAAGATAATAAAATGTGAGGCTGGATAAATACAGCAGGCCAAGCAGCATCTCAGGAGCACATCTTGGATTCTCCAGCATCTGCAGTTCCCATTATCTCTAATGTTCTGGAGACACAGCTTTGAATCCTGCCATGGCAGATGGTGGCATTTGGATTCAAGGAAAAATTATCTGGATTTAAGAGTTTAATGATGACTGTGAAACCATTGTCAATTGTCAGAAAAACCCACATCTCTTAGGGAAGGAAATTGCTGTCCTTAACTAGTCTAGTCTACATTTGACTCCAGAGCCCCAGCATCGTGGGTCACTCTGGGCAATTCGGGATGGGCATTAAATGCTGGCCCACATCTGTGAATAAATATTAAAAACAAATATTTGCAGAACATGTCAACAGCTCCTTCCAGCCCTCTGACATCTATGACCTGGAAGGACGAGCAGAGATGCATGGGACTACCATCACCTCCAAGTTCCCCTCAACCTGTTCATAATAACCCGAGTAGCTGTGTTAATGTTGCCTCACTGTCACTGGTCAAAAGCTTGAAACCTGTAGCACCATTGTGGGTGTCTGCACCACACATGGATTACGACAGTTCAAGAAGTCAACTCACCACCACCTTCTCCAGGGGAGTTTGGAGTGGGCCCACACCATGTGAAGAGATAAAAACCTTTCTCTATTGACACTGCAAACTTCCAATCACATGCCATTTTACTTCTGCAACCAACTCTCGCTCTGACCTCTCCATCCTCAATCACCGACACAACTCCGGTGAAGCTAAACATATCATTTCTCCTCTGTAGATGCTTCCAGATTTGAACATTTTCAGATTTTGACATCCAAACCCCCTCACCGTGCCGTTCTTTTCCATTTGTGTATCTTCCTTCAGTTTTGCTTTTGGACAGCAGACATTGATGGTAACCCTTTTGCTATCGCTTTCCCACTATACACCATCTCTAGATCCATCTTTTGTTTCTTGCCCCATCACCATTTCCTTTAGCCTTGCACCATCATCCCTTTTATCATTTAATTGTAAGAAGTCACCAGCAGTGTTTTTTAAGGAGCAGGTATTAGGGATGGAATTTAATCATGGCACTGGGGGCTGTGACAATGAACCTTAAATGTTTGGCAACCCTGGGATCCTCCATCACCACCTGTGGCCAGCAAACTACATTGATGTGCCATCCAGTGGAGCAGGATGTTGTGGTGTTTCTGCCAAATGGCTCTGGGTAGTCCCTCCATGAGGTACAGAGTGCATGATTAGGAGGGTTTTTCAAAGTCTGCAGGAACCCCGTCAAGCAGAGAGCCAATTTGCCAATGGTAACTTGCCAGCAGTTGGAAGAGGTTCTCAACTGGCCTGTTGCGTGGTTCAGTCTCCGTCTGGAAGTGAGTGATGTTGTCTCTTTTCTGTAACTCGTGAAATGCCATGGAAACAGGAAGGCATCATCCCACACCATTTTATAACTCCCCACTCCTTCCGCCACCACCATATGCCTTTGAAACTGTTCCTCGAGGGGCTGCGAAACCCAATCTTGAGACAATGCCAACAGTTGGGTTCCCTGTTCACTGCAAGTACAATAAACTTCCTAGACTTAAACAGCCCCTATTGTCAGTGAAATAATTAATTAGAATGTCATTAAAGACAATGATCTCTGGGTTCAGATGCTCTCTACCTGTATGTTTTCACCTCAGATTTAAGGTGAAAAAGAAACAGAGTTACTTCTCCAAAACAGCAGTTTGGTTGGGACTTGATTTTCATTTTCTTTTCATGTGTTCTGGCTCCTAGAAGTTGATTTTCAAACGCATACCTTTCCAACTTCTTATTTAAATTGCTGACCTGTAGCCTAGCATAGAGTCACGATAACCTGAATTTCAGGTTGAGTTTCAAAAACCTATTCTTGAGGCATGATTTGAAAGCGTATGTTTAATATATATTTTAAAGATTTAAAGTTTTGTTAACTGGAACCTGTTGAACACAAAAGATTAATTCACCTCACTGTTTAGACAACCCAGCTGTTACTGTATTATGGTGAAATACGTAAATTTAAACTTCCACAGTAAATAATTAGGACTTGCAGACAATGATCAAATATCAGTCCAAGATAAGAGGAAATGTCCGCTACTCTCTGATCTCTTCTTCCATAGCTTTTTTTGAGAAAAAGAAAGCAGGAAAGAAAAAAATACACAAATCTAAGTAAAATGCTAAGAATATGGAAGACTCTGGATGTGAGTTTGCTCGCTGAGCTGGAAGGTTCGTTTTCAGACGTTTCGTCACCATTCTAGGTAACATCATCAGTGAGCCTCCGACAAAGCGCTGGTGTTATGTCCCGCTTTCTATTTATCTGGTTAGGTTTCCTTGGGTTGTTGATGTCATTTCCTGCGTTGGTGACATCACCAACGCAGGAAATGACATCACCGACCCAAGGAAACCTAACCAGATAAATAGAAAGCGGGATATAACACCAGCGCTTTGTCGGAGGCTCACTGATGATGTTACCTAGTATGGTGACAAAACGTCTGAAAACGAACCTTCCAGCTCAGCGAGCAAACTCACATCCAGAACCTCAACCGGAGCTACAAATCTTCTCAAAACTCGCTGATATGGAAGACATTTTGCAGAAGGGCAAAGAAGTCAGTATTTACTATGGATAAGGACATGGAAACTAGGATACTTGGGAAAATAAATAGCAATATCTTGAAAAGTGTCCACACTTGGGAAAGGAGGTGCTGGATGTCTTAAAATGCATAGTGGTGGATAAATCCGTGGGACTCGATCAGTTGTATCCCAGAACTTTGTGGGAAGCAAGGTAAGAGATCGCTGAGCTCCTTGCTGAGATATTTGTATCATTAATAGCCACAAGTAAGGTACCAGAACGGAGGGTGGCTGATGTGTCATTCCTTAAGAAAGATGATAAGGAAAACCCAGGGACCTATAGACCAATGAACCTGACATCAGTGGTGGGCAAGTTGTTGGACGGGATCCTGACGGACAGGATTTACATGTATTCGGAAAGGCAAGGACCAATTCGGGATAGTCAACATGGCTTTGTGCATGGGAAATTGTGTCTCACTAATTTGGATTTTTTGAAGAAGTGGCAAAGAAGATTGATGATGGCAGAGCAATAGATGTTGTCCAAATGGACTTCATCGAGGCGTTTGACAAGGTTCCACACGGTTATCTGGTTAGTAAGGTAAGACCACATGGAATCTGGCTCTAAGGTAGGAGACGGAGGGTGATGGTGGAGGGTTACTTCATCGGACTGGAGGCATGTGACCAATGGTGTGCTGCAAGGATTGGTGCTTATCCATTGCTTTTCATCATTTATGTAAATGATTTGAATGTGAACATATGAAGAATGGTTAGTAAGTTTGCAGATGAGACCAAAATTGCTGGCGTAGTGGACAGTGAAGAAGATTATCTCAGAGCACACCAGGACCTTGATCAGATGGGCCAAGGAGTGGCAGATGGATTTAGATAAATGTGAGGCATCGCATTTTGGTAAAGCAAATCAGGGCAAGACTTATACAGTTAATTGTAGGGCTCTGATTTGAACAGCCAAGATCTTGTTCTGAGGGTGGAGGAGTCCAAAGGTAGAAGGTATAAATTTAAGGTGAGAGGGCAATAATTTAAAAGGGACCTGAGTGGCAACCCTTTAATGCAGAGGGTGATGCGTGTATGGAGTGAGCTGTCAGAGAAAGTGTAGAAGGGGGTACAATTACAACATTTAAAAGGCATTTGGATGGGTACATGGATAGGAAAGGTATCGAGGGATATGGACCAAGCACATGCAAATATAGTTAGTTCAGATTAGGAAATGGGGTTGGCATGGATAATTTGGGCCGAAGGGCTCGTTTCCATGCTGTATGACTCTATGACTTGTGCCAGTCATGTTGGCCAGATTCCAAGTTATTGCAGTCAAAATAAGACTAAAAGGCAGAGCTGTAGTTACTAAAGAGCTATGAGGGACAAATAGAAGGGATTACATTTCCTCTTTTGCCCTTGGGCCTTCTGTATAGGACAGCTTCATTGCTGCTATATCCTGCATTTTAAAGTTTTCTCCAATATACTAATTTTTTCCCCAACTTTCGGATTAATAACTCATTCCATTAAGACATGAGTAGTTGAGAGTTTAAAGGGGATATGAGATTATCATCTGCTCATATAATTTCTGTCGGTAAAGCGTCAATGTGTACGCTTACCTTTCAGTTCTCAATACCAGAAACATTGAAATTACATGCACTAAGTTCAGACTGTTGGTATTTTCTCCAGGTGTAGAGTTTTGTGAGGGGTATGAGCAGTTTCGCAGGTTGTGGGTGCTTTTGGCAACGCCAGAGTCTGTTCCCCAAACTGAATTGCCCCTTGAACTGAGTAGCTCTCATGGCCATTTCAGAGGGCACTTAAGAATGAACCACATTGCCGTGAGTCTGGAATCACAATTAGGGCAGTCAGCTAAGGACTCCCGAACAGGCACTGCAGCAGAGAATTTTTTTGTTTCATTTTTGTCTGGTTTTAGTGTCACCCTCACTAAGTGGTAGCACATTGAGACATGAATCAGAATGGTATTTGTTCAAGCCTCACTCCAGAGTCCAGAGCACCTCTCAATTCAGTGCAGTGATGAGGGGAGCGCTGCACAGTTGGAGATGCTGTCCTCTGGAGGACACATTAAACCAAGGTCCTGTCTACCCTCCTGGTTGGATGAAAAAGATCACAGGGACTGTTTGGCGAAGTGCAATGCAAATCTCTCCAGAGTCCAGGCCAATGTTCACCTCTTGACTGCCATTAGTAAAACATAATGTCTGATTAATGTTACATCAAACAAAACATTACCATTGAGCTTCTGAGAGGTATAGTATGTCTGGACTTCCAGAAGACATTCGATAGGATGCTAAACAGAAGTTTAATACACAAAGTAAGATCACATGGGGTTAGAAGTAATTTAATAGCTTGGATAGATGATTGACTGAGTTGGGATAAATGGGCATTTTTCTGGTTGGCGAGTGATAACTTAGTGAGGTGCTACAGGGTTCAGGTCTCAAGCCCCAACTATATCAATGATTTGGATGCAGGGATAGAAAGTACTATAGCCAAATTTCTAAATGACACTAAAATAAGTGGGAAATTAGGTTGAAATGAAGAAGTGAGAAATTTACACGTGGGTATGGTTAGGTTAGATGAATGGGCCAAAATTTGGCAGATGAGGTGAATCTGTGGAAGTCACTACCCCAGAGTGCAGTGGATACTGTGACATTGAGTAAATTTAAGGAGGAGAAAGACATATTAAATTAGTAATGGGTTGAAGGGTTATGGAGAGCAGACAGGAGAGTGGAGTTGAGGCCAAAATGAGGTCAGCAGTGATCATATTAAGGAGTAGGGAGGATACAGAGGGGGCTAATTTGCCAACTCCTGCTCACAGTTCTTATATCTTCCTATGTTCTTATTTATGGACCTTTGCTGTGTGAGTATTGATTGCTGTGTTTACGTTATAACAAGTGTTGTCATTTCGAAAATACTTCATTAGCTATGAAATTCTTCGGGGAATTCTGATGATCTGCCAGGCGCTATATTAATATAAGTCTTTTCTTTCTTCAGTTTTATTAATTTTTTCTTGTTGCTGCAGCTTAACAAAAAATGATTGTGCTTCATATTTCTGTACTATGTTTATTTTAATACATCTGTTGCAGAGGCCGAATCAGTTTCCTTTTGAAATTACAGGCTTCAGAGGACCCAAATTAATATTGAACAAATGCAGATGGTGTGACGTATTCAGTTAAATGCTAATGGCCAATTATTTTAAACCAACTGTCAGTTATGCAAAGTCTAAACAAGTAACAAAAACTATTGGAAGGCTATTTCATTGCTTGGATCTGATGAGTTCTCAATGAGCAGTTGAAGTGGCTTGGAAACTGCGCAGGAAAAGACACATTGACGATCTCATAATAAGAAAAACAGTCATGCAAAGAAAGGATTATATTTGGAGAAGTTATTTATTACAGACTGGAGCCCACTCCGGTTTCTGTGTTGCGCTTTCTGAACATGCAGCGTGTTTGGTGAGTTTGGTAAAATAGAAAACTCAATACAAATGAGGTGGGTTGGGCTGTAAACAATATGAATGAAAAGCGTTAATCTCCCTTCATTGGCATTTTGCTGCTGCCGAGTGGGAAACTGGCCATGCTGCCTGTAAAATCTATAAAAGTTGGTGCAAGATGCTGTGGACTTTGGGATCAGCCTTGCTGGATGCCTTGTATGATTCTGCCACAAATCTCACCAAAGACCCCTCTGAGCCCCATCAGATTCCACACATTATTTGATGTGATACTCCACACATTATTTGATGTGATACTCCATCACTTCTAAGCGCTGAATTAAGATGTTCTGAAGGTATAAGATTGGCCAGTACCTTCACTCACTAAAATGATGGAACTGGTCATTTCTGTCAATGTGTCCCTGAAAGCTTTTGTGTGTCATGAGGCAGAGGTAGACACTCTTAAAAATAGAATGTGGGGACGTGCAGATAGAAATGACTTGAGCCGATTAATCTTGACGTTAATCCTTCACTCACTTTCACCCACCCCATTCCCTGGCACCACTTACCCTGTGTACCCTCTAAAGTGCCTACTCACACAGTCTGACATCTCCCCACCTGCGCTAACTGTAACAGTTGTGCTAACCGCTTTCATCTCCCTTAACACATTCCTCTCTTTCATTCCAGGAGGAAAGCAATCAAATAAAGGGTCGTGAGGTGCGAAATTGGGGAGTGGGCATATGGAGACCCTAGTTCTGACTGTCCCCATTGGCTGGTGGTTGGCTTGCATGCCCCTGGAGGTTGCCCGTGACTTACTGCGCAAGGACCGCCTGACCAAGGGCAATCCTTCTCGATTACACTGAGGCCTGCTGACAACACTAACATGCTTCCTGGCTTCTTGTCTGCAATAAACAGCAATGCAAGGCAGAAATAAACTGACCCTCATATTCTTTCAAGGCATGAAAAGGCAATGCAAGGCAAAGCTATGCAAGGCAAGCCGGGGATGCTGTGAGTATCCGGGAATGCTCAGAGGGAGTGAGCGCCAAAACAACAAATGAAGAGCCCAGAGATGCAGCCTGGTGCAACCCATGAGCTGAGATTGTGCCCATGGGCACAGTGTCCTTACTGCATCGTGACAACGAGTGTTACTGGGACAGCCCAAGGTGCAGCTCTGAAGTACAGAAATGTACTAGCAGTGGATTGGTGATGTTTTATGAGGGTTCTTAGAGAAGGGCACATGTCAGTTACCAATATTGGTGGCTGAGGGGTGAGTGTGGCCCTTACCAATGGAGTTTTTTCAATTGATCTGTGGGGTGTGGGCATCGCTGGCTGACCAGCTTTTATTGCCCGACCTTCGTTGCCCTTGAGAAGGTGGTGGTGAGCTGTCTTCTCGAACCGCTGCAGTCCACCTGCTGTGGGTTGACCCACAAGGCTATTATGGAGGGAATTCCAGGATTTTGAACAGGCATCAGGGAAGGAACTGTGATGTATTTCCAAGTCAGGATGGTGAATGGCTTGAAGGGGATCTTGAAGGTGATGGTGTTCCTTTCTATCTTTGTTCTTTCAGATGCAAGCAGTCCTGCTCTGGAGGGTGCTATCTGAGGAAGGTAGCGGTGAAGGTAGCGGTGGAGTTTAGATAGACTTTTAGGTTTCGGGTAAACATTCGGCACAACATCGTGGACCGAAGGGCCTATACTGTGCTGTCCTGTTCTATCTATGTTCTCTGTTCTGTGATCTTTGGTGAATTTCCGCAGTACATCTTGTAGATAGTACACACTGCTGCTACTGATTGTCGTTGGTGGAGGGAGTGGATGTGGTGCCAATCAAGCGGCCGCTGCTTTGTCCTGGGTGGTGTCAAGCTTCTTGAGTGTTTTTGGGGCTGCACCCATCCAGGCAGATGGGGAGTATTCCATCACCCACCTGACTTGTGCCTTGTAAATGTTGGGCAGGCTTTGGGGAGTTAGAACATGAGATTCTCACTGCAATATTCCTAGCCTCCGACCTGCTCTTGTAGCCACTATGTTTATGTGGTGAGTCCATTTAAGTTTCTGGCCAATGATAATCCCCAGGATGTTGATATGGGTGATGTAGTGATGGTATCACCATTGAATGCCAAGTAGCAGTGGTTGGAATGTCTCTTATCAGTCATGGTCCTGGCGTGGCATTTGTCTGGCACAAATGTTACTTGCCAGTTATCAGTCCGAGCCTGGATATTGTCCAGATCCAGTTGCATTTGAAGATGGACTGCTTCAGTATCTGACCGTTTGCAAATAGTGCTGAACATTCTGCAAGCATCGACGAACATCCCCAATTCTGACTTTATGATGGAGGAAAGGTCATTGATGAGCAGCTGAAGATGGTTGGGCCTAGGACACTACCCTGAGGAGCTCCTGCAGAGATGGCCTGGAACTGGGATGACTGACCTCCAGCAACTGCACCATCTTCGTATGTGCCAGGTATAACTCTAAACACCAGAGAGTCGTACACAGGAGAGTGTACCCTCAGGTAGTTGCTGCCCACTGTCCAACTTGGGTGTAATTTGGAGCAAATAGTGAACTGAATTCGCCAGGAACTCAGTCCAGTTTCTGTTTTGAGTTTTCTCATCAAGCAGCTTGTTTGACAAGTTTGGTAAAATAGAAAACTCAATGTTACTGAGGTGGGATTGGCTATAAAAGATGCCTTTGACAAGCATTAATCATGCTTCATTGGCAATTTGTTGCTGATGCTGCAATTTATGCCGCACACAAGATCTAGAAAAGTTGGTGCAAGATGCTGTGGAGGTTGGGATCAGCCTTGCTGGATGCCTTGTCTGATTCTGCCACAAATCTCACCAAAGACCCCTCCGAGCCCCATCAGATTCCACACATTATTTGATGTGATACTCCATCACTTCTAAGCGCTGAATTAAGATGTTCTGAAGGTATAAGATTGGCCAGTACCTTCACTCACTAAAACGATGGAGCTGGTCATTTCTGTCAATGTGTCCCTGAAAGCTTTTGTGTGTCATGAGGCAGAGGTAGACACTCTTAAAAATAGAATGTGGGGACGTGCAGATAGAAATGACTTGAGCCGATTAATTTTGACGTTAATCCTTCACTCACTTTCACCCACCCCATCCCCTGGCACCACTTACCCTGTGTACCCTCTAAAGTGCCTACTCACACAGTCTGACATCTCCCCACCTGCGCTAACTGTAACAGTTGTGCTAACCGCTTTCATCTCCCTTAACACATTCCTCTCTTTCATTCCAGGAGGAAAGCAATCAAATAAAGGGCCGAGAGGCGCGAAATTGGGGAGTGGGCATATGTGGAGACCCTAGTTCTGACTGTCTCCAATGGCTAATGGATGGTTTGCATGCCCCAAGAGTCTGTCCGTGACTTACTGTGCCAGGACCGCCTGACCAAGGGCAATCCTTCTCGATTACACTGAGGCCTGCTGACAACACTAACATGCTTCCTGGCTTCTTGTCTGCAATAAACAGCAATGCAAGGCAGAAATAAACTGACCCTCATATTCTTTCAATGAAAAGGCAATGCAAGGCAAAGCTATGCAAGGCAAGCCGGGGATGCTGTGAGTATCCGGGAATGCTCAGAGGGAGTGAGCGCCAAAACAACAAATGAAGAGCCCAGAGATGCAGCCTGGTGCAACCCATGAGCTGAGATTGTGCCCATGGGCACAGTGTCCTTACTGCATCGTGACAACGAGAGTTACTGGGACAGCCCAAGGTGCAGCTCTGAAGTACAGAAATGTACTAGCAGTGGATTGGTGATGTTTTATGAGGGTTCT
Organism: Stegostoma tigrinum; assembly: GCF_030684315.1. Taxonomy (NCBI): domain Eukaryota; kingdom Metazoa; phylum Chordata; class Chondrichthyes; order Orectolobiformes; family Stegostomatidae; genus Stegostoma; species Stegostoma tigrinum. The sequence goes on from NC_081384.1 coordinate 11,942,473, forward strand.
TAGAGAAGGGCACATGTCAGTTACCAATATTGGTGGCTGAGGGGTGAGTGTGGCCCTTACCAATGGAGCTTTTTCAATTGATCTGTGGGGTGTGGGCATCGCTGGCTGACCAGCTTTTATTGCCCGACCTTCGTTGCCCTTGAGAAGGTGGTGGTGAGCTGTCTTCTCGAACCGCTGCAGTCCACCTGCTGTGGGTTGACCCACAAGGCTATTATGGAGGGAATTCCAGGATTTTGAACAGGCATCAGGGAAGGAACTGTGATGTATTTCCAAGTCAGGATGGTGAATGGCTTGAAGGGGATCTTGAAGGTGACGGTGTTCCTTTCTATCTTTGTTCTTTCAGATGCAAGCAGTCCTGCTCTGGAGGGTGCTATCTGAGGAAGGTAGCGGTGAAGGTAGCGGTGGAGTTTAGATAGACTTTTAGGTTTCGGGTAAACATTCGGCACAACATCTTGGACCGAAGGGCCTATACTGTGCTGTCCTGTTCTATCTATGTTCTCTGTTCTGTGATCTTTGGTGAATTTCCGCAGTACATCTTGTAGATAGTACACACTGCTGCTACTGATTGTCGTTGGTGGAGGGAGTGGATGTGGTGCCAATCAAGCGGCCGCTGCTTTGTCCTGGGTGGTGTCAAGCTTCTTGAGTGTTTTTGGGGCTGCACCCATCCAGGCAGATGGGGAGTATTCCATCACCCACCTGACTTGTGCCTTGTAAATGTTGGGCAGGCTTTGGGGAGTTAGAACATGAGATTCTCACTGCAATATTCCTAGCCTCCGACCTGCTCTTGTAGCCACTATGTTTATGTGGTGAGTCCATTTAAGTTTCTGGCCAATGATAATCCCCAGGATGTTGATATGGGTGATGTAGTGATGGTATCACCATTGAATGCCAAGTAGCAGTGGTTGGAATGTCTCTTATCAGTCATGGTCCTGGCGTGGCATTTGTCTGGCACAAATGTTACTTGCCAGTTATCAGTCCGAGCCTGGATATTGTCCAGATCCAGTTGCATTTGAAGATGGACTGCTTCAGTATCTGACCGTTTGCAAATAGTGCTGAACTTTCTGCAAGCATCGGCGAACATCCCCAATTCTGACTTTATGATGGAGGAAAGGTCATTGATGAGCAGCTGAAGATGGTTGGGCCGAGGACACTACCCTGAGGAGCTCCTGCAGAGATGGCCTGGAACTGGGATGACTGACCTCCAGCAACTGCACCATCTTCGTATGTGCCAGGTATAACTCTAAACACCAGAGAGTCGTACACAGGAGAGTGTACCCTCAGGTAGTTGCTGCCCACTGTCCAACTTGGGTGTAATTTGGAGCAAATAGTGAACTGAATTCGCCAGGAACTCAGTCCAGTTTCTGTTTTGAGTTTTCTCATCAAGCAGCTTGTTTGACAAGTTTGGTAAAATAGAAAACTCAATGTTACTGAGGTGGGATTGGCTATAAAAGATGCCTTTGACAAGCATTAATCATGCTTCATTGGCAATTTGTTGCTGATGCTGCAATTTATGCCGCACACAAGATCTAGAAAAGTTGGTGCAAGATGCTGTGGAGGTTGGGATCAGCCTTGCTGGATGCCTTGTCTGATTCTGCCACAAATCTCACCAAAGACCCCTCCGAGCCCCATCAGATTCCACACATTATTTGATGTGATACTCCATCACTTCTAAGCGCTGAATTAAGATGTTCTGAAGGTATAAGATTGGCCAGTACCTTCACTCACTAAAACGATGGAGCTGGTCATTTCTGTCAATGTGTCCCTGAAAGCTTTTGTGTGTCATGAGGCAGAGGTAGACACTCTTAAAAATAGAATGTGGGGACGTGCAGATAGAAATGACTTGAGCCGATTAATTTTGACGTTAATCCTTCACTCACTTTCACCCACCCCATCCCCTGGCACCACTTACCCTGTGTACCCTCTAAAGTGCCTACTCACAGTCTGACATCTCCCCACCTGCGCTAACTGTAACAGTTGTGCTAACCGCTTTCATCTCCCTTAACACATTCCTCTCTTTCATTCCAGGAGGAAAGCAATCAAATAAAGGGCCGAGAGGCGCGAAATTGGGGAGTGGGCATATGTGGAGACCCTAGTTCTGACTGTCTCCAATGGCTAATGGATGGTTTGCATGCCCCAAGAGTCTGTCCGTGACTTACTGTGCCAGGACCGCCTGACCAAGGGCTACCCTTCTTGACTTGACTGAGACCTCCTGACAGCACTGACAAGCTTCCTGCCTGCAATGCAAGGCAAACGCAAACTGAGCCTCGTATCTCCCTCCGAGAGTGCAAAGCACAAAAAGGCAAAGCAAGGCAAATCCGTGCAAGGCGAGGCAGGGATGCTGCAAATATCTGGGGAAGCTCAGAGGGAGTGAGCGCTATGACAGTGAGTGAAGGGCACAAAGATGCAACCTTATGCTGACCATGAGCCAGGATACGCTGCCCGAGCACGCAGTCTTCTTCTGCATCATCACACTAACCATGCTTCATTGGCAATTTGCTGATGCTGCAATTTATGCTGCACATAAAATGTGTAAAAGTTGGTGCAAGATGCTGTGGAGATTGGAGCCTTGCTGTACGCCTTGTCTGATTCTGCCACAAATCTCACCAAAGGCCCCTCCGAGCCCCATCAGATTCCAACTGTTGTTTGATGTGATGCTGCATCAGTTTTAAGCGCTGAATTAATATGTTCTGGAGGTGTAAGATCAGCCAGTACCTTCATTCACTAAAACGATGGAGCTGGTTATTTCTGTCAATCTGTCAATGGAAGGTTTTGGGGAATCATGAGATAGAGATAAGGCACTCTTGAAGATGGAATGCAGGGACATGCCAATGAAAATAACTTAAGCCAATTAATTTTTAAGTAGTAACGATTAAATAGACTCAAAACATAATCATAATTATTTTCTCTTCTGCTGGTCTGTTCTGAGCCAAGTAACATAGAACATAGAACATAGAACATAGAACATAGAACAGTACAGCACAGAACAGGCCCTTCAGCCCACAATGTTGTGCCGACCATTGATCCTCATGGATGCACCCTCAAATTTCTGTGACCATATGCATGTCCAGCAGTCTCTTAAATGACCCCAATGACCTTGCTTCCACAACTGCTGCTGGCAACGCATTCCATGCTCTCACAACTCTCTGCGTAAAGAACCTGCCTCTGACATCCCCTCTATACTTTCCACCAACCAGCTTAAAACTATGACCCCTCGTGCTAGCCATTTCTGCCCTGGGAAAGAGTCTCTGGCTATCGACTCTATCTATGCCTCTCATTATCTTGTATACCTCAATTAGGTCCCCTCTCCTCCTCCTTTTCTCCAATGAAAAGAGACCGAGCTCAGTCAACCTCTCTTCATAAGATAAGCCCTCCAGTCCAGGCAGCATCCTGGTAAACCTCCTCTGAACCCTCTCCAAAGCATCCACATCTTTCCTATAATAGGGCGCCCAGAACTGGACGCAGTATTCCAAGTAAACCAGGAACCCTTAATCCCTTCATATCCTGGCTGTGTATTTGACTTGGCAGAACACATGAACATTTGAATTTGGAGAAGGAGTATGCCCCCTGGCCCCTCAAACCTGCTGCACCATTTCGTATGATGTGGAGGTGCTGGTGTGGGACTGGGGTGGGCAGAGTCAGAAATCACACAACACCAATGTTATAGTCGAACAGCTTTAGTTGAAAACACAAGCTTTCGGAGCGCTGCTGCTTCATCAGGTGAAGCCTCTTCACTTGGCATCGCGTGACTTCGGACTGCTTAATATGATTATGGCTGATCCTAGAATCATACAGTGCAGAATAGGCCCTTCAGCCCATCAGGTCTGTACTACCAACAAATACATTACCATCAACAGTAGTCCCATTTTCCAGCACTAGCCTCATAGCCTTGGATGTTATGATGTTGAAATGCTCATCCAAGTACATTTTAAAGATTGTGAGGTTTTCTACTTGAGCCCATCTCCCGCTCCCCCCACAGAATATCCGTTCCAAATCCCACCAGCCTCTGGGTGAAAATTCTTTTCCTCAAATCACCCCTAAACCTCCTGTCTTTCACTTTAAAAGTGTGCCCCCTTGCTCTTGACTTTTTGCCTCGGGGGAGCAGCTGCTTTCTTTTCACCCTGAGCATGCTCCTTGCACACCTTAATTAAGTCCCCTCTCAACCTTCTCTGATCTAAAGAAAACAACTTGAGCTCGTCCAGCCTCCCTTCACAGCTGAAGTGATCCATCCCAGGCAACATCGTGGTGAAGCTCCTCTGCACCCCGTCCAGTGCAGTCACATCCTTCCTAGAGTGTGGTGACCAGAACTACATGTACTACTCCAGCTGTGGCCAAACCAAAATTCTGTACAGCTTCAACATAATGTCTCTCCTTTCATAATTTATGCCGTGATTGATAAAGGAAACTGTCCTGTGTGCCTTCTTAACCATTCTATTAACCTGTCTTGCCACCTTTAGGGATCTATGGATGATCACCCCAAGATTCCTCTGTTCCTCTGATCTTCCTACTGTCCTACCATTCATCGACCACTCCCTGGTCTTGTTACTTCTTCCAAAGTGTATCATCTCACAATTATCCATGTTCAACTCCATCTGCCAATAATCTGCATTTGCCCTTACTGTTTCTATCTTCCTGTAACCGAATACCATCTCCTCACTGTCAACCACCCAGCCAATCTTTGTGTCATCCACAAACTTAGTTATTGTTCTGCCCCCAAACTCCACCAAATATCACAAACAGTAGGAAACTGCACTGATCCCTGTGGTACACCAATGGACACCGGCCTCCAGTCACACTACTGCCTGCAACTACCATCCTCTCTCTCTTGCCAGTTTTGGATCCAACTTGCTAAGTTATCTAGGATCCCATGAGCTTTTACCTTCAAAATCTGTTTCTCATCTACAACTTTGTCAAAGACCTCACTGAATTCCATTTAAATTACATCAACTGCTCTACCCTCAGCTACACACCTGGTCACTTCCTCGAAGTATTCAGTTGAATTCAATAGGCATGATCTCCCTCTGACAAAGCCACACTGACTATTGCTGATCAAACTTTGCTTCTCTAAATTGAGATTAATTTGTTTTCTTCTCTATTGCCTCCAATAGTTTCCTGATCAATGATCTTAGACTTACTGGTCTATAGCTCCCTGATCTATTTCTACCACTCTTTTCATAAACTAAAACCACATTAGCTATCCTCCTGTCCTCTGGCACCTTTCCTGCGCGCAAAGATGATGTAAAAATTTGGATCAGGCCCTTGTTATTATTTCTGTTATCTCCACATTCCTGAGTCACCTCTATAGCCTTTATTTTCTTTTTGTAGAATCTGTACAGTGTGGAAAGAGACCATTCAGCCCATAACAACACAGGAATTGAACTCATGTTGTTGATGTTACTCTGCATTGCAAACCAGCCTAGCCGACAGCGCTAAGTGAACCCTGAACACAGTAAATTAAAGTAAACTGACCCTAATGCTTTCATGAGATTAACTTATTATCTAAGACAAGAGCCTCTTCAATTCAAACTCGTTAGTCGTCCATCCTCTAACATTACGATGAGACAGGGCCCTAGACTCAGCAGAGATGGAGAAGGATTGTTGGCAGTGAATTACTCATTGAGTACCATGTGCTGGTGGCAAAGAGGTCTGAAAATACAACACAAAATGATGTTAAAATGTTGTTGAAACTGTGTTCAGATGGTGGTATTTGCCCAATGTCTGCTGTCTTTGATTTGGGATGGGGCTTAGTCCCCAAAGAAGGAAGTTAATGACAGGGGAAGGGATGTGGTTCTGTTGATCAGGTTAGAATTAAGCAAACAGTCAGAATGGGCAGTGATCAGTTCTCAAAGGTGCAACCCTGTGGCTGTCACTTGTTTTCCCTTCGGCACTTCATCAGAACTAAATGCAAAACTTGGTGTTCCTGGAGAGGCATTTAATTTAAATTTGAATAGACTGAACAAATTGTCAAGTGTTAACCGATTTCGGGCAATGAATTTGCAACTATTGGATAATTTGCAAATATCTGTTGTAGTCTATGATTTTTTTCCACTTGTAGCTAATTGAACATGGTTATGTGGCTAATTCTGTTTCATGGCTCATCCACTCTGGCAGTAGTGTTCATTCTGTCATTGGGAAATGAGATATTTCTGCATTGTGCCATTGGAGAGAGCTTAAGCAAGGGAACAAAAACACAGTTTCTGGAAAAGCTCAGCAAGTCTGACAGCATCTGTGGAGGACAAAAAAGAGTTAACGTTTTGGGTCCGGTGACCCTTCCTCAGAACTGATGGTGGCTGGGAAAACGTAAGTTTTATATGCAGAAATAAGGGGGCTGGGTGGGGTAGGGAGTAAACGATAGAATAGAGCCCAAAGAGAGAGAAAGACAGTTTTACAGACAAAGGAGTTGCTATCGATCAGGCTGGAAGGGTGAATAGTTGTTATTGGGGACTGTTATGTGGTAACAAGGCCTGGTGTGTGGGGTGGGGGCTGGGACATGGGAAAGTTTAGGCCCTAAAATTATTGAACTCAATATTGAGTTCAGAGGGCTGTAGGGTCCTCAAGCAGAAAATGAGGTGTTGTTCCTCCAGCTTGCGTTGGGCTTCACTGCAACACTGTAGCAAGCCAGAGACAGAGATGTTGGCCAGGGAGTAAGGTGGTGCATTGAAGTGGCAGGCAACAGGTAGTTCAGGGTCTTTTTTTGTGAGTAGAATGTAGATGTTCTGCGAAGCAGTCGCCAAGTCTGCGCTTCATTTCCCCAATGTAGAGGAGACCACATGACAAGGGAAATCCCCTTCAGTGCAATGGACAAGTGCAAGAAAAATAACTTTGAAGTGTTTGGTATGACTTTTCAAAGGGCTTAGATTCTTAATCCTATCTTGAACAGAGTGCAGAGATAGATACCAATTTCTCTGACTAGAAGACCATCAATAAATGGTCATGTAAGGATTCCAATACTTGATTGTGTGGTAGTCCCAGTAACTAGTTGTGATGTTTTAGCCAGTCTGTGCTGTGTAAAGTAAGAGAAATTTGCATTTATTTTCATGATCTCGAGAAACCCCTTTACAGCAAATGAAGTACTTTTGAGTTGTAGTCAATGTTGTAATACAAAGGGAATTGGATAGATAGTTGGAGGAAATAAACACGTTGCACACAAGGATGGACCAAAGGAATGGAACTGATTAGATTGCTGCAGTTGGTATTGGCTTAATGGGCAAAATGTTTTCCTCATGGCCCAGATAAACTTTATATCTCTAGTCTAGTCTGATCATTCTGACGTTTTTGATAGAAGTAACAATTGTGATGGTACAAAATGTCAGAATAAATAATCATTTGGACACAAGGGAGTCCCTCCAGGAAGGTGAAAAGTTAGGCCAATGAGGTTAACTTAGATACTGATTCCTAAATACAGACCTATCCACAGTATAGGCAGACCCTTTCCCTGTGAATACGTTATTGCACACCATTGATATCTGAGAGGCTGCTGGGGCAGAACTGCAATAATCGTCTGTTTTTTAAAAATAAACTGAATCCCTCGAGCTACCTTACGGAAGTAAATGAGGAACCTTAGAACATTTAGCAGAAGTAACCAAAGGTGTAATTAATGAATTGGGTTTTGAAGAGGTTTTTGAAGGGTTTCCCCCACCACTGATGGTATGACAGAGGGAGTGGACACAACTGTAGAGGTATAGGGCTGGAAGTGGCTGTGGTGAGGCCACTGAAGTCTGTCTATAAAAAAGGAAAGTACTTTGTGGGACTAAGTCAATCTATTGGGACATGAAGAATCAATGAATATTGGAAAGAATAGAACTGATAGGTAAGTGTGCTTAATGCAGTATGCAATGTGGTCAATGCTTTGTGCTCAATGTGGAGAGAAATGGACAATCCATGCCTAGAAACGATGGTGCCTTAAATAAGGATGTTGCAGCGATTGTAATGAGGTCAGCCAGATGGACCTCATAGAATATGAGTTCCTTGATTGGGGCTGTTAACCTGGCCCAATCAGGGAGCCCTGGCTGACAGATATAAACAGGGGTGTCAGAGGTTCTATGCACTCTGAGAGCTGGCTCTGAGGGAGCTGGATCAGTGTCAAGGACTTTCTGTGTGTAAATAAAGACTGGCTTGGTGATGGGATACTGACCTCTTTGGAATTATTTCAGTGGTGACGAGAGAAAAGCATGCTCCTGAAGAAATTCATTCACAACAGTCATCTCTGACTTGGGGTAAGCATTTCTGGCATCATGCCATTATTTGGGAAGCTGGACTCATTTGTCACACTCCTCTAAGCTCTGATGAAAACGTGAAATGTTAACTCTCTTTCTCTCTCCACAGATGCCACCAGACCTGCTGAGTTTCTCCAGCACTCTCAGTACTTTTCACATCCCTCACCTTCTTTCATCATAATCCTGCAATGCCTTACTGTTCACGTACTTATTGGATTTCCTTTTCATTGACTTTTCAAGCAATGCATTCCAGACTGTAAACTCACTGTATAAAAATATCTCCTCTCATGTCATCTTTGCTCTTTTTGCCAATCACCTTACATTGCTGTTCTTTGCTTCTTGGCCCTTCTGCCAAGTGAAACAGTTTCTAGACCGCTCATAATTTTGAACACATCTATCAAATTTCCTCTCAGCCTTTTCTAATCCAAGAAGAACAATCCTGGTTTCTCCGATCCATCAAAGTAACTGAGGTCCTTCATCCCTGGAACAATTCTGGTAAATTTCTCTTGCACTCATCTTAAAGCTTTCACGTCCTTCCAAAAATGTGATCCTCAGAACAGGACATCTCAGTCATAGCATCATGGACATGAGGGATAATTTTGCAAGGTGCCAGGGTCAAACCTTGGTCAACACAAGTACAAATTGGAAAAATAGGACAACAGTTGTTGTTCTGTCTCGTTTGGTTCTATTTTAACTGGAGCCTGAAAAAGTAGCAATACTTCAACATTCTTGCTCCAACTCCCTCTCTTATTGCTGTTACACCAATCGAACATCATTGTTTCAGTAAGGTCTTCATAACATTACCAAATCTGGAAGAAGGATGTTGCAAAATGGTCTTCTGAATGAAATGCAGAATACCTATCTGATAAAATCAGAATATTTTACAAAAAGAATAGCTAACACAAAGAAATTTGCAAGCTCTATCACACCTTTTAGCTCCTGTCTGAATTGTATGTCAAAATGTTTGAAGCTGGCACACGTTTAGTCATTAGTTAATCCAGCTGGCACTGATGGATCAGAAGAACAATTGTTGCAATTAAGATAGTAACATCAGCTAACATAGTTGGCATGATCCTAACAGAGACATTGTTGGCACTCAGACAGTGCACTTAGGAGCAGGTGGGCATTAACAGCTTTGTAATATGTATGCTAATATGAAGGTGCTCCACAAGCACATAAGTACATTGATCTAATTCTATTCAGGTTACCTTAACCTGAGTGGCTTCTGTTGCTTACAATTAATCCGTTCTGTCATGTGGTTGAGATCTGAAGCTGCTTCCATGTTTATTAATTAGAAAGCTTTCTTCCTTTTGCTGACTCACATAAAACAAGCATTCATGTTTTCCTTTGAAGAATGAGGGTTATCAAACTCAAACAATTGTGATATTTGATTTTCTTGATTTGTTTATTGTGAACATTAAGAAATATTCAGGCTGGGACTGGTTGCATATTCTCAGACGGGCAAGACACACCATGTAATTATAGCAATTTGCTTATAGTGTGACAAGTGTTTTATTTGCATGGGTGTTTAGGACATGCACACTTTCAAGGCACTATCAAGTGTTGGCTTGTTTCCTGTTGTAAGTCCCACTTATACAGTTTACAGTGCCCATGAATGACAATTGGCAAACTCACACAGAAGATACAGGCTCCATCCCCGCCTCTTTAACTTGTCTGTCTCCTCTCCACCTATTTTCCCCTCTATCCACCTTCGATCTGCCTCCCCCTCTCTCCCGATTTATTTCAGAACCCTCTCCCCATCCCCCTTTTCTGATGAAGGGTCTAGGCCCGAAACATCAGCTTTTGTGCTCCTGAGATGCTGCTTGGCCTGCTGTGTTCATCCAGCCCCACACTTTGTTATCTCGGATTCTCCAGCATCTGCAGTTCCCATTATCTCTGATACATTGTCTATTGCTGTTTTATATTTGCTTTACTCTGGGCTCTAATGTCCCCAACCAGATAACATTCCACTCTTTCCAAATCAAGCCAGATTCTTCAATCATTGATTGATAGAGTCATAGATTAATGCAGCGCAGACAAGGCCATTCATCCCATTGAGTCTGTTCTGACATAACTACCACTAAAGGCGCACGAGTCCCAGTTTCCTGCACCTGCCCCAATCATTCCTCTATTTCATGTGAGAGTGGCAAAACAAATCAAAACAACAAAAGAAGTACAAACCTCATTGACACAGGAGACTAGAGGATGTAAGTTTGAATTGTTTTTCTGGAGTTAAATAGGCATTATCTTTTATAGAAGCTGTTTGATTTTGCCCTCCACTATGGTAGGTTGAATGTTACCTGCTGAATGTCTATAATTTTTGAAAGCTCATGAGGACGGAGCTAAATTGTTAAATGCAAGATATATTAATTGCGTATATTCAGCAGTGGGCATTCATCTGTGCTATATATATTGGAACAAACCAGAACTGTGCTTTGCACTAAGTTGTGCATGTTTGTGATGTGTATGTCTATTAATAAAAAGCTTAGAAGTGTGTAAGGATTAGGCTGCAGTTATTTCCTTCACTGCCTGGTTCCCTGAAATGAAACAAAGTGGGCCCTGTGAATGGCTGAGGTGTGAGTTATGTCAGAACAGACTCAATGGGATGAATGGCCTTGTCTGCGCTGCATTAATCTATGACTCTATCAATCAATGATTGAGGAATCTGACTTGATTTGGAAAGAGTGGAATGTTATGGCGCACAGGGCCATACTTTCTAGGACTTGGTTGGAGCATGTTAGAGTGCTGCTCATGTTTACAACTCATTCTCCAACTTACTACAAGCAATGGTACAGGACACCCACTAGTTTGGTGAAAATCTTTAAAAGCGATCCCGTGTGGATCATCCTTTATATTAAATAAGACATTTCTAGTTATATTTATGCAATTTATTTGAGTATAATTAACAGCACAATTAAACTGCAATATTTTTGTAAATGGTTTTTTTTGAGTCAAGCTCCAGCTGTTTATATCAGTAGATAGTACATTTCAAAGGTAGGTGTAGTGATTGTAATGAGGTCATCTGTGTGGACCTCATAGCTCCAGCAGCATTGCTAATGGGGAGAAGCCTCCACGCCAGGTTAAATCTGATATTCTCGGACCTGGGGGTGAGGGTGAAACAGCAGCAGGACCACCAATGCTGGACACAAGACAAGTCTATTTCAGGGGATGAAGTATAGTATAGGAATCATGTGACTGGCCCTCCATGGGTAAGAGGCGTGGTCGATGCCAGGTCAGGTGCAGTGACGTATAAAGTTTGAGTTGGTGCGATGGTCATGAACGAGCTCGTGGACAAAGTGAAAGCTGCAAAATGTGCCTGGTTCTTCGTCCAACTTTCCGAATGCCCTGGAACCATTGGTGTCCTCCCTCTCTGTCAAGCGTTGAAGATACCTCGGAATCTGAGATTGTCACGGTTGATGTTGCCAATTCGATGCCTTTGCCACCTGAAGAAGAAAATGAATTTCTTCTGAGACACTCCAGGCACAAGAGGTGAGCTGCAGTGTATTTCACACCCGCCCATATCAGAGGCAGAGTTGTAGGAACCTAACCCAGTGCTAAACATCCCAAAAGGAGCTACAAAACAAAAATACTGGTCTGTGTCCTCGGCCTAGGTCAGAGAGGGACGCAGTGATCGTAATGAGGTCATCCATCTGGACCTCATAGAATATGAGTTCCCTGTTTGAGGCTGTTAATTGGATCCAATCTGGGAGCCATGGCTGACAGATATAAACAAGCATGTCAGAGGCTCTGTTCACTCTGAGAGCTGGCTCTGAGGGAGCTGGATCAGTGTGGGGGACTGACCACATGTAAATAAAGGGTGATTTGGCAATGGGATACTGCCCTTTCTGGAGATATTTCAGTAGGATGTGGCTCTCTTGCACACTTTTAGTATATAAAGTGCTTCATATGCAGCACAGTGACACAGTGGTTAGCACTGCTGCCTCACAGCACCAGGGACCCAGGTTTGATTCCACCCTTGGACGACCGCCTATGTGGAGTTTGCACATTCTCTCCATGCCTGCATGGCTTTCCTCTGGGTGCTCCTGTTTCCTCCCACAGTTCGAAGATGCACAGGTTAGGTGGATTGCTGTGCTAAATTGCCCATAGTGTCTAGGGATGTGCAGGCTAGGTAGATTAGCTGTGAGAATGGCAGGGTTAAAGGGATAGATCTCGATTGGATACTCTTCGTGGTGTCAGTGTAGACTCGATGGGCCAAATGGCCTGCTCCCACGCTGTAGGGATTCTGTCAATTCTACATCAAATCTCGTGGCAGTCAATCCTGCCCTGGGGAAGACTATTCATGACTTTTGTCCAGCTGGGATTGGGCTGTCTCTTAGAATAAATAAACTGTATCTTATCTGTAGAACTTAAAATTTGTATTTTTTTAAAACTTGCATTTTATAGCACCCTTCATACCTGCACCATGTCCCAAAGTTCTTTATTGCCAATGAAGTACTCATGGAGCACAGGCACTGATGTAATGTAAGAACTGCAGCAACGAATGTAATCATAGCAAGTTTCCAGAAGCAACAGTGTAATAAGGAGCTGATAATCTGTTCTATATTCATGTTGAGTCAGGCATAACTAATATAAATGTTACCAGATTAATTTAGAATATCTGGTTGGCGTAGATGAGCTGGACCAAAAGGTCTGTTTCCGTGCTGTACGTCCCTTAAACTGTAAGACATTGAGGCATAACACTGCACACACCCACCCCAATCCTTAGATTCTTAGTTTTAGATTCTAAAACTTCACAGCTCATTTGTTAATTTGCCTCTTACTAAAGTTCAGTTCAATATACTAAGGTTATAGGGGAAGCCTTTAGTACAACTGTAAACTATTAATTGTCAATTACAGAATGTTCAAAGTCCGACTCTCTCGAACATGGCTGTTGATGCATTGCAGTACCCTCTGCACTTTGACTGTTGATGCTGGTTCCATTGACAGTGAAGCATTAACATGGACCTTCAGTGAACATATTGCTAATTCTCCAGACTTACAGTTCCATTTGTCCAGTTGTATGTAACTTCTGTATTTGAGGTGAACAGCCTGCAGTTCCATTAACTTAGTGCAAGCACTAACAAAATTGACCCAAGGGTCACTACCTGTCACACAGAACTGCTGGTGTCAGCAATGCTCCGTGCCTGCAATGAAATGGCATTGACAACTTCTTCAAATCTGACCTGTGTAACTCTTTGTGAGAGTGATGCACTGTCTTCATGAGCAAGTCGTGCATGGTGTGCAGAAAGTGTGGTTGTTTGTGATGTGCCACTAAGGAAGGGTTGGGGACATTATCACTGCCAGACCTGAGGCACCAGCTGAAGCTTATTTCATTGTCAATTAACATTCTTCTCTAAAAGGTACAGAAGTACTATCCCAGAGATATCAACATTCTCTGGCAAGTCTTGAAATGAATGACAATTGACCATTTGATGCTGGTGAGGGTACACTTGTTGCCATGATTCACATAGGCAGCTGTTTATCTTGGTGATCTGATTGATTTGCCTGGTGAGGTATCAGCATTATTTTAATTCCAGTTTTCAGGAAACTCAAATGATGTTTTCCCCTTTGTCACATACTCTGTTACCCTGAGCAAAATGATCATAGTTCTGAAGAAGCAGTCCAGGTTTGAATCTTCTGAAAAAAACTCAATGAGTGAAAAAGAGATCTGAAGAGCTTTGATTTTGAAAGAATCTTTCATGATGTCAGAATATCCTGAAGCGTGTTCACCATTCAAATAGTTTTCGATGTAGTAACTTTGGTAATATAAGAAACAATTTTACACAGAGCATAATCTATCTAAAATGTGGCTACATAGCAGGAATTTGTTTCATTTCTTTTTCCTGAGTCACTTCTTTTTCATGAAAAAAGTCAATAATTAAAATAGATGAGCCAATCAGATCCCTGACCACTGACTTAACAGGTAAATAGTTGTTTCAGAAATCACTGTACTTTTCCATCTAGACATGATGCTTGGAAGGTGTAACTCTTCAGAAGTGTCACAATCAAGCAAATTTACAACATTATGGCCACATGTTTAGGTTCAAGATTCTCAATAAAGACCTTGTAGAATTAAAAATGTCTGGAACAGAATTGATGACTTAACATCAGAACCATAGAGCCAAAAAATTTCAAACTCTCCCATTTTCGTTCTTGGTTTACAGTCACCTCATGTCCAGTTCTATTGAGGAAGACAGTCATGAAACTTTCTGCTGATTTCTTTTTCCAGTGATTATAATATTCAGCCAAATATGACTCACGTTGCTGTTTACCTAATACTTAACAGTCTAATGTTCTTAGTCTTGTGTGCTGCTGTAGAATTTTTATAGTGTGTTCTGAGGTAAGGAAATCCGTTAACTTTAAGTGATATGTTTTTGTGGCTTTTGTCACTAGTTTACGACAGAGAGCAAGATGATATGACATTATTTTACTACTTGTGATGACATATATCATGTTTCATTAGCATTGATCACAGCCATGCATGTCATGCTGTGAGAGTCAGATGGTACTAAAATACAGAATGGTAATTTAGTAGCTGACATTGGAGTTTGGGTGAAAATAATGAAGTCTAAATCAGGGTTACATTGAATGTATGTGAATGCTCAGAGAACAGTGAATAAGACCGGGGTGTTACAGGCACAGACTTCCTTGTCGGATCATGATGTTGTAGCAATAATGGAAATCTAGTTTAAGGCAGCGCAGATCTGGTGTTCTTTTTTATGAGGTGTCCAGAAGGCAATAGGGAAAAGAGAAGAAAGGGAGCGGTGGCGTTTTTTGGTTAAGGAGAAAGAGGATATTTCAGAGAGTTCAAAGACCGAATCAATTTGGCTAAAGCTAAAGAAAAAGAAGGATGGAATTACATTGTCCACTGTAATCTACCAAACACAAATTAATGGGAAGGACATTGAGGAACATTGCTGCAAGAAAATTACAAAGAAGTGTAACAATTATAGACTTGTTAAAATGGGCTCCTTAATGAGGGGGCAGTGGTGGGGAGGAAGGGACTCTTAGATTCTGAGCAGTAGAATTTCCTGCAGCAGAATGTATCCATTTCAACAAGAGAAGGATCGCTGCTAGAACTGGTTCCTGGGAACGAGGTGAGTCAATTAGATCAATGACAATGGAAAAAACATTTAGGAGACATAAAATTTTATGATGATGGGGAACATGACATTAGCCAATCCAGAATAAAATTAATATGCAACTGGTAGCAAGATGAGACTCCAATAGAACAAGAACCATGCTGGACCAGGAGGACCGGAACCAAAGGTTGAAAAGTACAACAGTAGCTGAGCACTGGGCTGCCTTCAAAGAGGAGGTGGTTTGGGCTTAGTCATTTGGGCTTAGTCATGGTCGATTCCCTCAAAAAGTAAAGGTGTGACAAACAAATCCCTGCAAGCTTGTTGGGTTGTAAATACAATTGAGAACCAAACTAAATACAAACGTTTCAGATGGAGGTGATAAAGTCAAATGTGAGAACGTGAGGGATTTATGTAAAAAGATTGGTAGCCAATATAAATGTAAGCCCCAAAGCACATCAAAAGTAAAAGTTTGGTAAAGGAGGCCAATATGGGACCACAAAGGGAATTTGCACATTGAGGAAAACGGCATGACAGAGTGTTAAGTGAGCGCTGTACATCTGTCTTTACCCATAGAGTATTGTGTATAGTTGTGGTTTCCACACTATCGGGAGGACGTAAACACATTGGAGATATTGAAGTAGGGTTTTACAACACTGGTTTCTGGAAACTAACTTTATTCAGTTTCAGTTACAACGATTGGAGTTGGGACTGTTCCTTGGAGAGAAGAAGGCCAAGAGGAGATTTGATAGAAGTTTTCAAAATCATGAGGCGTCTACACAGAACAGATAAAGAGAAAATCTTATCACTCGTTAGAGAAATGAGAGTCAGACAGCATGGTTTTAAAGTTTTTTTTCAAAAGAAGCAAATCAGAACCAACTTCTTTTTAGAATGAGCAGTTAGGGTGTGGAGTGCACTGACTGGAAATGTGGGAGAGTCGTTTCAAATGAGATGTTCAAGAGTGTCCCATTATTTAAAGAGAAACATGTAAAGAGTTATGGGGAAAAGGCAGAAGATAGGCACAAAGTTAAAATGCTCAGAGTAGTGCAGACCGAATGGGCCGAATCTTCCACATGGTAACAATTCTGTGATTTTGTATTGTGTTAGCGTCTTATAATACAAAACAGGGGCCCTAGCAGCGTTCCAGTTAGCCTGCACCACTGAAAGGAGAGCTGCGGTGATTGTAAGGAAGCTGCTGCTGACTCTCTCTCTCTCGGGAATTGACCGGGAAAGTAAGCACACCACCTTCAAGAAACGCAAGGGCTTCAAGGTTGTAGGATACCAGCGTCGGAGACAATATTCCAGAAGGTTGAAAGGAGAAGAAATTCAGTTGTTCTCTGAGGGTCCCAGTGATTGGGAAAGGGATTGCCTGAGAAAGGAATATGGGAAAATTGGCAAGATAAATCAGTTCATCAACCCTGAGGAGCTCACAGCAGTGTTGAAAGATGTTCAAGGGTGTCACACAGGTAGTCATGGTCAATTAATGCATTTTCAGATGGCATCCCCTGCCCATTGCACCACCAACATCTCACACTTATCATTTAAATAAATTATTTGGATGTGAATATAGGAGGATGGTTAGTGCTTTTGCAGATGACACAAAAATTGGTGGTGTAGTGGATAGAGAAGAAGGTTGTCTCAAAGTACAAAGGAACCTTGACCACCTTGGGCCAACGGGCTGAGGAGTGGCAGTTGGAGTTTAATTTAGATACATGTGAGGTGCTGCATTTTGGTAAGGCAAACCAAGTTGTATACTTATACACTGGGAAGTGTGCTAAACACAGAGACCTTGGACTGTAGGTTCATAGTTCCTTGAAAGTGGAGTCTCAGACAGGGTAGTGAAGAAGGCATTTTATACGCTTGCCTTTATTGGTCAGTGCGTTGAGTGTTGGAATCGGGAGGTCATGTTTTGACTGTACAGGACATTGCTTAGACCACTTTTTGAATATTGCATTCAATTCTAGCCTCCCTGCTATGGGAAAGCTATTGTGAAACTTGAAAAGGGCCCGAAACCATTCACAAGGATGTTGCCAGGTTTGATAGGTTTGAGCTATAGGGAGAGGTTGAATAGGTTGGGGCTATTTTCCCTGGAGGGTCAGAGGCTGAGTGGTGACCTTATTGAAGTTTATGAAAACATGAGGGGCATGGATAGGGTGATTAGCCAAGGTCTTTTCCCCCAGGAAAGGGGAGTCAAAGACTAAGAGGCATAGGTTTAAGGTGACAGCGGAAAGCTTTAAAAGGGGCCAAAACAGCAAGTGTTTCAAGCAGAGGGTGGTGTACACATGGAATAAGCTGCCAGAGGCAGTGGTGCAGGCTGGTATAATCACAATATTTAAAAGGCATCTGGATGGGTATGTGAATAGGAAGGGTTTAGACAGATGTGGGCCAAATGCTGGCAAATGGGACTAGATTAATCTAGAATTTCAGGTTGGCATGGACAAGTTGGACCAAAGTACCTGTTTCTGTGCTGTACATCCCAATGATTCTATGACACTGCTGAGTGTGCCACTCCTCATCAGTCAGCCAGTCAGTGTCTAGCAGTCAGGGCTTAGGCTCAACACTCATTCTGCCTCACCCTTACATGTGACATAGAAAACATTGAGAGCTATCTCAACACATGATCCAAGTATCAGACAATATCTGTGTTTCAACTGAGGGACTGCTGCTCTGTCTGAGGTGCCACCTCTTGGGCGCAATGTTAAACTGAGGTTTGGATTTAAAAGATTGCATGATTGTGGTCCAAACAAGAACATGGGAGTTGTATGTGGTGTTCTGAAGGGATATTTAACCTTCAGTACCAAAAATAGGATTGACAATCGTCACAACGCTATTTTTGGAAGCTTGCTATGTCTGAATTGGCCCTTGAATTGTTAGTATGACAATAGTTTCTACACTACAAAAGTACTTCATTGAATGTTAAATATTTTTGGAACACCTCAACATCACAGAAGGCACCATGTAGGTGTTTTGTCCCTTTCAGATGCAGAATGATGGGAGTTATTCAAATCCAAGCCAGCTGGTGATGCAGGAATGAGAACTTTGTTCTTTGTAGATAATGCTTTATTAACTATTCAGTCTGACAGCTCCTTCCACCACCAGTCCCTTCATAGCTACACTATCAATCAATTAATTAATTAACTCCAATCTCATGCTTAACAACTAGCTTTATGAACAATGGAATGCTGCGATGATGACATGTAGAGATACATTTGCGAGAAGTTGTGTTGGTTCTGTAAACTAGCAGCAATCTTATTAAATATGACAACACTGCAGGCTGCTGTTAGCTGCTGATTGATGGCGTTCTTTGTTCAACATTTCAAGCTAGCTAGTTCCTTTGAAAACCCCTGTAAGCTCATTCTTCAAATGGTAATTGCTTATTTGCTTACATGTTCTGGTCCAAGAAATCAAGGATGCCTTTACATTTAATAACACACATTGCAAAGGCATTCTATTTGTCTCACTATAACTGGTCCAGCCATTGGAACAGCAGTCCTTTTCCAAAGAAAATTAAATGATTGAATGCACATCTATATACTTTTTAACAAAAATAATTCTCTTTCCATTTTACCACTGTGCATTTTCATGCCGTCCCCACGCTCTCCCTCCATGTAACCCACCTCCATCTAAACAAGAAACCATCCCCACTATGCCCTCTCAACTTCTGTGTCAAATTGCTCTGCCATGCTATATTTCTCAACAACTTGAGAAGCTTTCAAATGGCTCAGCTGTTTGGTTAGTTTGTAACTTAGGTAATAGAACTAGTACTTGCACAATGGGCTGGATGGCCTCCTTCTACGCTGTTACAATTCTGTGAACTGTTCCCCATTCCCTGCTCCTGTCTTCAGTGCCTTCTGTCGCTGATGAATGTACAAAGATTATTGTCAGGAAACTAGCCCACCAGGCCCTTGACGCCTTCAGCATTGTAGCTGGAAGCTTCCTGCCTTCCACAGACAAAACTGCCTGGAAACCTGACCAGAGTTGGCAGCTCCCAAGGGCAAATTTCCCTACATCATTGCCTAGGCTTCCTCTTTTGTTGGAAATGCACCAACACATGTCTACCTGATTAATTGTTCAGTCACATGTATCCTCAACAGAACTTTTAATCCTACGATGCTGTGAGGTGAATTGCTTCACACCTTTTGCTGAAACAGGCTAGAGTTTCTCTGGGTCTGCTTCGATTCCAGCAACATACATTGATGAAGAGAATGTGCATTTAAAATATCCTTTCACCATTTTGGCCAGATGCTGCAGGTGAAATCCAAATTTGTTCATCGCAGGCAGCTCAAGCAAAATCAGCATCAATGCTTAGGGTTTACACCATTATGAAAGAAATAATTGCATTTGTTAGGGTGCTTAGGATATTGCAAAGAAATTTTACATCAAACAGAGCACTTTTAGAGTATAAGCTGTTGTAAGCATAGTGGCTACTTGGTGGACAGCAAGATCCCACACCCAGTGATGTGTTAATGATAGAACAAATTATTTAGGAAATGTAGATTGACACATAAATTGACACAGGACTTTGACTGAAACAGCGACCTGGATCTTTCACATTCTCCTAAAGGGACTCCCAGTTGAACATTTCACATGAAAGGTAGTACAACACAGAAGTGCCGCCCAATATTTATGCTTCAGCTCCAGAAGTGAGATCTGAACCCACAACTTCCCAAGTCAGACACAAAAGTGCTACTGCAGTGATTGTAACAAAGTCAACCAGGTGGATATCATAGAATATCAATTCCCTGACTGGTGCCGTTAACCTGGTCCAATCAAGGGGGTCCTGGCTGATAGATATAAACCGGAGTGCCGGGGGTTCTGCTCACAGTCGGGGCCAGTTCTGAGCTTGCTGGGTCAATGTCATGTACTGTAGATGTGGAAATAAATGGTGACTTGGTGATGAGATGCTGGCCTCATGTGGTGTTATTTCAGCCACCAGCTGATATTGTGACATCTATTGTCTGAATTCACTCAGTCTCGACACTGGTAAGCCATGGCCTTGTATTTGTCGAATGCGTAGCGTCTGTTCTAAAGTTGAAAGACACCAAAAAGAAAAGGCGAAGTGTGAAAACATCTTTGTATTCTTATGCATGCTAACATTTCACATTCTGTGCAAATATGTTTCTCTTTTCCTCTGTTGGCTGCGAGCCAAATGCTTTACAATTTTTCTCAAAAAAGACTTGGAATGGACTTCTGAGTGGGATATTGGATTCAATTCAGGAATCTTCTCAGAGAAAGAGCACAGATATTTGTGGGGTGGGTGGTGAGCTAAATGGCCCACATTGGGCTCCCTCACCTAAAATTTATCACAATAAGGGAACAGCGCTTGAGTCTGGTCGGTCTGTTTTCCTAGTCTCTGACATACGCTGGCCCAGAGTTTCAGGATCAACTATTTGTAGGTTTTGAGGGCAATGTGTAAGGGTTAATTTTACTATTTTGTATCAGTTTGGTTGAGTATATTGTTGGGTTTCTTGCCACTCAGCCTAGCCATACCTCACTTTGTTAACTACCAATCCTGCTCCATGGCTTCCTTCTTACCCAGTTCTAACCCATCTCAACGTGCACTATTTTTGCAACAACTCACCTCTACCAGGATATCCGGGGATCGATCAACATTCCTGGCATAGCTGCATCTTTAAATGGCTGCTGTGCACCCAGACAAGCACTGCCAGTCCAGAAATGTCTTGCATGGTTCCTGACATTCCCTGGATGTGAAAGACAAGCTTTGTGGGCAGACACCTGAAAACCCTGATGAATGGGGCGAGGTGGCAAGTTACGTGGGAGATGGAATGAAGTTGCTCCTGATGTTGAGATAGGCCTCACCTGATTTATGCTCAATTTTGTTCCAAAATGTGCCATAACCCACGTCACTCTGCTCTAAGCATCTTGTGTCAGGTGGGTGAGGTCGACAGTGCTCTTGTTATAAGGATTTGGGCCTTGTTGTCAAAATCTAGGCTGGTATGGGCCTGTGGGAGTGAGCTCAAGAGTTGTATATCTTGAGGCCGGTGGGTTAGAGAGACTGTGCAGGAGCTGGCTAGGTCAACAGAGTCCTTTAATATTGGGTTGGGATGAGCCCTCATGTCTTTTCATTTCCTTCACCACTTATGATCTTCAGCAGGCAGTTTTCATTGAGTGTAATCCATGACAGCACTGATAGTACAAAGACAAGCCACTGTTGGAGTGGGACTGTCCTTTATTTGCAGATGTGGAGAGCGTAAGTATGGCTCAGGTGCGAGTAGAGGACATCTGTTGTTTGTTCTTACTCACGCATCCAATCCCATTGGTGTCATGAGGAACTAGTGCCCTGAAACGAAGTTTCTGAATTGCTGTTATCCAAGGGAAGTGCTTGAAACACAATCTACATCCACATTGGTCTGACTTCAACATGTTCAGTAAGTAACTTATTTTGAAGAGACTAAGGCCCAATGGGCAAACGATCTGTTTTTCTGTCCTTTCCAATGACCCAGTAGAATCAAACAGGTCAGATATCTACAACTTCTCTCCAAAGATCCCTAAACACATGTGGCTGTGAAAAATGTTCAATATTGAATTTTTTTTAAAATTTATTTGTGGGATCTGAGCATTGTTGACAAGACTGGCATTTATTGTTTATTACTAGTTGTCCTTCAGATGGTAGGTGATAAGCTGCCTTATTGATCCACTGCAGCCCATGTGGTTCATGTACACTCACAGAGCCATGAGAGAGGTTAAGGATTTTAACACAGTGATACTGAAGGAATGATGAGATACTTCCAAGTTAGAATGGCTTGGAGGGATCTTGCAAGTTGTGTCATTCCCAAGCATATGCTTCTCATGTTCTTTTAGGAGGTAGAGATCTCAGATTTGGACAGTGTTGTGTATGATGTCTTGGTGACTTGCTGTAGTCTGGCTTAAGCTGGTGAACACTGCTACCACGGTAAAGGTAGAGTAACCATAATCCTACTGGATCATAGGGCTGCTGTCTTGTTAGACGGAGACACCTGGTAAATCATTGCATCTCAGGGGAGTGGTTGGGGAGAAGCATCTTGCGTAGTAACCCTAGTGATGTGGGAATTGATCCCATACTATTGATATCACTGCCTCACAAACTGACCATCCAGCCAACTGAGTTAGCCAGCCCTCATACATCCTGGATAATGTTAAGCTCCTTGGGTGTTGCTGGAGCTGCTGTCATCCAGGCATGTGGAGGGTATTCCATCACAATCCTAACTTGCTCTTTGGTTGGTGGCCAGGCTTCAAAGAGTCAAGAGGGACTTGCTTGCCGCTGAATTCCCAGCCTTCAACCCACTCTTGTAGCCAAAGAACTTAAATGGCTAGGATAACAAAGTGTGAAGCTGGATGAACACAGCAGGCCAAGCAGCATCTCAGGAGCACAAAAGCTGACGTTTCGGGCCTAGACCCTTCATCAGAGAGGGGGACTCATCAAAAGCTCTGATGAAGGGTCTAGGCCCGAGGCGTCAGCTTTTGTGCTCCTGAGATGCTGCTTGGCCTGCTGTGTTCATCCAGCGCCACACCTTGTTATCTTGGATTCTCCAGCATCTGCAGTTCCCATTATCTCTGAACTTAAATGGCTAGACCAGTTAATTTTTTTTGTTGCTCACAGTAACACCCAAAATGTTGTTGGTTAGGGATTCAACATCTGGTAATGACATCAAATATTTGTATTTCTTGTTTAATGATGATGGCATTACAGACAGATTTTTACCAACATTTATATGGTTCATGTTAGTTCAAGCAGACTATTCAAACAAAGATGTTTCTTTATACTTGGACATGGCCATTGTCTGGCACTTGAGTGATGTGAACATTATTATTTGCTTATCAACCGAAGCCTGAATGTTGCCTCGGTCTTGGACATGAACAAATCCTGCCCTGTTATCCGAGGGCTTGCAAGTGGTTAACATTGGGCAATCCTCAACGTAGATCCCCACGTGTGAACTTACAAAGGAGACAAACTCATGAAGATGGCTGGGCCTAGGACATTACCCTGAGGAACTCCTGCAGTAAGGTCTTGTCTTCGGTATGATTCCAACCAGTGGAGAGGCCTCTTCTCCACCCCACCCAGACAGCTCCCCCTGTCCCGATTTTCATCTGCCCCCTTTACATACCAGATTGTATGGATTCAACAAAGAGCTGCAAATTCTGTTGGCCTGGCTGTCTACAAAACCAATAGACGATGTGGTTTCATTTTCCCTTGCATTCCGGCCAGCAGCTTATTTACAGAATGCTTTGGTTTTGAGGTTCTGGTTGAATGACCTGAAACTTCTTGAATGTTTGCTGCAGCATTTTGTAAGACTGGAGAGATTTACCACAGATATGGATGCTTAAGCTTTCATTAGTTGTGCAGGGAGTCAAAACCAGAATTTGGGATCGGGTGACCTTCTTCGCCCTTGAGGAAGTAATGGTGCATCGACAGCAATGTCTGCACACATTCCTCTGGACTTACTGCACTGTTTGACTTTGCACAGTTTGCGATTGTGCACCGTTATGAGTCTGTGTGTATGATCATTATGGAGAAATGGCTTTCTTACATCACTATGCTTGCTTTGAATGCTTTTACAACAGCATGCAGACATAATAAATGTAAAAGAAGATCCCAAGGCACATTCAGCAAATTAATGGAAATGCAGCAGCCATGAGGAATTTCTTGGCTCGCATTGTTTTGTAGCATATTGGTAGGTCAAACATTCAGCTGTCCACACTGAATGTTGGAACGGGTTAGGTCACTAATTCCCTCAAACCCCATCCGAGCAGATCATGACTATCTGTATCCTTCCTCTATGCACCCACCTTGGCTCCATATCTGTCAATGCAGTTGATTAGCAGAAAAATGGTTTCAATTTCTCTGTTGAGCTGGCATTTACTATATTTTGTGAGAGTGAGCTAGTTGCTTGGCTTGTAAAAGAAATACTTCCCAAAATATCTCCTTTATTATCTACTCAGTAATTGCAATTTTTCCAACTCCTACATCTCCTTCCACCTGGAGCTAGGCCTTCCAAGTTCAGCTCAGGCTTTCTGTTTTTACAACTAGTTTGTTGTGTTTTTTCTATATCTGATTCATGTCCCAGAAATGCAGAGGTGGTACTAGGTCTACAACAAGTTAATTTACAGTGCTTAAAATATCTCAGCAACCAAAGAACTCCAAGTGCATGTATATAGCTTCTTCGGGCTTTCTGGAGTTTCTATTTATTTTTTCTCTCCGAGATTACACCTCATCGTAAGCAATCAAGCATGGCAGACAAAGATCAGCCAATAGACTAACATATTCAAACACAGAATAATTAAACCATTGAACACTAATCAAACCTTTTTGAGGGGCCTAGGCCCAAAACGTCAGCTTTTGTGCTCCTAAGATGTTGCTTGGCCTGCTGTGTTCATCCAGCTCCACACTTTGTTATCTCTCTACTACACAAGCCTTCTTCTGTAACTCTCTTGCTGCTTTAATTCCAGCAGTGTTGAAATTGTGATTTCAAGGAAGTGAGTTTGCAGTGTACATTTCATTATTGAGGGGTGGCATTCTAGTTGCTTTCTAGCAATCGTTTCTTTCAGAAACAAGCATCCCTTAAGATAGTTGAAAACCTGTCACCAATTTATATGGCCCTGTGGAAAAACCAGCTTTTTCGTGATTTCAAATTATTTGAGTTGTCCTTATGGAAGTTCACAATGCACTGGTTGAGGCTGGCACTCGCGTTATTGGCAACTCCATGGCTGGCATGCCAACAAAGCTCTGCTTTCACCTCTCTTTCCGCTGTAGGTGGTTCTATCGAGGTGGAAGGTTTTTTTTTGCTGATGGCCCTGGTGGTGCGGGGTCAGCTTCCGTTTGCCATCGGTCTTTTGGGTTCAGTTGCTGCGGGCACTGGGAGCCCTGCTGGATGTGAAAGCTGAAGAAGTCCAACTACAATGCCGACACTGTGAGCTCTGCGCTCCTGAACGGGTTCAGCTTCTTTGCTGAGTTTCACACCAGGAATTTGGGAGGCAGCGCAGCCAACAGATTGACAGATTGATTGCCATGTCGGCTCTGTTCGCCCTATGCTGCCTCAAGCCCTCACTGTCGGTCGGAAACGGAGGAGGTGCATGGAGCTTCACACTGCTGCTCTGCAGAAAGCAATATATATATATAATGTAAGTCAACAACTCACTCAATCCACACACATATTGAGCCCAGATTACTGTTTTCAGACTCTTGAACAAACAGTCATAAAATAGACGGAGTTTCCAGTGTCTGCAGAAAAGAATCCAAGAAATCCTAATGCAAAACAGGATCCTAGTCAGAGTGGAGTGTTGATGACCACAGTGTCTGCTGTTTGATGTTACTGGATTCAAGTAACATTCTTATAGAATTCACTGCTAGTTAATCCCTTGCAGTTATGTGACAACTAATCCCTGTTTGCGAACTGGGTGGTTACTGTGCCAGTCTTGTCTGCTGTGACACTCTGTGGTAATGGTACAGTTACATCCATTCATTTGGGGGATGCAGGTCCAGCTCACCTCTCTGCAGCGAAGTAGGTGGGTAGGTGACCCGTAGCCTGCCTTGCAGAGATGGTAATAGGACCCACGTCATTGGCCCGTTTTAAAGGGGCACACTGTGCTGAGGCTCACTCGCAGTTAGAAGCCCGTGTGAACATATGTGCCGATTAGGAACAGGAGCAGACCATTTCTCCACTCGGTCCCGCTCTGTCACTTCATCCAACTGTGGCTGATCTGATTGAGGCCTTGATTTTACTGATCACCTTTTTATTTTAACCTGTGACTACCTTGTTAATTTCCTTTCTAACTCAAACTTAGGGATCTTGTGGCCTGGTGGTAGTGACCCTACCTCTGAGCCAGGAGGCCTGGGTTCAAATCCTGCCTGTTCCAGAGGTGTGTGATGACATCTCTGAACAGATTGGTTAGAAAGAAGCTTTATCTTATCTTTTAAAAATATCCTATGACCGTACTTCCACTGCACGATCTCTCAACCTTCTCACTCCATTTCTTAAATAGGAGGCCTCTATAATTTTAAACTCTGCTCCCAGTTCCAACATGGAGCACCATTTTCTCAGCATTCAACTTGTGGTTCTTTCCAGAATTTTCTATGTTTCAGTAAGATCATCTTCATTCTTCCAAATTCTAGTGGAAACTGGTGGAAACAGTCTGACCTTTCATCATTAGACAACCCCTTCGTTCTGTTTGCCATGGCAAACCATTTGTTTACAAGTTTAAATATGGCACCTCAGGATCCACAGCAAGATTGCAGATCACGTGCTGATGTTGATAATTAGCAGGAATCACTCAAGACAATCACAACTTGAATGTCACCCCTAATTCCCCCTTCCCCATGTACAATACATTCTCGATCCTTTTGAATATGAGCTTGGCCTTCTGTGATTGTTTGCTGCCCCTGTGCAGCTCGCCGTCCTCCCTCATTACAGCCTGCAAAGGAAAAGTGTTTAAAAATATCCTGCATGCATTTTCTATTTAGGCAAACATTTGGTGAATACAGTGTATGTGCTCATTCACATACACAGAAAGTGTTAAGAGACTTGCACCTCACCTCCTGAGACCTGGATTTCTGTCCAGTCCAGATGGTGGGATGAGAGACTCCTTTATCTGTCTGTTAACCTTAAGGGTCCTACCTGAAACAGTTGAACAGTCTCAGCTTAGTTCAGTCCAGTTCCTGATGGGTGTGGGACCACAGCGCAACATGGTGCTAATTCAGATCTAATAGTATTTGCGCATTCTCATGAATGGAACATGCCTCCGACCCTTAACCTCATTGATTTCAGATCTCTTGCCCCCCCATGCTGCAATGGAATTACAATTAATTCAAACTAGAAAACACTTATTGGGAATTGACTGAAGAAGGATTGCTTTCCTTCGAACAGTGAAGGCTGAGAGGAGATTTGGGAAACAGTATTTAAAAGCGTGAGTGATTTAGATTCAGTAAATGGCAAGACCCTGTTCCAACAACCCAAAAGCACAGATTTTAGACAGTTACCAAGAGGGCCAGAGGTGACATCAGGAAGGATTATGAAACATACACAGTGAGACAAAGGGATAGAAACGTTCATAGGTGGTCTTCCAATGGAAATTTGATACAGTTTTGAAAAATAATTCCAGGGATATGGATAAAGGGCAGGGAGGAGTGGGATTGATTTCATTATTCTTTCAACTTGGTGGAGTAAGTGGGCTGTTTCTGTGTTGTGTCAGTCTTTTCTTTTCCTATTAACTAGTGTCAGCAACGTGAGGTTATTGATTATGTATCCTTGAAACGTCACTCTCCACAGCAAAGTATGAACAGCTTTAAATCTTTATTGACTGTGCTTTGCCCGGGAACATAAAATGTTTCCTTCAGGCATACAGAATCACACCTCTCAGTGCCTTCACAAAAACTGAAAAGGGCCCTAACACATTTAATTTTGGTGCATTGTTGAACTGCATTCATTCAAGTCAGATGTGAATCGATAGCATAAATGGACCAGCAATAAACTAGGGAAATAACCAGTTTGGTTTTCCTATATACAACCATTATTACTCAGTCTATTGGCTTACTGATGGTACTGGCTTATCACCAGGAGTACTGATAGTCTAACCAGTATGACTGGAAATTATGAAGCCGATGAAGGGTCTAGGCCCGAAACGTCAGCTTTTGTGCTCCTGAGATGCTGCTTGGCCTGTTGTGTTCATCCAGCTTCACACTTTATTATCTTATGACTGGAAATTAATACTGGTTTACTGGCCTTCTTCTGGTGGAATAATCTGAGCAAGGTTAATATAATGATTAAGAACTTCATTAGATGAATTACTTTCACTGGTAGAAAAATGTTGCAAATTGGATAAGCACTGGAAATGTTATAATAATCAAGACTATGGGCTAAGTGCTAGAAGGTGTACATTAGTGTAGATCGGCCACATTAATGTAGATCAGCCAGTGCTGATAACTGTGCTGTATAACTCAAATATAGAGCAAGAGACCCAGATTTCAGTATTAGAGTTGGGCCATTCAGGAATAAAATCAGGAAGCGCTTTTTCACTTCCAGGGTTTTGAAAATTATTGCTTTCATACATTGAGGTGAAGTGACAGTTTCAACAATGTAAGTGACAGATTTTTCCTTAAATAAGGACATAAAGGTCCTGCAACAATGATGGGTTGAAGTAGAGATTAGCGATGCTGTAACTGAATGAAAGAACATGCTTTACGGGTTAACTCCTTTTCCGACGTATCAATTTCTAAGAATGTAATTTAGCAAACCATTGGGTCTGAGAGTTAAAACAAAACTCTGTACATTTAACTTGATATCAAGGGAGAAAATTCCAAGTGCTACAAATCTGAAACAAGAACAAGATTTTCTGGAGATAGACATTAACGACTGGGAAGAGAAAAGACTGGCTCTAATTTTAGGGATAGTAGGAACTGCAGATGCTGGAGAATCTGAGATAACAAGGTTTAGAGCTGAATGAACATAGCAGCCCAAGCAGCATCATAGGAGCGGGAAGGCTGACGTTTCCGGCCTAGACCCTTCAGCTCTACACTTTGTTATCTGTGTTTCTTTTTAATTCTCTTGTGGGATGTAGGCATCCCATCCCTAGTTGCCCTTGAGAAGGTGATGGTGAGCTGCCTTCTTGAACCACTGCAATCCATATGCTGCAGGTAGACCTGCAATGCCATTAGGGAGGAAATTCCAGGATTTTGACTCAACAACAGTGAAGAAATGGCAATATATTTTCAAGTTAGGGTAATGAGTAGCTTGGAAGGGAACTTGCATGTGGTTATGTTCCCAAGTATCTGCTGCCCTTGTCGTTCTAAATATAAATGATTTGGAGTTTGAAAGGTGTCATCTGAGGATCTTCGGTGATTATCTACAGTGTATTTTGTAGATAGTACACACACACACTACTGCTCCTGAACGTGGGGGAAGTGGATGCTTATGGATGTGGTGCCAATCAAGCGGCTGCTTTGTTTTGGATGGTGACAAGCTTCTTGAGTGTTGTTGGGGCTGCACCCATCCAGGCAAGTGGGGAGTGTTTCATCACACTCCTGACTTGTGCCTTGTAGGTGGTGGACAGGCTTTGGAGATTCAGGGAGTAATTTAGCAACTGAAACACAAACCTCTGTTAACAGGCAGACATTGTCTGAATTTGTGAAGTTTACTTTAGAAAGGCTATATGATATGTCTCCAAGGTTATTCATCCCAAAACCTGGTGTTGCAGCAACTCAGTGCAACAGCAGTTTGCTGACATTTTAAAGATAAAAACAATGATAAGCCCATATGTTTCTGCACAAGGTGACCTGAGCCATGGTGCGGCAGTTAGACAAGACCACTTGGTTGTGGAGATGAATTTCAAGAAGGCTTGTAAAGGTGACGACAGAGATGCAAAAATTAGCAAGGGAGCTTAAAATAGGAGTTGAAAATGCTTTCCCATCCTCAATTGGGAACATAGAACAAAGAAAATTACAGCACAGGAACAGGCCCTTTGGCCCTCTAAGTCTGCGCCGATCGACATCCTCTGCCTAAGCCTGTTATCTATTTTCTAAGGGTCTGCTCCCTGCCCATTCATGTACCTGTCCAGATACATCTTTAAAAGACACTATTGTGTCTGCATCTATCACCTCCGCTGGCAACGCATTCCAGGCACCCACCACCCTCTGCGTAAAGAACTTTCCACACACATCTCCCTTAAACCTTCCTCCTCTCACTTTGAACTCATGACCCCTAGTAATTGAGTCCCTCACTCTGGGGCAGGGGGAAAGGTAACTGAGCCCCCCATTCTGGGAAAGGAGAGTGAGTTTTGTGGCATGCATTTGAGATCAAACTCAGAACTGGCGAACAGGGAAGGTGACATAAGGCGCTAGGACAAAGAAATTTCTCTCATTACATTGAATTGCCAAGGAGAGTGCACAGAAGAAGACTCATTGGTAGTCCAGATGACTACAGTTGTGGTTGAAAGGGATATTTGTTCAAAATGTGAGAAAGATTAATCCTTCTACATAAGTGCTGTGATAATTTCACTAATGTGTTTGCAGAATCTGGTTCAATTGATGTAATCAAAATGTGTTGATAATGTACTTTCTTCATGGTAATGCAGAGCAAAAGGATAGCTGGACTGAAGCCAGCATAAGTCTATTGGAGAACAATGTTAACAAAAATACATTTTTTTTTACAGGGTAGGGGAAGGGGACTAAAGCTGCTACAAGCAACCATTTCCCATGACATGGTTTTAAACCTGCACTGCTTCTGATGTTGATTTGCAAATTGTGCATCAGACTCTAAATTTACTTGTCCTGCAAATCAGTTTAAGCTGAACCAATAGAAGACACTGCAGCTCCCTAGGATGGGTGATTTCCAAACTAGGGGGCACATTTTTAAGGTGAGAGGGGAGAGATTTAAAGCCATGGGAGCAAACTATTTTACATCAGAGATAATGGGAACTGCAGATGCTGGAGAATTCCAAGACAACAAAATGTGAGGCTGGATGAACACAGCAGGCCAAGCAGCATCTCAGGAGCACAAAAGCTGACATTTCGGGCCTAGACCCTTCATCAGAGAGGCCCGAAATGTCAGCTTTTGTGCTCAAACTTTTTTACATGGTGTGTTTCGCGTGTGGAATGAACTTCGCAATGAAGTGGTGGATATGGGTACAATTACATTTAAAAGACATTTGGATAAGTACATGAATAGGAAAGGTTTGGAGGGACATGGACCAAGCACAGGCAGGTGGAACTAGTTTAATTTGGGATTATGTTTGGCATGGACTGGTTGGACCAAAGGGTCTGTTTCTGTGCTGTATGACTGACTTTAAAAGGAAATATCATCTGTATAACCAGTAAGAGTTCTAAAATGTGCTGTAGCCTTTGTGCTGAAGTTTGGAAGCTTTTGTGGTCACTGAGTGTGGTGTTTGTATCAAGTTTAGCCAGGTGGACCTCATAGATTATGAGCTCCCTGATTGGGGCTGTTAACTGCAGTCAATCAGGGAGCCCTGGCTGACAGATATAAACAGGAATGTCCAAGGTTCTATTCACCCTGAGAGCTGGCTCTGAGGAAGCTGGATCAGTGTCAAGGATTCTCCACATGTGAGATGGTGACAGGATACTGGCCTCTATGGAGCTACTTCACTGAGCACGAATTAAATGGAGTACACATTCAATGCCAGGACATTGGACCGTGACATCTGTACAATATGAGAAAGTGGGAAGCTACTTAGTTATTGGGATTCTGCAAATGGCTCAGACTTTACCTTCAACTGGGCTTTTTTTTTTGACTTAGATTTAGATTCCACCGTAATGCAAATAAGAATTGTACTCAGTGTATTTATTTGCTCTTCAGGTTCACACTAGTTTTATGCTAACTTGCCTTCTCTTCTGAGGGATTCTGATTCCTTTCCCCCTTTGTGCAGACCATCTCCTCATGTCTACCCTTATGGTCTCAAGGAGAGCCAGGTAGGCATTCAAGTAATGGACACAAATGCTCTTTGTATTCTGCATTGATTGGCACAGGCTTGCCAGTCATCTCACATTCTAGCCAGGACAGGAAACAAAAAAATTACACCAGTGCACTTTTCTGGGGTTGGAGCT
This sequence comes from Stegostoma tigrinum, assembly GCF_030684315.1. Classification (NCBI taxonomy): domain Eukaryota; kingdom Metazoa; phylum Chordata; class Chondrichthyes; order Orectolobiformes; family Stegostomatidae; genus Stegostoma; species Stegostoma tigrinum. The sequence goes on from NC_081384.1 coordinate 11,974,314, forward strand.
GAGGTACTTACTAGGGTGGAGTTGAGGGAACATCATGTCCTCCTAATTCTGATGTTCCTTGACATTGATTTGGCACTATATCTGATTTACCTTCAGCACGAGTATCAGGAAAAATGCTAAAATATACACCAGAAATGTCTTGTGTTTGCTGCACAATATTTTAAAGGCAATATTCTGTCCCGTTACCTAATTAGAAACAACTAATAGGGAAATGATTGTGAATAGAACATCTTCAAATCAAAATGTGAATATTTGACATTGTATAACAGTGTATAATTTTTAGGATGGAAGTTAATCTCATGAAGACACATTTATCAGGATAACAAGGTGTAGAGCTGGATGAACACAGCAGGCCAAGCAGCATCAGAGGAGCAGGAAAGCTGACGTTTCAGGCCTAGACCCTTCTTGAGAAAATTTTCTGAAGAAGTGTTATCTCAGATTCTCCAGCATCTGCAGTTCCTGCTATCTCTGAAACATTTATCAAGATGTCAGTTTAATGCAGAGCTTATCATGTTAGCTGTAGGATGACCTGTAGCTGACCTGGTCCCATGGAAGTGTTTACTTGGCCCTTTCTTTCTGACCATGGCCTTTTTGAAAGGGCTAGTTTAGATGAGTTGACTGGATGCATCATTGGTGCTGCCAACAGCATGGATTCTATTCTTGCTCTGGCAGAGGTTGCAATGAAGGATTCTCTTTGTCCGTCCCTTGCCTGAAGCATGGTACCTCTCAGGTTAAACCACCATCATTTGCCTCTCTCTAACGGAATAGTAACCCAATGGTCCAGTAAGATTATGGTGACTTTCCCATGAATAAGTATTAAACAGCACTTATTCAACCCCTCAGGCAAATAAATCACCTGATGACCTCAGGATTCTTCAGCAGACCCTGTGGCTGCCAAACAAAGGTAGGGTTATGATTGATTTTTAGTCATGAAAGTGGCAATGGAGGCAGAAGCGCTCCCTGTTTCCACAGCAGTTGTTATTGTTCTTCAACAACGCCGCACACCTCCTCCCCCACCCAATATCCCTTCTGTTTGATTGGAACAACTCCAACTCCCTTCCCAGGATTTATCGATGGACCTATGAGAGTGAGGTAAGCAGCTTTAAGTTGATGTTTCTCCTGGGTAAGCTCACTATGCTGCAAACTCACTGTAACTGTTCAGATTAACTCATGTCCCAATTCCAGTCACAACATGGGCCACTTGCCTTGGGCAGGTGCAGCATTTGCTGTGAAGTATTTTGTCCTAAAGGCTCTTGTGGCGCAGTGCAGTACTCCTACCTCTAGGCCAGGAAGCCTGGATTCAAGTGCCATCTCTTCCAGAGGTGTGTCATAACAACATGCCTGAGCTCATTGATTTAAAAATATCTCTCCCACAGACAGGCTGAATCTAATCCCTATCCCTTTGTTCGATGTCTCTTTAAAGAGTGTTTTGAATGGTAGGTCAGTTGCTGTGATTAATAATTATTGTGCGATTGGGATCAATAAAGGGTAATGAATTAAGGGCTTCAGACAAGCGAGGTACTGCATCATATGAAAACGGACGACTTTATTAGTGTATATTGTCTATTGGTATCAGCAACAGTTGCAGCAAATTGTGTTTATCTTGGCACCAATATACTGAGCGATATCATAAAATAAACATATAAAATGTGATGCTGAGCCATGTCAAGGAGATAATCAGACAGATTTGGCCTTTGTTTTAAGGATCAAAGAAAGGAAGAGCTCGAGAGGTAGACACATTTGGGAGAGAATTCCATAAGTTAAAGCTGAAGGTAGATGAAGATAGGGTGGCTAATTTTGGAGCAAATTTTGGTTGAAAATTGGTGATGACCAAAAGGCTAGAATTCAAGAGTTTGGACATCTTGAGGCTTGCTGGTCGAGCAATGGCTACACAAATTGCTGATAAATGAATAGTCTCATTGGTCATGCAGCCTGACTACAGCCCTTAATCTCCATCAGGTTCTCTCCATCTTCCTTAGCTCCAATGGGAGATCTACAGATACCTCCCCTAGTTAACAGTGCATAAGTGGCTTTCAATAGACATTGTGTGTGTGTGTGTCCTGCTGGACTCCCTAAGAACTCCAGGGTACAGTTATTTTCAGATAGAGTTGCAGTCAGATTGTGAGAAGTGATCTGGAGAATCAATCTGATCCACAAAGGAAATCATTGAGGCTTTGGCCACGGCCAAGAAAACTATGCAATGAAGTAAAAGCATCGAGCAGGAGAGAAGAAAAAGAATTCCAGAGCTGCAGTTCCCAGTGGGAGAAAAACGAAATTGAAAGAAAAGTGGCACTGAATCTTTCTTCTCTCCGTTTTATTGGCAGTAAGATTCAGATCTCCAGTATTATTAGGCCAAATTTATGATGCAACACAAAAATTATTATCCCCTTTCTCCTTGTGTCATGCATTGCCAAGGCCCTGGTGTATTTCCATTGAACGATTTGTGTCATTAGAAGTTCTTTTCTGCCTTGTTCTCATCTCCTTGGCAATGAAAGGTTAGCGTAGATTTGGTACCTATTGTTTCTGTGTAACTTAATGTTGGGACAAATCCAAAGCTATCTTGACTCATAAGGCTTTAGGTATGGTTAATACTTTTGGCCTGCTCTAATGTGAGGAATAAGCTCCGGGTAGCATATTGGTTGATTTCCCAGGAACTGCAAGGCACATTTTGAATTTTGAAGAAAAAAGCGTGCTTTTTCAATGCTAGCAAATATCTGATGTTCAGTGAGTATTTATGTGGGAGGGTATATTCTGTGTGGAGACCTGTAAAAATGTTGCAATTAAATTAGTTTCAACAGGACTCCTTAAAAAAATAAAAAGGATAGGATTTCTAATTATTCTTAAAAGCTAAATCCAAATTTCTCATGCAGGTAAAAGCTACATATGATCTGTTTGAATGTGCATACAAGGCCAAGACTATGAAGGTTAATATTGTCAGGAGTGTTGCCTTGTGGTTTGTTTCTAGTCACAGAATTTGTAAACTTGATTAGGAGCTGCTTCTTCCTGCATTGCAAAGATTTCATCTGGGCTCAATATTGTTCAATGAATATAACTTCCTTGAAACATGTTTGTGTAATCTCAACATCTGTCATTAGAGATAAAAGCTTCCTGAGTCATAGCCTTGTTCTGTTATAAAGTCCTTGATCTTCCCTAGGAAGTGTAACTGTTCCTTCCTTGATCCAAATTTTCACAGAGATGGTGGGCAGAACCAAGTTGCAGAAATCCTGTCTCTGTTTCCAACATGTTCAATATTTAATTGGCACGGGAAAGGGGACAGGCATAAATCACGCAGTAAAGAAAACCACACTCACCAGAGCCATTTCAACTTCCTGTTGAGTTTAATCACACTTTGTTCTGCTTGTTGAAAGTTCCTCAACCTATCAGTGAGGATGTCACAAACTAACTTGGTATGCATAAATGCTCATGGACAGCAAGTTAAGGTCTGCCCTGGTCTGTGGTGTCATGATCTGATTTTTTTTTTAAATCCCCTGCTCTTTAAACATGAGAAAAACAGCTGAAACTGTCAGGGACAGCTTTTAAAAGTTCTTCTGGACAGCTTTGATTGACAAGACAGTGGGCCAAGAATAACAAAGATCATTACCATCTGGTCCTACAGTTTCAATAGAGTTCTTTTATCATATTTCCCTAGGGACTACTTTGATGTCATTATGAATTCTTGGCTGTTATCTCAGCAAGAGTTTCTGAGCTCACAGTTTGAATGACACTTTAAAGAGACTATTAAAAAGAGTAATTGCCTTTGATATGCACCTGACTAAAAGTTTGAGACATATAAAAAAAAATGCATTTCTTGAATGGTGGTTTTTCTCTATCAAGTATGTATGAGTGAGAGATGAAGTAGATTGTTGAAAGTTTATTTATTTTTGTCACCACATGGCCTTTGGGGTATGCGCAGCGTGAATACAGAATGAGTGCCAAGAAAAGAGGCTATGGGAGCAGGTAGGGAAAATGAGTGGGCATGGAAATAGTATTCAAGTTGGCAGAGACCCAGACAACTAAAGTGGGTCTGCAAATCAGACTGACACGGGATTCCCCGCCTTGCCTTAACACTCTGGCAACCAAGTATCCACCTCCTGTATTGGAAGGCTGTTCTCAAGGTAACCCCCCACCTTCAAAAAAAAGTGAATTGGCCTTTAAACTGAGGTGTGTCAGCTTGAGTTGGGATATTACCCGACTCGGCAATCTTCTCCAAAGCCAAACCTTGACAATTATGGCCACAGTTTTCAAAAATCTTTGTAGGGTCTCCATCTTCAGGGGCCTTCTCGGTCTCCCATCTATATGGCACCAACCTCTTCTGAAGGATGGGGGCTGCCAGTTGCCTGGAGCATCAGACCCTCCCATTAACACATTGGTCTTTGTAGACCGCCTGTCATACTTAATTGGACAAGACGCCTGGAGGCAGCCGGCGAACAGGTCATAAGTTTATGTGACTGGGGTCAGGATTCAGAAATGGTCCTGACTCAGGAAGAGCACTCCCTGTCTGGGTTAGAGAGAGGAGCAGTCCCTAAGGCTGTCAAGGTTCTGCTCAATGCTTCTGTTATCACAATGACGTCCGCCCATATCCATAGACAAGAAAGCACAAATGAAAAGATAATAAAATGTGAGGCTGGATGAACACAGCAGGCCAAGCAGCATCTCAGGAGCACAAAAGCTGACGTTTCGGGCCTGGACCCTTCATCAGAGAGGGGGATGGGGGGAGGGAACTGGAATAAATAGGGAGAGAGGGGGAGGCGGACCGAAGATGGAGAGTAAAGAAGATAGGTGGAGAGGGTGTAGGTGGGGAGGTAGGGAGGGGATAGGTCAGTCCAGGGAAGACGGACAGGTCAAGGAGGTGGGATGAGGTTAGTAGGTAGCTGGGGGTGCGGCTTGGGGTGGGAGGAAGGGATGGGTGAGAGGAAGAGCCGGTTAGGGAGGCAGAGACAGGTTGGACTGGTTTTGGGATGCAGTGGGTGGGGGGGAAGGGCTGGGCTGGTTGTGTGGTGCAGTGGGGGGAGGGGATGAACTGGGCTGGTTTAGGGATGCAGTGGGGGAAGGGGAGATTTTGAAACTGGTGAAGTCCACATTGATACCATATGGCTGCAGGGTTCCCAGGCGGAATATGAGTTGCTGTTCCTGCAACCTTCGGGTGGCATCATTGTGGCAGTGCAGGAGGCCCATGATGGACATGTCATCAAGAGAATGGGAGGGGGAGTGGAAATGGTTTGCGACTGGGAGGTGCAGTTGTTTGTTGCGAACTGAGCGGAGGTGTTCTGCAAAGCGGTCCCCAAGCCTCCGCTTGGTTAAATGAAATTGAGTCAAGCAATTCGTCAACCCTATTGATACCTCAAAAAACACTTCTATGCTCTGCCTTGCAACTAATCTCAAAATTAAATCCAACATCAAAATTTGTTGCTGTAGTAAGTAATAATTGAAAATTTGCACTTTTTATTCTTGTATGGGATGTGGGCATCACTGGCAAAGCCAGTAGTTGTCCCTCTTGAGTTGTCTTTGAACTGTTGTCTCTAAGCTATTTCAGAGGACAGTTAAGAGCCAACAATACTGCTGTGGGTCTGGAGTCACATGTAGGTCAGACCAGGTAAGGATGGCAGCTTTCCTCCCTTAAAGGACGGGTGTGATCCAGATGGACAATTGACAACGGCTACACATTCAGCATTTAACTAGCCATTAAAGAGTAAGATGCATTTATACTCCTGAGCAATACAAATAAATAAGCAACTTATATATAGAACAAAGTTTTAATAGGGTGCCATAATAAAAACAAACAACTAATAACTAAAACAAAAATTTAAATGGGATGCGAATAAATTGAAATAATTTGGCACTCCAGCCCACAGGCCTGCCCAGCAGATCATGCATTCACACTACTTTGAGGACAAAATGAACATAAATAAACAACATAAATAACAGGATCACTGTGATGAAACCCAAAACTTTAGGGGATGGTTCAACACATGAAACTCAAGTTTTTGTGGGGGAGAATGCCCTTTAGCTACTGCAGTGCCAGGCAGAAAGTGAATTTATAACAAATTTTCTAATCAATCTGTTATGGCATTCCTCCAGTGCAAATGAAGCATGAATGTACAGCGAATTTCAAAAGATGTTCAAGGGTTCCAGTTGGTGGTGGGGTCGCTGGCCCATGAGACTACCTGAAGAGGTATTTTCATTTGTGCTTTGTCCTCTGAAATAGCTTAGAGACAACAGTTCAAAGACAACTCAAGAGGGACAACTACTGGCTTTGCCAGTGATGCCCACATCCCATACAAGAATAAAAAGTGCAAATTTTCAATTATTACTTACTACAGCAACAAATTTTGATGTTGGATTTAATTTTGAGATTAGTTGCAAGGCAGAGCATAGAAGTGTTTTTTGAGGTATCAATAGGGTTGACGAATTGCTTGACTCAATGTGTGCTTCAAGGGTAGCCTTAGAGGACCAGTTGGAGGTTTTAAGAAGGGGATTTATGGAAAGTATTCTTGAGCCTGAGACCTGGACAAATTGAAACATAAGAACCAATGGTGGAGTGGAAGTGGAGAATGAACAAGAGACAGGAACAGAAAGTTCATTGTGTGTGTGTAATAGAAAAGGAGCAAGTTATCAAGGTGAGGAAGAAAAAGATGCAATGGAGAAATTTAAACATAATGATTTTCATTTGGAGATATTAAGGGACTGATAGTCAATATATCTCTGTCAGATAGACAGGACAAGCGTGTGAAATGCAATGTGAGTTCAGATATAGGCAGCAGAATATTAGATAATTTGAAGGTTACAGTGAGTAAAGTAGAGGGTAGAATGTTGGCTTGGAGGTGACAGCAGTCAATGGTTTGAGGGTAAAGCTCGTGGCAGTGGTGGGTGGTGTGACGGAAGCGGTGGAAAGGAAATAGGGTTAGGAGCTCAGTTTGTGGCCAACGGTGGAAGTTGAAAACAAACTTTTTCAGCTTGAAGTAGTGGCTGGGGAGGAAGATACAAAAATAAGACTATTTCTGGCAAGAGCCAAACATAAAGACTTTGGTCTTCCCAACACTTCATTGCATGTGCACATTAGAAATGCAGCCAGGCTGATTCTGCTTTTGTGTCCAAAAAAACATTGCAACCAGTCCATCCCAATGTTTTTCCTCAGGAAACCACAGAAGGTATCTGAACACCAGAAAGTGGCTAATGTGGGGAAGTGATAGCTTTGTGGTATTGTCACTGGAGTAGTAAACCAGAACGCCAGGCCAATGTTCTGGGGAACAAACACAGTGAATGCTGGAGAAGTTCAGCAGGTCTGGCAACAGCTGTGGAAAGAGAAACAAAGTCAATGTTTCGACTTTGGTGTGACTCTTCCTCATGACTAAATTTTGTAAAGTTCCATTTGGGTCAAAGCATTAACTCTGTTTCTCTTTTCACAGATGGTGCCAGACCAGTTGCATTTTTCCAACATTCTCTGTTTGTTTGTTTCAGGTTTCCAGTACCTGCAGCATTCTGCCTTTATTCCAATGTTCTGGAAGGCATGTTCTTGAATCCCACAATGGCAGATAGTGAAATTAGAATTTTATAAAATCTCAAACAGAGAATCTGTGCCCGCACTATGGATTGTTGTTAAAACACATCGGTTTCACTAATGTCCTTTAGGGAGGGAAGTCTGTCATCTTTACCTGGTCTGGTCTACATGTGCCTCCAGACCTACAACAATGGGTTTGGCTATAGACAAAAAAAACTGCAGATGCTGGAATCCAAGGTAGACAAACAGGAGGCTGGAAGAACACAGCAAGCCAGGCAGCGTCTGGAGGAAAGGAGGATTCAATGTTTCAGGTATTACCTGAAATGCTGTGCAAGCCAGTGACACACACATTCACAATTTTTAAAAAAGCTTGCGTTAAATATTATCATGTGAATGTCTTTCACTGGTCTGAGCCTGCCGCAGAAAAACCTCAGTAAGTCCAGCAGAGACTGAAAGAAAATTACACTGGTCATGTTCTCTATTCAGGCTTCTTAGGAGGAAATAATTAACAAGAGTGATACTTAAGGGAAGGGATAGTTAGGGTCAGTAGGGAGGTTGAATCCATGAAAGAGAAGCACAAAACAGTGCATGAATCCATGCAAGATTAAGTTAATTACATGAGAAGGAATTACAAGAGTAGTAGCTAAGGGAAGGGACAGCCAAAGAAATGAAACTGATTGAGGTCCATATGAGGATGATACAGAAAGATTTTGAAAAGACTGAATGAGGTCACAAACAATATAAGAGCGTGTAAGGGAATCTGAAAGATAATCGAGAAAGGAAAATTGTGTAATCATACTGGAGGTTGAGGACAGAGTTCAAACAGCACATAAGAGCAACATCTGGCTGACTGCATAAACAGCAAGTGGACTTGTTGACATTGTCCACATCCTCCAGCTGTGACCCACTTCACTTTAGCAAGTGATTCTGCTCTGATTTGTTGAGATCTTCCTGGCAAAGCACCTCAGGCCACAAAAGGGCTCATCCCTTAGTACAAGGTGAACATTGTGAACTGTATCCTTACAGGGGAGCATCCACTGCTCTTTCATCACCAAGATTGGAATCCCAGTAACTTGGTCTCAGGCTGAGTGAGCCTGTGCTTTGGGAGTATGAAACAGGAGCCAGGTGCTGTACACATGCCCTGGGTGAGTGATGAAGCTGGCACACATTGTCATTTTGACTCACATTAGGGGAGATGATGGTCTAGTTTTACTAACACTAGACTGTTAATCCAAAGACCCAGGCAATGCCCTATGGACCTGGATTCAAATCCTGTCAAGGCAGATGATGGAATCTGAATTCAATAAAAATCTGGAATTAAGTGTCTAATGGTGTCCATTGTAGATTGCCAGAAAAACTCTGGTCCAGGAGCATCATTCAGGCAAGGAAACTGCTATCCTTTTCTGGTCTGGCCTACATGTGACTCATGTGCACAGCAATGTGGTTGACGCTCTGCCTGCCCTCTGGACAATTAGGGATGGGCAAGAAATGAGACAAACTCATCCTGTGAATGAATTTTGGAAAAAAGATAGCCACTTAATTAGAGTGGGGATGGGTTCAGTCTGAAACTTGGACGGACAATCACAGGCTGTCCAGCTTCAGTCAGAAGCAGACTACTGGAAAGTCTACTTTAACATAAAGCAGCCTCTCACCACTCTTGTGAATACTTTGGATGAATGAAACAGGAAATTACCCTGTGCAAGGCAGGTCTCTCACTGCCCCTGTGTCGAGGCAGTCATGAAGTTCTATGGACCTGTCAGGAGTATTGCCAACCTTGCCTTGCTGTGTGGTGGAGGCCTCCATGCCATTGGCCTACAGCCCTGCCATCACATCAGGAAACTAGAGGCTGATAACAAGGTTCTTCATGACTAGCTTCCCACCTCATTGCCTTCTGCTACTAACCCTTATATTACCAGTGTAAGGTGCCTGGGGTGGGGGGGGGGGGGGGCGCGGTAGTGGCAGTGGTGGCAGGAGTTGGAGGCGAATCAGAATGTCAGCCCGTGCTGATATTTGTGGTCTTCACACAACCCAGGAGTACTACCCTGCGTTTGTGTAGCACCTTTATCGGGGCTGAACCAGAAGTGCTCCAAATAAATGATGAACTGGAGCGCAGACTGGCTAAGGGAGATATTCACCCTCCTGATCCACAGCACTTGTGTGGCAGCTGCTGTGATGGGACTATGCTGGTACACTTGTGGGTTTAAGGATAGGTGTGGGCCCTGAATCATGGGATTCAGACCAGACAAATGGTATGGACCATTAAAGGTCTTCAGTGCTTTTGCCTGGTCAAGTGCTTCACGTCAGGTACTTTAGAGACTTTTAAGTGACTTTTGGATCGGCACAAAGAGGATAGTAAAATGTAGGGTATGCAGTGTAGTTTGATCTTAGTCGGATAATAGGTCGGCACAACATTGTGGGCCAAAGGGCCTGTACTGTGCGATACTGTTCTATGTTCTATATTGGCTCATGCGCTCAGCCTGGACTGGAGTGACCCTAAAATGGATATGGGTATGGATATGGGTTTTTGCAAACCTGTGTTTTTAATGCTGTGTGGTAAGTACCAAGAATTAATAATTCCATTTCTACTAGCCTCTGAGCTCCACTGGATGGTGTCAAAAATTAAGAATGTCAATGTCCATCAGACTAGTTCTGACATGAGGTACAATGTCTTATGAGTGATAGAAAGAGCTCGTTGTTTAATCTAATTTAAGAATTGTTATGGTTAGTTGAAAATTTCACGCTGACACCCTTTGGCATTTTTTGTCTTGCCAAAGAGCTCAAGCCCTGTCAGAGCATTTAGTATTTATATTTACTGTGAGAGTAAATAGTGATGTTGGCGGTGGAGCAGTTTGTGAATAGTTCCATATGCCTCCTCTATCAACACTTTGGCAGGAAGATTTTTGTAAGAGTTGCTCATTTTGTTTCTGATTCACTTTCAGTGCCAAGAGACTCTGACAGTTGGCAAGACGTTGATTTTGTATCTGTTTTCCTAGGTGTAATTGTTGAACAAAACTGAAAATTCAGGTCACAAGACCAGAAAGAATCCTAACATTTCATCTCAACTAATGTAAATGCTTAAGTATTTAAATTGTATCGAATGTTTAGCTTCACTTGATCTGTCCATTGTTTTGAGGACAAATAAGGATTTGAATGTTAATGCATATTCAAACAGTGTCATTCCAACGCAAAAGAAATTACTTCAAGTATTTCTGTCATTACATTGTGGTTCTAATTTCTTTTAAAAACTGTTTTCCATGATTTTAACCTTGTTATCTGATGACCCAACAATTGTAGTCTCTCGCTAGATATATAATCCAAATGACTAAGGTTCTGCTGGTTGGGGAACACAAGATTTTTACTCTCCCTGTGGGTTTATTGTGTTTGCAGGGGGCACAGGATGCGCTGCTAATCCCTAAAGTCACAGATTGTCGGGAAAACCAAAGGGTTGAGAAGGACAGTGGACTTGGCAATTAGCAATTTGCAGGACAGTGGCTCAGTGGGGGCTCGTACTGCTGCCTCACAGCACCAGGGACCAGGGTTCAATTCCACACTTGGCCAACTGCTTGTGTGGAGTTTGCACATTCTCCCTACGTCTGTGCAGGATTCCCCCATGTGCTCCTCTTTCCAGCCATCATTCAAAGATGTGCAGGATAGATGGACTGGCCATGCTTAATTATCCATTGTGTCCAGGCTGGGTGGATTAGCTGGGTGGGAAATGCAGGGTTAAGGGGATAGAGTAGGGGGATGAGTCTAGGTCGGAAGCTTTTTGGAGGGCCAGTGTGGACTCAATGGACCAAATAGCCTGCTTCCACACTATAGGGATTCTATGGTTTAGCGGCTGGTGTTTGTCACTGGTTAAAGATTGTCTGTTTGTTTTTTTTATTTCAATGCACTTTTGCTGAAATGTTCATCGACTTGATGTCTTGTTAACAAGGAAAGAAACATGTCCTTTGGTGATCTTGGGGACAGTGCAATGGTTCATTCTTTCAAACCATTTATTTTCTGTTGCTGGCTTTGCAAACTTTGCCAATTTTGTAACTCAACTCGACTGAAAGCGAAAGGATTATCCTCAGCTTTCATACTTGATAAAGAGGCACTGCAAACAAGGGCCTACCAAGCAGGCACTTCGATGTGAATAGTTCCAGTTCAGACCATCTGTTGGGAGCAAAAGTTGTATTTTTGAAGTGGGAAATGCCAGAAAACTACAGCACTGTGGTCAGTTTCTAAAAGGGACAAGACAAACTGACATTACAGGTGGGAACTGCACAAATATGCTCATGAAACCTTTTTATAAGACCCAGACATTTCTATAAAAGATTTTGTGATCTTAAATCTGCTGAGAAATGTCACAAGGTCTTCATTAAAATGTGAATATTTTAGGCGATATTCAGATCTTGTGTTTCAAGAGGGACTTGCATTTTCATTTATTCTTTGCTTCTGTAATTCTGGCATTAACCCACTTTATCTGCAGTCTACATTGAGCAAAGCCAGTTATGTAACCATTGTTCCTGTGCCAGGCTGTAATCTAGGAGAGTTCACATGTTGTACAGTTTGCTGTGGGATTATTTGATTCAAGAATTGTAACCTTGACTAATAGCTCAGTAATTGCAAGCTTGTGAGATGCGCTTTATTAAAGGTTTCTGGAAAAAAAACACAACTAATGGGGAATGGCTACAATAAGTGAGAAAGTATTTGCGACAGAAGTTTTATCACCGAAAGTCCCTGCTATAATTTCAGTGTGTGGAATTTTCCACTCCCTTGAAGCAGTGGTGAGAAAGTTCAGAAACTGCAACAGCAAAGAGGACAAAATTCCTCTTGTAATGAGACAAAGAGAGGGATTGAGTGTGTTGGAAGTGAATGATAGAAGCATTAGTAGTGATGCATGAACAACACAGGAGGTAAGGCATCTCCTTGGAATGAGTAGCAAGTGGAGAGGGCAGAAAGAGTTAGTAGTTTGGGAGGATGAAGTGGCTGAGAGCTATTAAGTGGACATGATGCCTGGAATCATGAGAGTTGCAGTCAATGAGTCTCGGAGAGACGGGTGTGCAGTGGCAGATTTAGAACGAATGGTGACCCTGTCTGATTGAAAGGGCAGAGAGAAAATGGTGGTAGTTATCCTCACAGAGTGCGGAAGCTTATTAAACTTCTGTGCAACATTCTGGGACTCTAAACTTGATTGGCCGCTATTTTTGTCCAGGCTTGCTTAGAGCGGAGGCATATCTCCTTTTCCAGTCAGCAGGAAAAAGCATCTGCCCAAGTTTCCACCACCCCATCCACCAGTAGGTCCCTGTGGGTGAATCGAGGAGCAGAATTGCTTTCTTTGGGATAACAGTGCATGACCATAGTGTGCAGGGCAGCCTGCAGCTTGCTGTGCCTGAAGTACTGTGGAGCTGGGGTTTAAGTGCAATGCCAGTGGCGTGAATGAGACAGGAACTTCTGCCACATGCTTCCATGAGATGACCATTAGAGAGGCCCAGAATCAATGAGCTGAAGAGCAGGCAATAGAATAAGAAAAGTTTAAAATGGGTCAAGGTGGACCACCCACCAGGAATCTGGCCAGAAAATGGGAAGTTCAGCTCAGCAGTTCCACTCAGTCCTACAAAGAGCTCCACCACTTCCTCCCAAAAAACCCTTCCTTAACCAAGTGCTCCTGTGCATCTCACTTTCTTTCAGTATCATTTCAGATGCTTTACTATTTCCTGAATGTTGCTACTTCTAACGATGACATGCCCATTTTGCAGTATAATATGTTTATATTACTAAAAAAAGTGAGTTTTATTTTCATTCATTCGTGGTACTTGGATGTCGCTGGCTGAGCTAGCATTAATTGCTGATTCCTAATTGCTCAGAGGACAGTTCGGGGTCAACCATATTGCTGTTGGAGTCTCATGTAGGCCATACTGGATAAGGATAGTAATTTCTTTCCGTAAAGGACATTAATGAATGAGGTTATTTTTTCCCCTACAATAGTTTCATAATTAGCAATAGACTCTTAATTCTGGGTTTTTATTTAGTACAAGTTCCACCATCTGCCATGGCAGGATTCAAATCCCCACACTATTACCTGGGTCTCTGGGTTACTATTCCAGTAACAATACCACAAAGCTGTTGCTTGGCTTTCTTTTCAGTTATAGCAATCCATATCATAAGAATAAAATTAGGGTGTTAGTTCCATTTTACAATCATTTTAGAGGGTGCTTTACTTTAATGCTTGCTAGACGTGCAAATATAATTATCCAGTTTAGGTATAATATCCACAGGATCCCTCTGTGAGTCTAATTGTAAAAGTAGACCATGTGTGTTTTCAATTAATTTTGATAGCTCTTGGCTACAGCTGTTCATGAGCAATGGGACTTTTAACTTGTCAGTGCTGCTGTGGGTAGTGCAATGCTAGCCCAAGAAGAATATTCCAACTGACAATCTGTCTGGATCTCAGATCCGAACTCTGTTTTTCCATGTATTTTTTTTGTGCACTTCAATTGTTTGCACCTTGGGAAAGCAGGGAGACAGTATGTGCTTTGTACCACACACTGATGTTTGTGCAAGGCAGATTGTCCAATTGTAATTTGGTCTTGATGCAAAATTTCCAAGTTATTGTTGATGAGATCAACTCAATCTGTCTGTTAAAGTTCATAATCTGGGTCACATTTGTGCTTTTTATTTCTGTATATATTACTCAAAGAACCCAATGTCTTGAACAGTCTATAGCCTCTGAGATATTGAGACAACTTTCAGCCTGTAATGGGTAATGTGCAGTATTGTGTGCATCTTTCCACATGTACATAAGGGAAATGTATTGAGACCTCAGCCTTGGAAGTTGCAATGCAGGAGTTTGGCTTGTCCAGAACCTTTTTAGTCAGGACCACGCTGCCTGTGGTAGTTCGAATGGGATCTGTCACAAAGAGGTGGTTAATGACTTTCTGTTTTTATTCCTTAATCCATAGGAATCTCTGTTGGTAGATCTTGCTCTCAGGAAGGCTGTACCGAATGAGGCACCCAGGTAGAAGGTGAGGCAGTAGGTGAGTTCAACAGGTCACGATGGAGTGGACACCTGAGGTGCAGCATAGATGGGGTTTCTGTCAACTTCTGGGTTTTTGTCAGGCCGTGGTGTACTGAGGAATGATGTTTGCAAGAACAAAAAATCAGGAGAAGGGGGTTTGAGTGGACAGTTCCAGTTTTGATGCTGTATTCAATATAGTGTCCTTACAATGTGTGTATGCGTAGTCTTTACCAGACAGGTGTGTGGTTCTCTTCAGTGGAGAAACATAGGGCAAGGTCTGCCTATTATATATTGAACAGGGTTCGTGCAGCATCACCCCGATGTATGAGAAAATTCGGAGGTGATTGTATCTAACACACAGGAGCTGATGTAGGCCACTCAGCCCATCAAATCTGCTCTGCCATCTGCTCTGCCATTCTTTGAGATCATGGTTGATCTGATTGTCCTTAATACTACTTTTCCCCATTTTCCTTGATCCCTTACTCATTAAACATTTATTTCAGGCTTTTCACATTCTGAGGAATTCCCAACTCATTGCAAGAAATGGGTTATTATCAAAGCCCATGTCATCACTTTAAAGTACGAAAATGTCACAACCAACTGAAACATTGCACGGTCCCCCTAATAGGCAAATGGATTTGATGATTGATCTTTGGTGGCGTCGGTTGAGAGCAGCATTGGGACCTGGTCAACAGGAGAATGCATGTTGAAATGGAATTAACCAGCCACGTGTAACCTTTAGGGCAATAACATCACAAAACAGCAAGCCTCATGAATAGGCACATTTGTGTACTCCGTTCAACAAACACATTTTAAAATTAGGACAAGATTCCTTCAAAAAGCTCCCTGTTGAGCCACAATGTAAGATTTCATAAGTGGACAGATTTTGCGGGCATAGTGACCAAACATTGCTGGGAAAGTTTCAGATTGAAATGTTCTTCTGTCTGTTGTTTTAACCACCATTCAATGAATTACAGACGTGGCATCAGTGTTTGAAAGTAGTTGTACCTGTAAATGACGGTTAATCAGAAACATTCACATGAGCTCATGCTGAATAGATACTCCCCATGTCCCATTGCCTGTGTTTTACACGTCAGACCATGCCTGTAAACCCAGTTAGGAAATATGAACTTCGGTAGATTTGAAAAACGAAATTAGAAAAGACAGGACGGTTAATCTGCAGAGTAAGGGAGCACAGCCTGGACACCTCCTGATTGTTCCTGAGCTCTTTAGTATTGGGATTTGTTCAACTGTTAAAGTAGTCAGTTTGCATTTAAGTGCAAAAGAACTTGAGGCATTTTCTTATGTAGTTTAAGTATCGTGACAGTTGTTAGGAAAGATAGAGGGGGCATATCCATTGTGCAGTTGATACCTGAGTGAATGCAGTAATAGTGCAGGAGAAAACAGGTGAGTTCCAATGGTGGTGATTCACAATCCTTTGGGGATCATTTCTCTAGTTGGGCAATGGACCAAGAAGAATATTCTCATTCATAATCTCACCTATTCTCTACTGTTCCAGACAGTTGTTATATTCGGAAGCATTTCCCAGCTGTTTGCCTTTTCGCTAGCCTCTACAAGCCTTGAGAAACAAGCTGGAGGACGGCTGGTCAGAGATAGTATAGGCTTCTGTTCCTGATAGCGATCAGTGCTGCTTGGTGCAAGAACAGTCCAAGTGATATCTGTCTAATTGATTTATTCTGTTTAACATTGATTAAACTCACTGTATCTGTCTGTAGGAGTTTACAAACTGGATCATAATTACTCTTCTTTCCATTGACTTATACCTCTTGCTCCTGGTGCAGGTCACCGATGTAATGAAGATCTTGCTGTGAAATGAATGCATGGAACAATGTGGTGTTTGTTCAAATCCCGCCATGACCTATCCCACCATAACCTCTTCAAGAATTACACCTCTCCCAAAACAATGCATTTCTCCAATTATGGCTTCTTGTACATTTCCCAAATTTTAGCTGCTCTACCATTTGACAGGCATGCTTTCAACTGCATTGACTCTGCGCTCTGGATTTTCTCCCTAAGCCTCTCTGTCCCTCCTCTCCTCCTTTAGGATGTTTCCTAATTCATCTGGTGACCATCCTAATATCTCATTATCTGGCCCAGAGATATCATTAGCTGCTCAACTATCCGCAATGCGCCTTAGGACACCTTATTATGTTAAAGTACAATTGAAATGATAATTGTTCAGGTCAGAGATCACATTAATGCTTTTGATTGATAGCCATATGTATTGAAGTAGAATGAAAAGCTTTGTTTGCGAGCAGTACAGGCAGATCATTGTAAGCAAGGACGTACAGATCAAAAATAATTAAACAGAGGCATACAGACTAGGTGAGATCAACGTTAGCAAGATTAGCGTTATTTGAAGCTAGAGAGTCCATTCATCAGCCTGATAACAGCTGGGAAGAAGCTGACCCTGAACCCACTTGTGAGTGTGTTCAGGCTTCTGTATCTTCTGCCTGACGGAAGAGGTTATAGGAGATCACTACCATGGTGGGATGGGTCTTTGATGTTGGCAATCTTTCCATGGCAGCGAGCCATGTAAATGAGTCCATGGATGGAAGGTTGGCTTCCATGATGGTCTGGGCTGTGCACACCACCTTCTGTGGTTTCTTACAGTCCTGGGCAGAGCAGGTGCCACACCAGGCCATTATGCGCCCAGACAGTGTGCTTTCAATGGTGCATCTCTAAGTTGCATCAAGAAGTTGTTTCTGTTCGATTGCAGGTAGATATCTATCTTTGCTTGAATGTTGTGATATTTGCTGTGAATCTGTCTCCAACCTATTACAATAATACTCATATTAACTTGGGTGTGGATATTGTGCTATTGAAGAATCCAAATGACTTTTTCTAAAACTATCATGTACAATCTTTACATTCCTTGGGCATATAAGTGTCTGAGATAGTAACTAAATAGCTTAATACTAACAGAGGAGCATATCATGCTGCATGAAATCCACAATATGATGCAGCATGTGAGATTTATACCCTCAGGTCACATGCAACAATACAGTGACAATATCTTATATTTTCTTTCTAATTCATTCACGGGAATGAGGCCATTAATAGCCAGGCCAGAAATCTTTGCCCACCCCTGAATAGGGCAGTTAAGATTCAACCATATTGTTGTGTGTCTGGTGTCACATGTAGGCCAGACCCGGCAAGGATGATAGTTTCCTTCCGTAAGGAACGCTGGTGAACCAGATGGGTTTTTCTGACAATCAACAATGAATTTGTGGTCATCATTAGACACTTCATTGCAGATTCTTATTGAATTCAAATCCCACCATCTACCATGACGGGATTTGAATCCAAGTCCCCAGAATATTACCTGGGTTTCTTGATTTACAGTCCAGTGATAATACAACTAGGCCTTCACCTTCCCACTTGAGACATAATGCAACATCCCTTGTCACATTTGTACATCTCACAGCATTTGACATGTGTGGACATTGGGTAGACATTCATTCCATTAACATTGTGGCGATCTAATCCTAGAAAGTTCTTATAGTCAACAATAAAACTGAAAAATGCTGAAGAAACTCAGGAGGCCTGGTAACATCTCTGGTAATAGAAACAGAGTTAATATTTAGAGCCTAATATGACTCTTCATCAGCACCATTCTTTGGAATACCACTCTCTTCCACTTGATTAAATTCTCCTGCAGCTTGTCTGGTCTCCTCCAGAAGAAATGAGTACCTTCATGGGCCCAAGTTGTGCCTGTCATGTTGTGGGGTATATGGAACATTCCTACTCTGGCCCCCTCTCAACATTTTTTTTGGTATGTCAAAGAAGGCAAACAGAGTTACGAAGAAGAGTCACATTGGACTCTAAGCATTAACTCTGTTTCTCTTTCCACAGGTCTGACAGACCTGTTGACTCTCTCCAGCACATTTTATTATTAGTTCAGATCTCCAGCATCCACAATGTTTTGCTTTGATTTTACTTACGGTCAACATACTTAAAGAGGCTTGTATTCTAAGACCCTTTCCAGAGCTGTACACTTTAAACTCTGGTGTTATAAACTGATGTGGTGTTTCTGCAGTACTTTCATGGAATAGTTATGGACAATGCATTTGATTCCAAGGGCACTTTTCTTGCCCTTTCTGATTGGCTGTGGGAAAGCATAAATGAAGCCTATTAGTTCTGTTTCATCATTGAAAACACTTAAAATTTAAATGACAATGGATGTTTTATTTTCCAACTTACTCAGCAAAACGAGAATCCTGAGTGCAGCGAGGTTATTTTTTCCAACAAATGTGTGCCAACCATGAACAAATAACAAAGAATTGGGCCGATGGGCTGAGGACTGGTAAATGGAGTTTAATTTGGATAAATGCAAGGTGTTGCATTTTGGGAAGACACTCAAAAGCAGGATTTATACAGTTCAGGAAGGCCCTGGGTGGTGTAATCTAACAGAAACCTAGGAATTCAGGGATATAGTTCTATAAAAGTTTCATCACATGTAGACAGAGTGGCTAAAAGATATTTAGCTTGCTTGTATTCATTCCTCAGACCAATGTGTATAGGAGTTGGGACCTCATGTTGAAGTTGTACAGGACATTGGTGAGATCACTTTTGGAGTACTGCATACAGATCTGTTTGTCCTGCTGTAGAGAGGATATTATTAAATTGGAGCAGATTCAGAAACTTCAGTTAACCTGGGCCATCTCCAGCACATCCCTCACCTTCCTGGATCTCTCAGTCTCCATCTCAGGCAACCAGCTTGTAACTGATGTCCATTTCAAGCCCACCGACTCCCACAGCTACCTAGAATACACCTCCTCCCACCCACCCTCCTGCAAAAATTCCATCCCCTATTCCCAATTCCTCCGCCTGCGCCGCATCTGCTCCCACGATGAGGCATTCCACTCCCGCACATCCCAGATGTCCAAGTTCTTCAAGGACCGCAACGTTCCCCCCACAGTGGTTGAGAACGCCCTTGACCGCGTCTCCTGCATTTCCCGCAACACATCCCTCACACCCCACCCCCGCCACAACCGCCCAAAGAGGATCCCCGTCGTTCTCACACACCACCCCACCAACCTCCGGATACAATGCATCATCCTCCGACACTTCCGCCATCTACAATCCGACCCCACCACCCAAGACATTTTTCCATCCCCACCCCTGTCTGCTTTCCGGAGAGACCACTCTCTCCGTGACTCTCTTGTTCGCTCCACACTGCCCTCCAACCCCACCACACCCAGCACCTTCCCCTGCAACCGCAGGAAATGCTACACTTGCCCCCACACCTCCTCCCTCACCCCTATCCCAGGCCCCAAGATGACTTTCCACATTAAGCAGAGGTTCACCTGCACATCTGCCAATGTGGTATACTGCATCCACTGTACCCGGCGCGGCTACCTCTACATTGGGGAAACCAAACGGAGGCTTGGGGACCGCTTTGCAGAACACCTCCGCTCGGTTCGCAATAAACAACTGCACCTCCCAGTCTCAAACCATTTCCACTCCCCCTCCCATTATTTAGATGACATGTCCATCATGGGCCTCCTGCAGTGCCACAATGATGCCACCCGAAGGCTGCAGGAACAGCAACTCATATTCTGCATGGGAACCCTGCAGCCCAATGGTATCAATGTGGACTTCACCAGCTTCAAAATCTCCCCTTCCCCCACAGCATCCCAAAACCAGCCCAGTTCTTCCCCTCCCCCCACTGCACCACACAACAAGCCCAGCTCTTCCCCTCCACCCACTGCATCCCAAAACCAGTCCAACCTGTCTCTGCCTCCCTAACCTGTTCTTCCTCTCACCCATCCCTTCCTCCCACCCCAAGCCACACCTCCATCTCCTACCTACTAACCTCATCCCACCTCCTTGACCTGTCCGTCTTCCCTGGACTGACCTATCCCCTCCCTACCTCCCCACCTATACTCTCCTCTCCACCTATCTTCTTTTCTCTCCATCTTCGGTCCGCCTCCCCCTCTCTCCCTATTTATTCCAGAACCCTCACCCCATCCCCCTCTCTGATGAAGGGTCTAGGCCCGAAACGTCAGCTTTTGTGCTCCTGAGATGCTGTTTGGCCTGCTGTGTTCATCCAGCCTCACATTTTATTATCCACGATTTTATCAGGATATTGCCGGGACTGAAGGGTCTGAGTAATAAGAATAAGCTGGGACTTCTTTCACTGGAGCACAGGAGGTTGGGGAGCAACTTTTTCGCACAGAGGGTGGTTCGTGTGTGGAATGAGCTGCTCAAGGAAAAGGTAGATGCAAGTACAGTTACAACATTTAAAGGACATTTTGACACAAACATGAATAGGAAAAGTTTAGAGGGACATGGGCTGAAAGCAGGCAAATGGGACTAGTTTAGTTAGAGAAACTTAGTTGGCATGGACAAGTTGGACCAAAGGGTCTGTTTCTGAGCTGTATGACCCTGTCTCTACAGCAGCAGGTGCTGGACATCTGAAACAAATGCATAAAACGTTGGGGAAACTCAGCAGGTTTAGCCGCCGCTGTGGGAGAGCAAGCAGATTGAATGTTTTGAGTCCAGTGACCCTTCTTGAGACACAGCATGAGCTATTGTTCAGTTGTTAGCCCACCTGCCTTTGGCCTCCCTGTTCCAGTTGAAATCCAGGACACTAGCGTTGAAATCCAGGTTGGCAGCCCAATACAGTACTGAGGGAATGTTGACTTGGTGGCGGTGCTACCTCTCAGAAGGGTGTTTATGAGCAGAAACCCTCTGTACTGGATGGAAAGAAGCTCAGTTTGAAAGATGAGCAAAGATACTGCTGGTGGCCAGCAGTTAGCCCTCAATCAATGCCACAGAAACAGATTCTTTGCTCATTATCTCAGTGAGATCTTGCTGTGTGCAAATTAGCTCCTGTGCTTTCTACACGTAAACAGTACCTACACTTGAAATACTTCATTGGCTGTAAAATATTTTGTTGTTAGAATTGCATTATACAAAGGCAAGAATTTTCTTTTAAGGTGTAATGAGAGGAGGATAGGTACAAAGTACAGGAGCAGGGGTTAAAACAAAATTGGGGCCCATATATGGTACTTACTTTTATGGAAGTGTTGCTCACCAAGTAGCAAGGAAAAGGGATCACACACACTACTATAACCTTCAAAGTTGTAGCTTAAACCGAAGGGGAGAAGTTAAACGGGCGTTCTCCCCTATCAAGTGGAGCGAGTGAGCATTGACCCATTACTGTGTGAACTATAAAGAACTGGGTGGCCTCGAACAGAATCTCAGCTTCCACTTGACAGAATGCAGTTGCAAACCTCTAATTTGGGCTGAGTTACTACGTGGCTTCTTTTCTTGAATGCTTTCAACCTAAAATAACCTAATGGTTAATTAAGTGGCCTGCACTGCAGGAAGTCAGCAATTGTTAGCACTTACCAGCAATTAAGTCTTCAAATTGGCAGGGCTTTAATTACAAAATGATTGAGCTCCATGCTTAATATTCACTGGTCTATCATTTCCCAGGTCAGTCGTATCAATGCACCAAACAATTAATTCACAACAGTTTTGCTTTATTATTTTCTGTTCAGAATGTGCTTCATGAATTTTCATCCTGCATTGTACTTTCTCTGTTTGAAATGAGTTCAGTTTGACTTGCCCTAACAAATCCTGAGAATTGCTAGCATAAGTGAAACACTCACTCAACGTGGAGCGTATTCCAAACGAATTGTGGTACATGTCCACATTATGGTGCTCAATAACAGTGGGACATAAAAATGCCACTCAATGTGGCATAGGAGCAGAATGGGGATCTGCTGTGATGTCCTGCTACTTTACAGCGTGGTCTGTCAATATTAAAAGCTGGATTTCCTTATAGGCAGATTTACCAACCTACAAGCTTCAATGGTATTGTGACTGTGTTTTGCTTGGTTGCTACATGTTCCGAAGCACTGTTACAACTCTCTGTAACTGAAATACGCAAGATTCTAAAAAAGCTTCACAGAGAAGATGCTGAGAAGTTTGTTTCCCCCAGTTGGGGAATCTAGAATAAGGTGGAGGATGTGAAAAGTGGCAGAATCGTGGGTCAATTATTTTGAAAGAAGGTAGGGAAAGTTTCTACACTGAAAAGATTGTGAATCTTTGCAATTCCCTCTCCCTCAGATGTCATGAATGTTCCCTTGTTGACTGTATATATGTTGCACTGGGGTGCAAACGTCTGAAAGAGTTAAATTTGAGGAGTGCCTTAGGGTCTGCCTGCTGAGTTGATATCACATGTGGACAGAACAGTTGAAGATCTGAAAGGAAACAGTCCCAGCATTCACATCTTTCTCATTGTCTCTATATGAATATCTGTCATATCAATATCTGTCAAATCAATGTAACTGGTTGCTGACATACATTAGATTTCTTCTTATTCAATACAAGAACTTCTTTAAGTGATAGTGTCCCCACCTCTGAACCAGGAGGCCTGGGTAAAGTCCCACCAGAGGTGCATAATAGCATCACTGAACAGGTTTATTGGGGAAACAAAATCTATAACAGCTTTGTTTTATGAGGCCAAGTGCTTTTCCTCAGCCTCACAAAACCAAGAAGGACCCATAGTTCCCTACTTCAAGGTAGCTGCAATCCCAGCACAAAGTGAGGTGCAGGCTCCATTTGACCACACAGTTAACAACTGAAGGCTGAGACAGTCACAAGTGTGATTGCTCAGGGAATCGAGGAGAATGCAGAGTGGGAGGAAAATGCACTCTAGATAGATGATCAGCCATGATTTTGTTCAGTGATGGACCAGACCCAAGGGGCCATACAACCTATTCCTGCTCCTATTTCTTACATAGAAAACCCAGTCTCAGTTTCAGTCTCTCCCCTTCAGGTTGGGGCAGGCCTCCAGAGACCGCCAACTGTTGACTGGAACCATTTCTTTTCGGTGGAGATCATTATTTGTGCATGGTGGTCTTCCATCAAGAGACATCGATTCATTTTGTCAAAGGCAGGGAAGGTGCAGAATGATTTAAATTAAGTTTACGGGGTGAGTAAAGAGTAATTGAATAATGTGAGAGTTTTGCTGGTTGTAAAGGAAAGCTACAAGTCAACAGGTGTCTGAATCAAATTTGTCGCCAAATGGGGTACTGTGATGGGAGGACTGATTTGGCAGCATGCTTGGATCTCACTCAAAGCCCCCCCCTTGCGAATTGTACTTGCAGATGTCTGGCAGCTGCAGCAGTTCAGTTCCAGCTCTGCGAGTGACAGCACAGACTTACACAGGCAATGCTTATCAGGACTGACTAGCCCCGCAAAACTAAAACCGAGGACTGCCGAGGCTGCAGTTCAGAAATAGAAACAGAAATGGCTGGGAAAAACTCAACAGGTCTGACAGCTTCTGTGGAGAGAAAGTAGAGTTAATATTTCAGGCCCAGTGACCCTTCTTCAGAATGGATTGTAGCTAGGAAACATTGGTATGTATGTTGACGATGTGGTGGTGGGGGTGGCAGGAAGTTGGAGTTTACAATAGGTGGAGGTGAAGCCTAAAGTGAGAACACGGTCAAAGGAATGGGTAAAAATCGACCTAGGGGCATCATTAGCTTCTTAGGGTCATTAGCTGCCTTTTTGCCACCTTCAGCAGGATGCCACCATTGGATACATATTCCCCACCCCTCCCTTGGCAACCCTCCTCGGGGACCATTCCCTCCAGGACACCCTAATGCTCTCCTCCTCCACCGCCAAAACCTCCCCATACCCCCATGGCACTTTCCCCTGCAATCACAGGTGGGGTAAAACCTGCCTATTTGCCTCCTCCCTCCGCACTACCCAAGGGTCCAGACACACCTTCCAGGTGATGGAATAATTTACACTTCCCACAATCTAGTCTAATGTGTTCACTGCTCAAAATGTGGCCTCCTCTACACTGGGGAGATGAAATGCAGACAGAACAATCATTTTGCAGAACACCGATGTTCTGATGCAAAAATGACCCTGATCTTACTGTTGCTTGCCAGTTTAACATAGCACCATGTTCCCTGGCCAAAAATCTGTGTCTCAGGCTTGCTGCAGTGCTTCAGCAAATATCAGTGCAAGTTGGAACAAAAGCATCTCCTTTTCCACTTGGGGACCCTGCAGCCTTCAGGACTCAAGACTGAGTTGAATAATTTTAGGTCCTGAGGACCTTTGGTCATTTCTTTCTCCCAAACCCCATATACCAGGCCTTGACATCATATTAGCTGTTACCACCCATAGTCTATTGTCAGCCACCAATGGTCCCCATGAGCAGATCTTGATTCTCCCAGGCTGAACTTTATCCATTCCTTTGTCTGACCAATAGTTGTCTTTATGCCTCTGGGCTCCATCTCCACATATCATTTACTCCTTCTCCCTCTCCCCACCTTTCTTTCAATATATACCAACTGTTTCCTCACTGCAATCAGTTCTGAAGAAGTGTCACAGGACCCGAAATGTTAACCGTGCTTTATCTCTGTGGATGTTGCCAGACCTGCTGAACTTGCCCAGCTATGTCTTGTTTTCGTTTCTGACAAGTCCTTCAGGTAGGCAATCACAGCCTGAAGGTCCTGGGACTGCCCCAGCTGCCTATGTGACTTGTCAATGCAAGGGAAGACCAAAAGGCCTTGGGGAACTCCCCTTGTTTCCAAGGGCCCATTCCGCAAGAGGAATATTTAGCAAAGTAAAAAGGGGAAGGAATGCTGACAGAAACTTAAGGCAGCAACAAAGCGTAAGGGAAAAAGAATGCTTCTGTATGAAAAAATATAAAATACTAAATATATAACAGAGGGTTCTGTTATACTTGTTGTTACATTTTCTATGGTAAAGCAGATCCAGGATGTGACAAACAGGCTCAAATGCCGACTTGATGCAGATCTTGTAAATTATCAGTGACCCAGGACTGTACAATAATTTGTGTTTGCGTAACACATGAAAATGTCCTAAAGTAAAACAAATATCTGTGGATGCTGGAGATCTGAAACTAAAACAGAAAAATGCTGGAAAAACTCAGCTGGTCTGGCAACAACAGTGGGCAGAAGGTAGAGCTCACTTTTTGATTCTGGTAACTCTTCATCAGAACGCCTGATGGAGAGTTACCAGATGTAAAATGTCAACTCTGCTGTCTTCCCACAGATCCTGCCAGAACCGTTGAGTTTCTCTAGCATTTTCTATTTTTGTTACAGGAAACTGTCCGAGTCTGTTTCAAGCCAGTGCAGTTAGACAGAAATTGGTTCAATACATTTGGAGATGATACAAAAGATAACTAAAAGCTTGAACAAAGATAAGTGTTAAGGAACCTCTTAAAGAAATGCGCATGCTTTATTGAAAGACGCATTCCAACAAAATAAACCTATGGGCAAGAAATTTCCAAAAGACATGAAAAATGCTGTGCATCAATATTGAGACATTTATTGCTTCAAAGTTACTCTGCCCAGGTCTGGGACTGCCTTCTTCGAAGTCAGCTACCAGAGGGTCAACATCTCTGACACCTCTTTTATATATATATCAGCCCCTGATTGGGGCTGTTAATCTGGTCCAATCAGGGAACACATTCTACCTGGCTGACTTCATTCCAGTCACTACAGAGAATGTTATTAAATGGGACTATATAAGTTATATGTGAGTTATGAGTTTTGTGGGAGTTATTAGTAATAATAGTTATGTTGAGTGCTCTCAAAGGTGCTGAAGTTGGAGGTGGGAAGGGCATTTTATGAGATATGTGTTGCTGTACCCGATCGCAAACACCTTTGTGTCCAAAAGGATTACGATTAGGGCCGAAGCTCCACAGTCAATCTCTCTGATGACAACCAATTGAAACCTTTCAGTGGCCAATCAAAGACCAGTAAAAAGCCTCAACCTGGGCCTGCTGATGTGCAGCCTTCCTAGAGGCTGTGGGCTGGGAGGGGATGTGGGTCTATCAGTGCTTGATTAAGGGTGTGGAACTGTCCTTCCCAAACTTTTTCCCTCTGACTCTACTTTGAACCTTGAAAGTTGATGCCACTCCTCAGTAAAGAGTGAGAGAGTGGAAGGACAACACTTTGAATGCTATAACTCTGTCAGAGTTCCTTGGGGGGGCCATAGCTGCCTCAGAGTTCACGACCCCAAAAGGTTTCAGCTCAAGACTCAATTTGGAGTCATGACCCTCTGTTTGGGAAGTATCTGAACCCATAAAAGTCCACCTCCACAAACCGCATGCCTAACTTTCACAAATCTTTGTTCCTCAATGCACTGACAGAAACTGGTGGAGATGCTAAGCAGGTCTAGCAGCATCTGTAGAGTGAGAAAGAGTTAATGCTTTGAGCCCAGTGTTCTGAAGAAGAGTCACACTGCCTGTTTGAACCACTACAGTCCATGTGCTATTGGTTGACCCACAATGCTCTTAGGGATGCAATTCCAGGATTTTGACTCGGCAATAGTGGAGGAATGGTGATATATTTCCAAGTCAGGATGCTGAGTGGCTGAGAGAGGAACTTGCAGCTGACAGTGCTCCTATGTATCTGTCCTTCTCGATCAAAGTAATCAGGGGTTCTTGAATGGTTACATTTCAGGGCAACAGTTAGCCATCACCTTCTCAGGGGCAACTAGAAGTGGGTAATAAATTCTGGTCCAGCCAGTGATATCCTGGTCCCATAAACGCATAAAAAAAGTAGTGAGTTTGCTCATAATTTCGGGTCTTGAAAGGGGAATGAAATTTTCCTTGGACACTGTCACAATTGTTAGTATGTGTTCAACAAGCATTATCATTAACATCCACATTGTGGTTGGGAGCTGGCATTAAAAATAGCTTTCTGTCAGTTTATTAATTTGAACAAGTCTGAGAGGTTGTATTAATCCTTTCACTTTGGAACTTATCAGCGGAGGGCAAATTCAAAAGCTTTTCAGAATCCTCCAAAATAGTAAATTACTTTTCATTCTGAATTTGGATCCTAGCAATCTGTAGCTAGAATTTTGCTTTTGAAACCTCTGTTAGAAAATAGAGCAGGTTGGCACTGGGTTAACCTCCTTCATTCTTCACAAAGATTTAGTATGTTGTTGTGCTGAAGGAACACCGATAGTAATGAAGGAGAAAGTGTTCTTTCTCTGGAAAAGGAAAGTGAGACATGTTCTATATTTTGAATGAGAGAATTGCTTGTCTCTAGGCAACGCATTTTGTCACTCCATAAATATCAATGTGTGCAGGGACAGATGCGCGTACAAATGTGCTTTTAAATTCCCTGTTTTTTATTGCAGGAGGTTGCTTCCGAAAGAAGAAGGAAGACTCAGAATATCTGAAGGTTTGCAGTCAGAAGGTACATTTGTGTTTTGTATGCAGTCTGTTTTTGTTCTTCTGAAAGAATGTGGAATGGGAAAAGACAATTCAGCAACCAAGCCTGCACTTTTCAAAGAGTGTGTCTAACCCATTCTACTCCAGCCAAACAATCTATTGAGTCAAATTATTTGTCAAATTTCTGTTGACACTGATGCTCTTCAATTCCAGACAAACTGTAAATGAAACAAAAATTCAGCTTTGTTACTTTTTTGCTTCACAGTTGTTTCAAACCAAAGAATTTAAATTGAATCCAGCTTTCAAAGTGTGATCTGACATTTTCAATAGTTATTTTAGAATTGGGTTCTCGTGGTGTATTGGTAGTGACCCTACCTTTAGGATCGGAAGCTCTGGGTTAAGCCCCTGCAACAGGACTTGCTGACCATGGAAGGTGCATTTGTAGCCAGCCTGAAAATCCCTTTGCTGCACCTTGGTGTTAGGTGGTTAGGAAGTCAGACTTTCCTGACTTCTCATTCTGCAGAGGAATAGGACAGACAACTGCAAAACTTTGCTAAAAGCATGGGCCAATCTAATGGCCGTCTGTGGCCCAATCTCTTGGAACCAGGACTGGAGAAAAGGCAAACTTTAAAAATGACCTGGGATCATAGCATCCTGCCTTGCCACTATATTAGTTATTCCCTGGCTTTCCTTTAATGTGTAAGCCGAGAAACAATTGTGCAATGAGCCTGGAATATTGCTTTCATTGATTAGCCCTTTGAATGTAGGAGTTGGGACGCCATGTTGAGGTTGAACAGGACATGAGTGAGGCCTCTTTTGGAGTAGTGTTTCCAGTTCTGATCGCTCTGTTATAGGAAGTATATTACTAAGTTAGAGCTGGTTCAAAGGAGATTTAACAAAATGCTGCCAGGTATGGAAGGTTTGAGTTTGAAAGATTAGGCTGAATTGGCTGACACTTGTATTCACTGCAGTGGGAGAAGTTGAGAGGTGACCTTATAGAGGTTTGTAAAATCATAGGGGGAGGCGGTATGAGTAGGGTTAATGGTAGGCTGGAATGGTAGGCTCTTTTCACTGGATTGGGGGATTTTAAGACTAGGGGGCTTATTTTTAAGGAGAGAGGAGAGACTGAAAAAAATGCATGAGGGGTAATTTTGTTACACAGAGGGTGGAATGAGCTTCCTGAGGAAGTAGTGAATGCAGGCACATGTAATGGATGTAAAAGACACTCAGGTAAGTACATCAATAGGAAAAGTTTGAAGGGATATGGGCCAGGAGCAGGTAGGTGGGACTAGTTTAGATTGGGACTACGGCAGGGACTGGTTGGACTGAAGGGTCTGTTTTGGTGCTATATGACTCTATGACAACTGAATGGGAGATCTATCTCGTTCTACACACTGACCTTGGCAGAAGTGGGCCCTTGGTAATTGTACGGCTCCAGTTTAGACTCCATCCTTAGCTATTTAGCACATGAACACTGATTGGTGGTGTTTGTGTTACTGTTTGGACATTGGTGGACCTCCCTTTAATGAGGGCCAATCAGAGTTCTCTGATATCAAAGACAACTTGTTTTCATCTTAATCAGGGCATTAACCAAAATGCCCATGTGGATAATCTCAACAGTATTGAAAGTATTGTAATTTACAATTAAATGGACACTGCTCCCACCATTTGCAATTCGAATGTTGAAATTTAGTAAAAACGGCTTGAATGATTAAAGAAAATAGTCATCTAAAATAAAATTAAAATTTAGGGATAGCTGTACATGCTATTCATTCCTTTTGGAACAGGACCACAATATGTTTAGTTCAGCACAACATCGAGGGCTGAAAGGCCTGCAGTGTGCTGTACTGTTCTATGTTCTATGTTAGGAATTGCAGGGTACAAATCCCAAACTGTTGAAAAGTAAGCATGTTAACTGTTTTGGGAATCACTGCATTCCTTTGAGTGTGACAAGCAACATTTTCTCAGCTTCGTGCAGTAAGGAAGTTCAATGTGACTTTATTTAATAGTATGTGACCCCAGGGCCTGCTTTCAGACATTTCAATATTTTAGTTGTGTGCTGGACAATTTGAATGTGTTTTTTTCTTTGGATTAGAGTGCCATATTTTCCATTATGCTTCTCCTGGAATTTACATTTCCCCTCTTCCCTACCTAATTTTTAAAGTAATTATGTACAGCTTTGGTTGCTGTATGATTTTCTATTTATCAAAAGCATTCCAAGTTAGATTGCTTTTAGTTAGTTTGTTTTGTTTTAAGCAAACCAATGCTGTGGCCAATCTTTGGAACCACTGTGAGTCATAGACTCACACATTCATGACTTAACATGGTGGGGATTTGAGCATACATCAGTCGGAAATATAGGTTATTCCCAGAGACTACACTGCCTTGCAGACTTAATGCACAACACAGTGAGCTTACCTGGAAAAATCCAGGGCTTTTAATATTTTAGTGAAGTGGAAGGTGCTATCCCTCACTATCTTCAGGTCTTCACACAAAATCAGCATTCACTCGCAAAAATACCCATTTGTAGCGAGTGTCCAGCAGTTGCTAGGCAGCTGTGGGAGGTATGACAATCTTTTTCCATCACTTTAAAACAGAAAAGTCTTAGCTCGAAAGGACGCTTTGTGAGTGCTTCTGTGAAAAAATATTTCTGGCACCACCAATTGGTGAAAGGGTTTTGTGCTTGCAAGCTGCAATGATAGGTTTCTTTCGGGAGGATTTGCTATTGCTGTGCTAACTCCAGTGTGAGGAGACAAATGAGATTGCTCCAAAGGAAGTCTGTGGTCATCGCTGTCACCTAGCCAAGCAAATGGGCAGGGAGATGTCAGCTTTACCCACAGAAGCTTTTCCCTATAAGGTAAGATTATCCAAATAAATACATTTATTTAAAAAAAGCAACTGTGCAGCACCTTGCAGGATGTCAGGACTTACCAAAAGTACTTACCAGCCAATAATGAACTTTGAAAGTATAATGTCTCTTTTATTGCAAAGAAACACAACATGATCTGGTGAACATCCTGATAAGCAGCAAATAATATTTATTCCATACAAGTTCCAGGCAATGATTAAATCAAACAAGACAGAATCTGACTATCTCCAATTGGCAATCGTTGGCATTATCATCACTGAATCCCCTACTGGTAATATCCTGCATGTTAAGAAACTGAACTGGACCTGCCATATATATGATGTATCTACAAGAGCACCTCAGAGACTAGGAATAATGTGGCAGGTAACTCACTTCCTGTCTCCCCAAAGTCCGTCTACCATCTCCAAGGCACAAGTCAGGAGTGCTCTGGAACAGTCCCTACTTGGCCAGAATAAGCATAGCTCCAACACACCCAAGAAGCTTATGCCATCCAGGTCAACTCAGTCCACTTGATTCATCTCCTTCACCACCAATAAACCATGGCAGCAGTGTGCACCAATTTCAAGATGCAATGCCATAATTCAACAAGGTTCCTCCAACAACACTTTGCAAACCCACAACCCCAATTAACTAGAAGGACAAGAGCAGCATATACAGTGAAACAATGACCTATAAGTTCCCTCTAAGCTGCATCACCACCTTCTTGAGCAAATTTCTTTTTTTATTCCCACGTAGAGATCCTGGGATCTGGCACCTCCTGTGTAATAGAACCAACTCAGGGCACCTTGGCTTCCCACCTGTTCCAGGTACCAACCCAATTGGCTCCACTTTGTTGAATGAGTTCCACAAAAGATCATCTTCTAGTTGTCAATTTGATTCCCTATTCTCGCTCATCCTACAGTAGCTACAACTTAGATTTATATAAGATAACAAGGTCATAGAGCCGGATGAACACAGCAGGCCAAGCAACGTCAGAGGAGCAGGAAAGCTGACACTTCGGGTCTGGACCCTTCATAAATGGGGGAGGTGAAGGGGATTCTGAAATAAATAGAGAGAGGGAGGCAGATGGAAGATGGATAAAGGAGCAGATAGGTGGTCCTTTATCCATCTTCTATCCTCCTCCCCTCCTCTATTTCAGAATCCCCTTCCCCCACCCCCTCATTTCTGAAGAAGGGTCTTGACCTGAAACGTCAGCCTTCCTGTTCGTCTGATGCTGCTTGGCCTGCTGTGTTCATCCAGCTCCACACCTTGCTATCTCAGATTCTCCAGCATCTGCAGTTCCTACTATTTTTGATTAGATTTGTATTACTTGTTTAAAATTATAAAATGTGCCAAGCTGCTTTGGAGGACTGTTATGAAGCAAAATTAACCATCAAGCCAATAAAATGATATTAGTCAGTCCATTGATTAAAAGCTTGCTCAAAAGAGGTGAATTGCCTTAAATGAAGGAAATAAGTTATGGTTTAGGAAAGAAATTAGGTAATTTACAAATTTGAAACTGAGGTAGCTGAAGATTCGACAGCCTATGACTGCATAATTGAAGCTGGGGTTCAAAATTAGAGGAGGTATTCAGAGGGTGGTAGGCCCAGGGAAGATTTTAGACATGGGGAGGAGCGAGGTCATGGAAAGATTTTGAAATGAGGATAACAATTTTGAAATCCCCACACTAAAATCAAGAGGATGCCATGTTTTCTTTACTCCAGCTATTTTTAAGTGTGAATCCAGCAGTTTTGTTGTTGGATTTTGAGGAGGTAAATCCAGATTCAGTGGAGGCTGGATTTTATAGTCAGTGAAGCAGTCAGCTTCCCTGTGCCCCATTTCTGGTGGAGGGCCTCTTCCTTGGAACGGTTCATTGTGTCTGAATCCCATGCCAAAACTGAGCTGAGCTGTGGCTTAGGGTGGAACAGTCAACTGAATAGTACTATTCAGCTGCAGAGAAAATATTCAAGATTGTCGTTCTCTAGAGCCACCAACTGAGGTACACAGGGGTTTTGATCAGTGTGGCTGGAGCTAGAATCTGACTTTATTCCTTCAGCTCTTAATGAAAATCTAAAAGCAAACAATGCACTACATCAGCCTGTTGCTTGGGCTACTTAGATAATGCGCACATGGGTTATACGGGAAATCTCTAAACTATAAATATTCTTAACTCCTGCCAGGAAAAAACAGGAGGTGTCAGATAGTGTGCCTAATCTAATGCTCAATCCCATTAATTGTGAATATTCATCCCTGAACAAACAACTAAAAATACTAATTATCAAGTCATTATCACATTACTGACTTGGCTGCATGCAGATTGATTGCTGTGTTTTCTACAAAGCACTTCAAGACCACTTATGTGATTGAAAGAGCACAAAGGGATGTCCTAAGGCCTCAAGTGCTGTTAGGAGATGAAAACATTTCCTCCTTCAACACAACATTTCATTCAGAATTAGCATTTATGCACCAATTTGGGAAAAGTGATGATCTTCAGATTCTGAAAATTTCAAATGAACTGCAGTGGAATAAATATTAACATGAATTTGAATTTGAATTGCCACAACTCCTAAAAGCAAGGCAACTTAAGACTGTGGTTTTGATACTCTATGTTTATGACATACGGGCCAATAAATTTATGGATGTGTCTGCTCAAGCACTGAGAATCATTGCTCAGGGTTTTTTTTATTAACTTCAGCACAACCCTGAATGAAGGATTTAGGCATCTTATTCATCAAAGTGAGGTTTCTGGAAAAAAATCGCTGAAGAACAAATTTTAACAATCTAAATTAAGAAAGAGAATATGTTTCTTATGTTTGATTCTATCGTGTTTTAGGTCCAAAGTTCATTTTGCCTTCTTTAATCAATTGTGTGAAAATGATTCACTTGAATACAGATCATTTGGAGACATGATTGCGCTTATATAATTAAAACATTTTGCATTTATTCCACATTAATCAAATTCTTCATTCAAGAAACTTGCAAAAGAAATATCTCCTGTTCAGTCACCAAAGAACTTGTGAAGTGCAAATCATATCTCCTGAACATCGTTGTTTTCAATATTGTGCACAATTTCTTTTTAAAATCTTGCCTTCTGTTATGACATATATTTTACAGTCACTTGATTGCAAGTGTCCTTGCCAATATTTCAGTACATTGCTTGCTGGACCAGTTTTTTTTGAAGTTTCTCTTCATTCAGTTCTATGGAAGGGTTTATTCTTTAGCAATTTGAAGCTGCATTCCTCTTCTAAGAGATCATAAAACAACTGGAATACAAATGTGGATCTTCATTGGCTGATGTATTAAAATACCACCAAGGTGATTTGTCACCCCAATCATTGATCGCTCCAAATGCATATTCCAGAATTGACTTGTCCCCTGTTGCAGTCATACTGTAAATATATTCTGCTTTAGTTTCATGGTAACGTTGAGTATCCTGATTTTGGACAATCTTGCTATTGGCTGTGCACAATTGCTGAAGGTGGCTATCAAATTATAATACCACAGGTTGCGAAAGAATTAGTACTTATGTTGACAGATCAAAATTTTGAGAAGCCACTGATTTCAAAGCAGTAAAGTTTGATGTTCTAATGATTGACCTTACAATATTCCATTCTTGTGATAAATGCATTTTGAATAGACTCGACATTTTAGCACTTCTGATTTTCTGCCTTCCTATTTAGAATTTTTTCAGGAGAAATTAATTATATATGGTGAGTGTATGATGAGGTACTTCTGGGCATTCTGCTCTGAGCACTGCCAGGACACATCTGCCAAAATGTGGGAAGAAGCCTGTTATAAAAACAGTTTAGGTTTTGTAGCTTTTGCAGCCTCGGAGCAATAGAGTATGAAATGGCATGTGTTCCTATAGAATTCGAAAAGCAATATTTCTGTGTTAACATCCACTCTAATCTAAGTCTCTTTTGAAACTAATGAGTCTAAGGTACTTGATCAGTAACCTGTTGTTCTTTCTACTCTTTATTCTAAATCATTAATGGGTTGTGGGCTTCAGGGGCTGGAACAGCATATATTAGCAATATCTAATTCTCTTTGAGAGGTGATGGTCAACCACCTTCTCGAACCACTGTAATCAGTTGGTGTAGCTGTACCCCCAGGGTTGTTGACATGGGAATTCCCGGATTTTGGCCCCATCACAGTGAAGACACAGAGTTGTATTTCCAAGGAAGTTGCTAACTTGCAGGTGGAGGTATTTACATGTACCTGCTCCGCTTTTCCTTTGAGATAGTCATAGAAACAGACCCCTCAGTCCAACTGGTCCACGCTGACCATGTTCCCATTTTGCCTGCATTTGGCACTAATATCTCCAAACCTTTCCTATCCATGTACTTATCCAAATGTCTTTTAAATGTTATAACTGTTCTCGCATTCACCACTTCCTCTTGAAGTTCATTCCACACACAAACCACTCTGTGTAAAAAAACAAAGTTGCTGCTCATGTCCTGTTTAAAACTTTCTCCTCTCACCTTAAAATCATGCCCCCTAGTTTTGAACTCCCCCACCCTAGGAAAAACATTATTGTTATTCACCTTATCTATTCTCTTCATGATTTTATAAACATATGGAAAGTCACCCCTCAGTCTCCTATGCTCCCAGACTATTTTTATAACTCAAACCCCCCCAGTCCTGGCAACATCTGTTAAATCTTTTCTGAACCCCCTCCAATTTAATAATATCCTTCCTATAACAGGGCGACCAGAACTGCATTCAATACTCCAAAGGAGGCTGCACCACTATCTTAAACAACCTCAACATGACGTCCCAACTCCTAAACTCAAAGTCCTAAGTAATGAAGGCAAGCGTGCTAAACACCTTCTTAATCACTCTGTCCACATGTGATGCAAACGTCAAAGAATTATGTACCTTATGCCCTAGATTTGTCTGTTCGATGACACTGCCCAGGGCCCAACCATGAACTGTACAAGTCCCGTCTTTGTTTGTTTTACCAAAATACAGCATCTCACATTAATCCAAATTAAACTCCGTCTGCCATTCCTTAGCCCATTGACCCAATTGGTCAAGATCCCTTTGTAATCTTAGAGAACCTAAATGTGCCGGAACCTTCTGAGCAATGGCTGTGTCTCTTTTACTTAATTGATTGCCAGCTGACAGCCAAGACAAACTTCCTGGATTTCTGTCTGCACAAGAAGGCGTGGCAATCCAGCAGTACTACGAGCCTCGTATCTCTGACAAAGAGCAAAAATGTAGGGCAAAGCAGGGATGCTTTGAGCTTCCAGTTTGACTGAAATGGAGTGAGTGCTATGACAGTGAGTGAAGATCCCAGAGGTGCAGCTTGGCCCAGTCCATGAGCTGGGGATGTGTTCCTGAGTGCACAGCATCCTTGCCCCACAGTTTTACAATGAGAGTTAGTGGGGCAGCCCAAGGTACAGCACTGAATTT
Source organism: Stegostoma tigrinum (assembly GCF_030684315.1). Taxonomy (NCBI): domain Eukaryota; kingdom Metazoa; phylum Chordata; class Chondrichthyes; order Orectolobiformes; family Stegostomatidae; genus Stegostoma; species Stegostoma tigrinum. The sequence continues at coordinate 12,010,276 of NC_081384.1, forward strand.
CAGAAGCATCCTGTAAGTGGATTGGAGACGTTCAATGAGAGCTGGCACGTGTCAAATGCCAATTTCCCAGGAGTTGGGGCTAGTGCTCATTGCTGTCTAGTTCCTGCTTAAAACAAGTTCGACAACTCCAACCAGAATGTTCTGAAAAAATTTGCCCAGGTGTACCGCAATACCAAAATGGTCAAATCAGTTCAAACGCAAGCCAATACCAATGCAAATCAGTCCCAACTTTAATAAGAGACAAGTTGCAATAGCTTTAATGTAAAACAATATTATCTCTAATCCTATTCAGCCTCTCCAGTTTGCAATACTTCCTGAGTCTCTCGGTGATTTGCTCAACTGTGCTCTGTCTCAGTGGGACTGTGAAGTGCTTTCTCTCTTCCTACCTCTCTTTAGACGGTCAGAGGGCCTCTGCCTTTTTCTGTGCTGATCTTCTTTCCAAGAGACTCTAAGGTATTGTAGTGATTGGGGGTTTAAAATACACTGTCTAAGAATCCTTGCTGAAGTGCTTGGTGAATCTAGTTCTGTGTCTCTTCTGTATCAGAGTCCAGATGAATTGATATGAATATCTCCAAAGATGAAGTTCAAAGCAGCATAACCTCCTGTGCTATGATTTAAGGAAAGACTTCTATTCTGAATGAAAGAAAACTTGCATTTAAATTTCATAGCTTTCGTAACATCCCAAAGCTCTTTGTTAGCAGCAAAGAGCTTTTAACCTGTAGTCACTATTGTAAGAAAATACAGCAGCCAAATTGCAGACAGGAACTTCCCACAGAGCAACAATGAGATAAGTAATCACAATAGTCTGTTAGCATTGCTGATTGAGGGATAAATGATGGCCAGCGTATCAAGAAACCATCACTTTTCTTCTGGGAAGAATATCATATTTTACTTGCATTGAGGGTGCGGAGAGGGCTTCAATTTAATATTTCATCCACAGATTTGATTTGATTTATTATCATCACATGTACCGAGATATGGTGAAAACTATTGTTTTGGTGCCAACCAGACAAATCATACCTTACATAAGTTCATCAGGGTAAGAGAACAGAATGCAGAACATAGTGTTACAGCTACAGAGAAGGTACAGAGAAAGATCAACTTTAATATATGAAGGTTCTGTTCAGAAATCTGAAAACCAGAGGAAGAAGCTGTTCTCGAAGCACAGCACTCCCTCTACCCAATAGCTAAGATGTCAGCATAGCGTATGTGTTCAAATTTCTGGAGTGAGGCTTGAACCCACGATATTGTAATTCAGAGCTGGAAGTGTTAGCACTGGACAACAGCTGAGATCCTTGATTGGCTTCCTTCAGTCTGCAGTAATGCAAAAAAATTAGGAAGATTCCAACAAGTTTGAAACTGATTTGATCTGCCCTTTAATGATCAGCTATGTGCCAGGTTACCGCAGTGGAGAAAATGTTGTGCACCCACACAATCCGATGCAAAAAATTCAAAACAGAGGATTTTTCGAAAAACTGCAAGAACTACAGATGCTGGAAATTGGAAACAAAGCGGGACCTATTGAGCTTCCGATCAAACGCAAAGTCAGCAAGGAATTTTTAATGCCTAAAAACACAATAACCGCTGATACTTTTTCTTCTGAATTACTTGCAGATCATAGCCACTGCCTTTATTTTATTTGTGTTCTCTTGTTTTTCTCTGCTTTTATTTTTGGAGAGGGCAGCTGCTCAAAATTGTACCACTCATGCCTCTTCTGGACACTTTTTTTTCTTCTTTCTTTACTTGTCCCTTTACCACTCCTTTTGGCCTTGCACCAACTACTCTTTCATGATTTCATCTCTCCCAGCTTTCTTCTTGTAATAGACCTTCTCTTTTGCTATATTTTTCCCAGTTTGCCCCCATCATCAACACCCCACTTCCATCACTTGCTCAAAATCCATTGCATTTCCAATTTTTTTTTCACGGTTCTGATGTGAAATGTTGATTCTGTCGCCTCAGACGCTGCCAGAACTGCTGAGTATCATTGTTTTGCATGGGTTGAATTCTCATGCTAGCTGAGATTACCATGAAGGACTTCCCTTCTTCATTTCTCACCTCACCTGAGGTGTGGTGACCCTCGGGTTAATCCATCACCAGTCATCTTTGTCTAATGACAGAGTAGCCCCATGGGGCTAAAGCAACTTTATTTTTACTTCTGGTCGCATGTTTTGTTTCTTTACCTTTCCCTTTACCACTCCCTTTGGCCTCACACCAACTATGCTGTTATCATTAAATCTCTGCTAACTTGCATCTTGTCATAGACCTTCCCTTTTAGTTGTTCTTTCTAGCTGGCACCCATCTCCTCGCCAATATCAGTGGCTCAAAATCTGTCACATTTCCAACATTTTCACAGTACTGATAACCGATAATCACCAGACCTGTTGTGTATTTTTGATATTTTCAGTTTTTTATCTCAGATCTTCAGCACATGCAGTGCTATTGTCGATAATCAGTTGGCATCATCAACCAAAGCAGAAAAGTTGATCAGTTCATGATCATTTAACTGTTGGGAACTTACTGAAGAAATGTAGTTCATTATGAAGGATTTTGAGGCGTAATGTAACACTTATCCCTCCCTGTAAAGAATGTTTTCTTCCCTTTTTCAGGAACTAAGGTGGCATTTAAAGAGTTTGTGATGCAAGAACTCTAATATCAACAAAGTTTTTCTATCGCATACTTGTGCAGTAGAAATTGTAGGGTAAGGTAACTTTTCTCTGAAAACTACCTTTGATCAAGATTGGAATATCTCAAACTTTATATTCACCCGTCCAAGCAGTAACTTGCCAGCAGTTAATTTGACAAGCAACCCTTGATGAACATTGTGTGACCACAAATTGGCAGCAAAGGAAAGCATTGCTGAAAAACTGTATACTGTAGAAGTGATGGTGTACCCTTTCATTGGTTCAGAGCCTTGGAGTATTTGAGAAAATGAGCCCCAGTTCAGAGTGATCAGAATGGGGTTGTTTAAGAAAGTTGGAACGTGCACACTGTCTGGAAGGAATATGGAAATATATTTTGTTATCTATTTATGATTGGATCAGGTGGTGGAATACGAGCAGGTCAAACGAGTTTAGTGGGGCTACTTCTTCTAATGACTGTTTTGAAAAGCATTTGTAGGGGAAATGTTGGTGTTTTGCCCTTGAACAGTTTTGAAACTTAATGTACTACCCTCATGTTTGTCAAGAAAGTTCCAGATCTGAGAAGTTATGACTATAAGGATAGACTGAATGGGCTGAGAAAAGAGGACATTATAGAAATCTTTTTAAAAATATGAAAGAATCTGGTAAAATTAAACTTGGATAAAATGTTACATTTGGGGGTGATTCCAAAACTAGGCGTCATCCAGATGAAGTAGGTTACTGAATCTAACAAATGAAATCGAAGAGGGTGGTTAGAATGTGTAATTTCTTTTTGTTCTGCTTCATTTCCTGTACCCTAAAAATGTAATACCTTTTTGAGTAATGCAAAATTGCATAATTATTAACCATCAATTTTCAGCAATACAACTATTAAGGTATCCCTGGGAAGCTTTCATGGCTAAACCAGCTAGAATTAGTTAATGCATTATCAATATTTATACCAATACCAGTTGTAGAGCTAAATGATATTTTCCAACGGTGGGAGATTATCACAACTTAGTTTCACTAATCATTATGAATGATTGCTGGAATGTTACTGCTACTTGCTATTATTTGTGAAAGGCATATTTTGATCCCTCTAAATGCTGAACATCACAAGCTGTGTTCATGGTTCACTCACTTTACGACTAAGTCTAAGCTGCAAATGATTTCATCTCCTGGGCGCCGGGGGGGCTGGGGGTGGGGGGGCGGGGTCCTAACATGATGTAGAAGCCAATATGGGATTGACACAGAACGCATAGAACTGGCAATGCACACATATCATGTCCTCGAACTTCGAGTTGCCTGCCACTTCAATACACTACCATGTTCCATGACCAACATCTGTTTCAGGCCTTCTGCAATGTTCCAGTGACGCTCAAATAGAATAATAGCATCTCATTTTCCACTTGGGAACCCTAAAGCCCTTAGGACTAATTATTGAGTTCAATAATTTTAGAACCTGAATGCCTTCCATGTCCTTTTCACAACCCGCACCCCAAGACCTGTCTTCACATAGGTTACTTTCAGCACAGCCAACCTATTCTCACCCACTTATGGTCCCTGTTATCAGCTTTTTTCCTCCCCTGGCTTACCATTATCCATCCCTTTGTCTGCCTTACTGTCTGTCTCCTCTGGACTTCATCGCCATCCCCAACACCCCTCTGTCTTCGCACATCTACCATCTTTTCCTAGTCACTGTCAGTTCTGAAGAAGGGTCACTGGACTAGAAACATTAACGGTGCTTTCTCTCCACAGATGCCACCAGAACTGCTGAGTTTCTTCATCAATTTGTGTTTTTACTTCACATCTATCATTGTTAGTGCTCGGGGCCAGCTCTGTAGCTGCACCATCCCTGGCCTTCCTCTGGTTTCTTTTATTCATCCATAGAATATGGGCAGGGCTGGCTGAGCCAGCATTTATTGTTCGTCCCTAGGTGCCTTTGACAAAATTTTGGTGAGCTGCCTTCCTCAATCGCTGCAGTCAATACACTGGAGGTTGGCCCACGATGGCCTTAAGGATGGAATTCCAGGATTTTGACCCAGCAAAACTGAAGGAATAGGAATATATTCGAAGTCAGGATCATGAGTGTTTTGGAGGTGGTGGTGTTCCCATGTATCTGCTGCTCTTGTCCTCCTAGATGGAAGTGGTCATGGGTTTGGAAGGTGCTATCTAAAAATCTTTGGTCTGCAGTGCACCTTGTAGATAGTACACACTGCTGCTGCTGAGTGTCAGTGGTGGAGGGAGTGGATGCTTGTGGGTGTAGTGCCAATCAAGCAGGCTGTTTTGGCCTGGATGGTATCAAGCCTCTTGAATGTTGTGAGAGCTATACCCATCACACTCCTGACTTGTGCCTTGTAGATGGTGGACAGGATCAGATGTTTGATGATAGCCTTGATCATCCTCAAAACATGCTGAAATGAATTACAATGCTTGGCTTCACAAGGGCTGGTCGATTGCAGTGTTTTCTCAAGAGAAGCAGTTTGTGATGCAGAATTTCAGCGTGTTCTTTTTCAAGATGTCCTTGCATTGTTTGCACTGAATACCTTGATGCCAGTTCTGCAGAGCCATCTCCTTATAGAAGATCTTCTGGGGGATTCATTAATCATCCATGTGAGCGATTTGGAGTGCCCATCTCTATTGAATTTTCTGGGAAGTAGTTTTCATGCTGTTGAGCCCAGGACGATGGAAAACCCTCTGGTGTTTTTGACTGTGACCTGCGATTGAATTCTCATGATGGATCTCGTGGAAGCATTCCAGACCCAGAATTCTGCACCAGACAGCAGGGTGGTGAGGCCAATAGCTTGATTTTAGGAATCAGTGTCTGCAAACCAAGGCTTAATTTCTTGGCCAATGCCAGGCATTACCTAGTGAAAGGCATTCAACACTGGAAGAATCTCTCTGTGCTGAGAATGAGGCATTACATTTTTTTTCGAATGCAGGCTTTGATTTCACTAGTGAAATATGTTCTGTTTGGATTAAAATGGAAGGAAGAAAGCTTGCTTGCCCAATTGGTGAGCAGAATGTGGAAGGGTGAAGGTTTGTATAAAACAGGTAACAAAACAGTTTACTTTCTTCCTATGCCAGGCAAATGATGTTTAACTTCCTTATGGGGTTGGCCAGGACAAGGAGACTCTTCCTTTACAATTTATTTTTCTTGTTTCCCCTCCCACGGGGAAGAGCCTACTGAGCACTCAAATGCTTCCTCACGATGCCATGGTGAAAATAAATGACCTCACTGAATGGAGACTGGTGAATGTGAATCCACACCTTGTCTTCATCTGTTTCAGCTCCAGTCCAGTCTTTTGGTTATTTCACTGCTGAGCATTATTTTTCCTTTCTGTTAGATGAGACTCTAAATTCAGTTTTTTTTTCTGTTTGGCAAGGTAAAGGCTGTCAGTATTAAGAAATGGAACATTAAGAAATTGAGGTGTCAGCAGCGAGGTCAACATGGTTTTTAATAGAGACTTTAGCTCATCCTACCATCCCTTTGCAATGCATTTTAACTCCAAACACAACCTATTGTTCTTATGTGACATTTTTACTTCTAATAAAGCAAATACTATTATCAGATTAGTTGCAGGAATTGCATCTTTTTCCTTCTTTGGTAGCCTATGCTCAGTTTCTCATTCATCTGGAGCAGAGTAAAACTGCAGTGATCCAGTGATTACAAACACTCAATGCTATTCAGCCCCAAGCTATATTTTTAAAGCCAGTTGCTTCCATTTTAAAATTCACATCCTCTTTCCAAATCCTTCCACAGCCTTTGCTCTTCCTAGCTCTCTAAGCTCCACCAACACTGCAACAATCTGAGATCACTGTGCTCCCCCATTTCTGGCATTTGGCACATCTCTGATCGTAACAGCTCCATCATTGGTGGCTATGCCGTCAGCTGCAAGGGAATTAATTATTTTATTCTTTATTCATTCATGGGATGAGGACATTGCTGGCTACATCGGCATTTATTGCCCGTCCCTAATTTTCCCAGAGGGCAGTTTAGCGTAACTACGTTGTCGTGGGTCTGGAGTCACATGTCAGCCAGACTAGGTAAGGATGGCAGTTTCCTTCCCTAAAGGACATTAGTAAATGAGATAGGATTTTCCAACAATCAACAATGGATTCATGGTCATCATTAGACTCTTAATTTCAAACATTCATTGAATATAAATTCCACCATCTGCCGTGGCAGGATTCGAACTCAGGTCTCCAGAAATTTACCAGTCATTAACGTTAACAGTCAACGATAAAACCACTAGGCTATTACCTCCCCTAATTCAATCTGTTCTGTCCCCATGATCTACCATAGATACAGTATTTTTTACTTATGTTAGCTCCTAAACATAAAAGTTAGACATGGGTAACATAGTACTGAAAGAATAAATACACTATTCTTGTAGCTTTCCTGCTATCTACATCAAAGTTATAATCACAGGCACTGCCGCCTTTGGGTGACAATTGAACAATTTGGTTTCAAACAATAATGTGTTTCCCTCAGTGTCAGGCTGCAGGTGACCCCAGTAAGATGAAGGCTGAGGCCTTTACACCATCAGGTCACATGCTATGATGTGACAATGATATTTTAAAGGCATCTCTTAAAGATATATTGAATACCTTTCTGAGGCATAACATGACAGATTCCCTCCCTGAATCTCTTATTCTTTCTACTTCTGCTTCCATACTTTAAACCGACCTCTTCTTTGGTTATGTTCCCTAATATCTCCTCATGTGGCCTGTACCAGATTTAGTCCATTAATGCTTTGGTTAAATACCTTGGGAGGTTTCATAACGGTATTTATATATATGCAAAAAAAAACCAAATACTGTGAATGCTGGCAATGACTGGAGAAAGTGAAACAGAGCTAAACTTTCAATCCTTTATGACTCTTCTTTGGAACCAACACTTCCGGCACAACAATTTCATGATAAATCATCCTACTAACTTTGTTTTGTTTGTCTTAATATATCACTTGAGCATAATATTCAAAATCACGCTTGGACCCATTTCCCTTCAGCCCTGAGCTCACTGATCTACCTTAGCTTTTAACTAAGGAACACGGAACTTTAAAGCTCTCATTGTTGTTTTAACATGTCTGTAACTCCTCCAGCCCTACACCCCTACGGGATCTCTGTGCATGTGCAGTTCCGGCCATTATCTATCCCTGATTATAATCATTCTATCATTGATGGCTGTTCCTCCAGCTTCCTTCCATTGACCCTAAAGTCTGGAATTCCTCCCTATCAGTTTTTCGTTCATTAAGATGCTTCCTTGAGGCTACACTTTTTTGGCTAAGCTATTGGTTACCTGTGTTAATCCCTCCTTGTGTGGTCATGATGCAAATAACTATTGTTGTATCGTTTGCATTTGATGTCAACATACATAAAAACAAAATGATATACAGTTCTTTGGGTTTTATTTCCTCCCAGCCAAAAAGGAATATTGACCAAATACTTTTATTTCATGAAGACTGTGCTTAATTAAAGGGCTGTTTGACAAGCTTTTTATTATTACAAAAGAACACATTAACCTAATTGCATAGTTGTGGGGCCTGTTATGTCAATGTGACATTATTGTGTTCCACTGTGGTTCTGAGTGCTGCGACTCTGTGAAATTTATACAAATTGCTTGGGTTTATTTCAATAAGGAAAATGACCCTGATGCCAGATCGAGAGCTGAGCTGATCTGAAACCCAAGAGCTTCCATGTGACACCACAACATGATCAAAAGTCCTGTTTCAAATACAGGAATATTGTACATGAAGATGTTAACCCATTTACTCCGAAGACTCAGAGTCTGGACCTCAAACCTAGGAGAAACTGTCTCATTTGTGCCTATATTTCTCTACTTGGTTCATCCTGTTTAAAATTGCTGGACTTGAAGTTCTGCAGTGGGGCTACTTCCTGTACATTTGCTGAATGCTTCTTGAAATCCAGGGTTTATGTAGAGTTCCAGCATAGCAACAGTCCATTCAGCTTAACTGTTCCATGTGAGCCTCCTGCAATCCTACTTGTTCTAAATGTAGTAGTATATCCTTCTATTGTTTTCTCACTCGTGTTCTTATTTCATTTTCCTATAAACATAGAAAATAGGAGAAGGCCATTCAGCCCTTCAAGCTAGCCCCACCATTCAACAATATCGTGGCTGATCATCCAACTCAGTCCCCTGTTCCCGCTTTCTCCTCATACCCTTTGATCTCTCAGTCCCTAAGAACAATAACTCCTTCTTGAAAACCTTCAATCTTTTGGCCTCAACTGCTTTCCGTGACGCAGAATTTCACAGGATCACCACTCTCTGGGTGAAGACATTTCTCCACATCTCTGCTGGAAATGGCCAATCCTATAATCCTTAAACAGTGACCCCCTGGTTGTGGACTCTCCAGCTATTGGCAGCATCCTTCGTGCATTTACTGTGCTTAGTCCTGTGAGAATTTTGTAGGTTTCCGTGAGATTCTCCATCATTCTTCTAATCTTCAACAAATATAGTTCTAACTGATCCTGTCTTTCTTCATACATCAACCCTGCCATACCAGGTATCATTTCAGTAAGCCTCCATCACCAGAACTGCCTTCCTCTGATAAGGAGACCAAAACTGCACACAATACTCCAGGTGGCTCTGTCATTTGCCTCAATCACTGCTTGGAATGTAGTATATTCAAACTAATCTGTACATAGAACATTTTCTCCTGCATTCCTTGTTTTCGATTTGACTATCATGTGACACTTAGTTTTAAGTGGTGTTATTGTTGGACCGTTAATCCAGAGACCCTCAAAGTTCTGGGCACCAGGTTTCAAACTCTGCCAAGGCAGATGGTGGAATTTGAATTCAAGAAAATATCCGGAATTAAGAATCTAATGGTGACCATGAACCCATTGTCAATTGTCACGGAAAACCCATCTGGTTCACTAATGTCCTTTAGGGAAGGAATCTGCCTTCCTTACCTGGCCTGGCCTACATGTGACTCCAGACGCACAGCAATGTGGTTGACTCTGAACTGCCCTCTGGGAAATTAGGGATGGGCAATAAATGCTGCCTCGCCAGCGATGCCCTCATCCCATTAACGAATACAAGAAAAAGCCGTGCCAGTGGAAACATCCTGTTTATAGCTATAGCACGATTGAATGCCTTCACGGTCTTTGAGACGTCTCTTAGATGATTGCTTAGCCCGCTCATTTAGGGAGGAGAGGCGGTGATTACAGTTCATTCAGGGAGTTCAAGTTGATGTGGCAACATACGTTCATCTCTGCACGTTGGATTCTGGAACTACAGGGAGTGATTACTGAGGCTCTGACTTTATCTCCATCACATAGTTGACCAGGAGACTCACCCACTCTTCCCACCAGTCATTGATGTGGATTGGAAGGATTTTCAGGTCGACACTTAACTCCTTTGGCTGTTTCATGAGTTCACCTTCTCAGACCGTCCAATTCTGGAGTGGGGCTTGAACCTCTGGTTCAGAGACACAGACAATATCGACTGCGCCATAGATGGAGGAGCGAATCCCAACCTGAAAGTCTTTTCTAATAGTTACAACCCCTCAGCTGTGCTTTCATTCAAGTAATTGTTTTTGCACATTCTACAGGCATTTTCATACTCTTTTTATGTAGTAAGGAAATCGGAACTGTGCACGATACTTGGAGATAAGAGTTCACACAAGTCCCCATGCAAGGTTCCCAAACTTATTTTGATTCCAGTTGGGATACCACAAATTGGAAATCGTTTGGATGAGGACAAATGAACTAATTCCCCTTTTTTATTCACCCCCTGGTTCATTTAGTCACAACTATGTTAATTTGAAAACGATTCCTTCCCTTGTGAATATCTGCCTCCCAAACCAAGTAAGTTTATGTTTAAAAAGGAAGTTAGCCAGGCCTTCTTGAGTTAATGAAAGAGTTTGTGTATTAATCTATTTGTTTATTATTGGGTTTTTTAGATTATTGTCTTATTAATGCAGTAAACTCCATAAGAAATAATATGCAATACACATGCAATTGAAATTAGGGGTGTGTCCAAATAATGGAACTAAGTTTATCTGAACTCTGTGAGAATAAGCAATGGAATATTACAGCTGTTGCACTGGATAGGCAAGCAACTGATTACGATCAGCTTGGTTTTGAGAGTTAGCAGAAAATCCTTTGTCCTGTTTTCTTTTTACAATAGTTTCACTTGCTCTTATTGCATTCCAGCAAAGGGAGAGAGTTCCTTTTATTATCTGCATTGCACAGATGACTAAAGGTATTCTCAGTTGTGCCCATCACGACCCATCTTTTCACCATATAGCATACACAGAACAGAGTTGGAACTGGCACTTAAACCCTATTCTTGTGTATTCTTGAAAGTAGAAATGTCCCTTGTCCAGACTGATCTCTGTTTCCCCATCATGTTAATAGCCTGAGATGTACACAGAAGATTGCATTTCAGCTCGTAGTGCACATCTGTCTTTGCAGTCCTTCCTTCTCTTGGAAGCTTCCTTGGCACTCATTTGGTGTGACATTCTGGACCTCCCTGCAGACTGAGGATAATCATGCCTTCCAGACACTCACTGAATTGCATTGCTCAGAATTTACATTCTCATTTGTATGAAAGAGCATGTTTTAGTTAAAGGTTCTAGAGTCAATCTGGAATTATGACTGTTGTCTTGACTGCACCTTGAATAACACTGTTTCAATCTGATTCAGTTCTGTGTGTGCCCTGGAAGCTGCCTCATTCACTTCAGTGAGCTACATGAAAGCAAAGGCTTACACATTTCTATTCTACAGGAGTAACCTTTCTAAATATTTGCATTATTTAGCAACAGATGGGCTCCTAGTGAAGGCTAACAGGTTCTCTATGGATGTTTGGGAGTTGAAGCTTTGTTGGATATTTCTTAAGGATCAATATTTAAACGTAGTGAGGCAGTCTTCATTATCAAACCATGGACCCAAGGTTGCTCGCAGGATTACAGTGGCAATGTAGAACTACTAGTACGTTTGGGAAGAAATCTCATTGCCTAAAAACCCCACCCATTATTTACGAGAGGGTTGTCTTTTAAACAAATCTCGGATATAATAAGCTGACGATCTCACAGTGGTATACTTTCCCTTTACATTCTTTTTCCATGTTAGCGCATTTCAAATCACTGTAATTGTAGGTTGGCATGCAGCACTTGTTTGCTTTGGCTCTTTTCTTGTTAAAAGTCAACTTGTAGTTACAGTTTTCTCTTGCAATGATGCCAGAAGTGAAATGTGCTCAATCATCCTTGAATAAAACAATATACAACTGCCCACATTAACATGAACTTTTTTTTTGTTTTTTTTTAATGTGAGCTGTCAAACCTTTGGAATGGTGAGGTGGTGGGTGAAATCAGAGGGACTGGAATAATACCATTAGACATAGGAGCAATAATTGTGTGTGTGTTTGTGTGTGTGTGTTCTCCAGTTCTGTCAAGGAGTCCAAGCTGCAGTACTGACATGCTATGGATGGTGACGGTACAGGCAGAGTCATAGAGTTTTTACAGCAAGGAAAGTAGCCCTTCAGCCCATTCTGCCCACACTGGTAATCAACCATCCACCTATTTGAATCCCATTTCCCAGCACTTGGCCATACCCTTATACACTTTAGCATTCCAAGTGCTCATCTAAATAGTTCATAAATGTCTTGAATGTTCCTGCCTCTGCTATCCTTTAAGGCAGTGAATTCCAGGTACTCACAACACTCTGGGTGAAATTTATTTTCCTCACTTCCAAACCTCCTCCTTGCCTTAAAGTGATTTCCCTCATCATCGACCCCACTACTAAAGGAGACAAGTTTCTTCCTATCTACATTGATTATACCCCTCAGAACTTTGTATACTTCAATCAGATCTTCACTCAGCGTTTCCTGTTCTAAGGAAAACAACGCCAGATTTTCTAATTTCTCCAGCCCAGCCAACATCCTGGTGAATCTCTTCTATACCCTCACTAATGCAATTACATCCTTCCTACAGTGTGGTGGCCTGAAGAGCATGCAGTACTGCAACTGTTGCTTAATGTTATATACACCTCCAACATTCTCTTCATTTCATCTCGACAAGTCTCCACTCTTACTGTTCATCATTTGAAGAATTTGAAGGTGGATGTTCAACTTGTTTAGCCACATTACTAACACACCTTCCTTTGTCATGAAGTCCTGGAATGGGCCTTGAACCCACAGCTTCTGACTCAGAGGATGGGAGTTCTACCCACTGTGCCACAAGACAACATGAAAGTTGGAAAGCAAACAATAATGTTATCTTTATTATAAAGGGATTAGTGTACAAGAGAGAATAAATTTTAACGCAATTGTAAAAGACCTTGATGAGACTACACCTAGAGTATTGTGCACTATTTTGGTCTCTGTCCAGAGAAAGATGCGGAAGGAGTGCAGCAGAGGCTGGCTGGATGAATCCTTAGAATGAGGAAAGGTTGAGAAGACTGAAAGTATATTCCCTGAAATTTAGGAGAATGGAAGATGAACTCATTTGTACACAAAAAGAAAACACTTAAAGGAGTTATTGCGTAGATGCTGAAAAAATGTTCTCTTGGCTGCAGAGTCTAGACCACATGTGGATCTCAGTAATAACAGGTTGGCCATTTAGGACTGAGCTAAAGAGGTGTCTCTTCTCTTGGACAGGTGTCATTTTTTTTGGAAGTCTCTATCCCATTGAGTTGTTAAAGATGTTCAAACAGATGGGTTGATAGATTTTTTTTGAATCTACAAGGATTAAGAAATATAGAGAATAAAAACTTGAATGTTGCTGAACAGCACTATATGCTGTCAGAGCCTTTTGCAAGGATAACTGCAAGTATACCAAAGTTCAGATGATCACACTTCTGATATCAACAACCATTACAAGCAATGCAAAAGCTGTGGTTAGGTTCTGTAGCGGTGCCCGGCACACACTGGGCCAGCAGACAAATTCGCCCCCAAAACCCCCTAACCCTCCATGAATACTCACTCACTCAGTCTTCTGAGAGGAGAAATTCACCGCCATCTCTGTCTTGGATGGGAGATCTGCTAATAAGGAATAAATCCCTTATTTTGAACTGTGCCACCTAGTTCTAGACTTCCTCAAAGGCAGCATCTTCTCAACATCCACCTTGCAGCACCTTCAGAATCTTATATGTTTCAATAAGCTTACCTCTCATTCTTCTTCCTTATTCTGGCCCTTCATCATAGCAATCGATTGAGTGAACCTTCTCAGAACTGCTTCCAATGCAAATATACATCTTTATTGCATAAGGTGACTAAACTCATACATCGTACACCAGGTGTGGGCTCACCCCTGTCTTGGACAGTTGTCACAAGACCTTCCTACTTTTAAATGCCACTCTCCATGTGACAAAGACCAATGTTCCTTTTGCCCTGCAGTTTGGCACCACCAGCCATTGTGAGGGCTCATTCAGGATGTCTTAGATGACAATTAGCAGCATCGACCCTGAGTTAAAGTTCATCCTAGACAGAAGCAGCTGCCTGGCTTGTTCTTGCTGCTGCACTGCAGTTTCAATACTCAGTACATTGTGGTGCTTTGTATGTATCTGACTGCCCATTACAATGAATTAATTGGCATTGTTCTTCACACTCAGTTGGATTACTTCCATATCCTCTTGTGATGGGATAGGATTGTTTACAAAGAGTCTTGATCTATGGTGAAGAGCTGTTCTGTTTATGCAATTACTTCTAACAGCTTCCTGAGTTTTTTTTATTTACAACTGTATTTGTAGTCATGTTAAGTAGTTCCAAGTATTATCTTCCCATATTTACTTTTGTTTATTTAAACATGACATTGAAGAAAAGTGAAATAAAAGATTAGGGAGTAGAAGTTTGGTGGCAACACATGTGATAGCAACTTGTCATCAACACAATGTTTGTTCTGTTCTGTTACCATGAATCTGGACCCAAGAAACAGGTGAAGTCGGAGACAGTGGAGGTAAAAATACCCAAAATCTGGAACAATTGCCAAATGGATCAGGATATATATGTTCCATCGGCTTACAGAGGGCAGATTGGCCATTTAAAAATTAAAACATTTCTCATATTAACCTGAGGGAGTTGGCGGGGAATCCACAACCCCGTACCCTCCAAACATCATCATACTGTTCCTCTGACCACCGATCTCCCCACACCCAGCACAGAACCTGACTTGGGAGCAAAAGTAGAGCCTTTCTTTTTGTATCCTCTGTGTTGTACTGTACTACTGACCTTGCTTTCTCAATTTAGGGACTGCTGATGGAAAAAATATAGTTGTGGGCATTCTGATTGCATTTTACATATGTCGCAGGCCCCTATATCCTGCTCACCTGCAGGTCTTTGCAGATAAACTGGAGGCTGGTGCCTTTGAGCTCTGAGCTGTACTGGGTGTTCAGGCAACGTCTCTGACTGTATGTCTCCTTTGGAAGCGCAGAGCTGTATTAAAACAAGATGCACAAACTATAATGAGCTCAAGTGTGGATAATAAGAGCCAAATGCCGCAGGATTACTTAAGCGTGAAGTTTGGATTGCTTCTATATGGGAAGTTTGGAAACTTGGATGTCTGTAATGGTTTATATTTTCAACTGATAATTTGGCAGTAGAGCACAACTCATGAAGTCATGCTATTTCCCACCTCCATCATACTATCAGTGGCATCCAGGATTCATGCCTAACATTCAGAAGCTTCAGTTCACTCTTAGACCAATTATTACACACTAATTAGCATGAAGCAAGTGGGCAATTTCACTGCATGCAAGGGAGCAGGGGAAGCTACTCAGCTCAGATCCAAACTTTTCTGCACTGATGGTCGAACTGATTATTAGATTTGATGGTGAAGGACCATGTGTTTGAGAAACTGTCCCAAAAACAACTTTATATTTCAAGGGGTACTGCCACTACACACTACATCTCTTATTTTTAAGAGATGATTAAGGAACTAGAGTGTAAAACAAAACAACCTAAAATCACACATTTGATTCATCAGTTACTTTAAAGCCTTCAGTGTAATTATTTTGGAAGAAACTATACTTAATTTCAGTGGATTATTTTATTTTCCTGCCATGCCTTACTCTGATTTCACTTTAAAGTCTTCTGCTTGAGAGCCCGTTTTGGGTGCATTGACTCAAACATAGCGACCAGCCTGACATTTGCTGAGAGCACGGTCAGGGCACTCAGCCCCTCAAGCCTGATAAGATCATGGCTGATCAGATTTTGGCGACTACTTTCCTTTTTTAGCCCTGTACCCTTTTGACTCCTTTATCAAGCAGTCCTATGTAACTCACTCAGAGATAGTAAGAACTGCTCATGCTGGAGTCAGAGATAACACAGTGTGGAGCTGGACTATACTAGTTACAAGATCTCCCTACCCCCTGCCTCATCCGATGACCGATCCTCCCTCTCATCCCCACCTCTTTGACTAGTCCATCTTCTCTCCCACCTATTTGCTCCTCCCCCCTCACTGACCAATCCCCAGCACCGCCTACCTGCACTCACCTATTGCCATCCCACTTACCTTCCCCAGCCCCACCCTCCACTCTCTATCTATTTCTCAGCACCCTTCCCCCTCCCCATTTCTAAAGAAGGGCCCTGACTCGAAACATCAGCTTTCCTGCTCCTCTGATGCTGCCTGGCCTGCTTTGTTCCTCCAGCTCCACACTGTCTTATCCATATTATCTATGTGACTCGATAGTGTTGGCAGTTTTGTATTTCATGAAAAGCAGCATTTCAAAAAGAACAATCCAAACATGCAACTCAAGCTGTGGAAAAGGGAAAATTGATTATGCCATAATCACTGATTTTGGGTATAATTTTAACAAGAATCAAATCAATGAAGCCATTGGATTGAATGGAAAATTAATTTTAGCTTTGAACAATGGTTTGGCATGAAGCTGATTGGCTAAATAGCTCCATATGTGACATAATTACTTTAGGACTTTAACTCTACAACCTGCCTTACTTTAATCCCGATTGGAAAGTAATGTTGCACATGATCCCTGTAGCTTTCTGATGAGTCAGTTGGGTTAAAATTCCACCTGTCATCTTTTTGCCCCATTAGAAATTCCTGTAACTCCTGGCAGTTATCATTTCCTGGAATGGTAGTTGCTTTGTTCATAGAATCCCTGCAGTGTGAAAGCAGGCCATTTGGCCCATCAAGTTCACACTGACCCAAGAACATCCCACCCAGACCACCCCTCTACCCTAATCGCTGCATTTTCCATGGCTGATCCTCCTAGCCTGCACATCCCTGAACACTATGGGAAATTTAGCATGACCGTTCCACCTAGCCTGCATGTCTTTGGATGGTGGGAGGAAATGGAAACACTCGGAGGAAACCCCACAGGCATGGGGAGAATGTGCAAACTGCACACAGACAGTTGCTCAAGGCCAGAATTGAACCTGGGCCCCTGGTGCTGTGAGGCTGCAGTGCTAACCACTGAGCCATTGTGCTGCCCGATGACTTTGTTTGCTGACTGTCAACGCAATAAAAGACAAGAAGATTTAGAGAAAACGCACACAGTACACGGAAGCAACATTGGGCTCACCCAGCAGGGAATTTGCTCAGGAAAAGATCAGGAGACGTGAAAAGACATAAACCTTCCATTTTTGAAATCATGAATTCGTGTTTAGGTTAGCTTCGTTAGATATGGGAAATGCAGGCATTGGGGAATGGGTCTGGGTGGGATGCTCTTCAGAGGGGCAGTATGGACTTGTTGGGCCAAATGGCCTGTTTCCACAGTGTAGGGATTCTGTGAAAAGAAGACTTTCCATCTTTTAACTCTTCTTAATCTTGTTCAAATAAATATAAAGAAAAGATCAAAGAAAGAATAACTTATAACCTCCTAAAGATGTCAATCAATCAAAGCAGGAGTACGAAGATAGCATGAGCAGTGGTTGGGGGGAAGGTGAGGACTAGACTGTCAAACATCTTTTGCTGCAACTGGGATAAATTCCTCGAGGCAGGCCTTGTAACAGTATTCCTCAGTGGCCTAATCTGAACTGCTTCTGACTTCTGTGGGCTCAAGTTGATCAGCTCTCGCAACCCCAACCTCAGCACAGCACTCCCCTCGAGCAGAACTAGTGTGCAGGGACCATTTGGAGGAAGATGGGTCTGCCAAGTCACGGGGGAACTTCCTGACTCAAGCTTCTAGCCTCAGTGGAAAAAATCCTCCCTTTGAAAGTCCGATTGAGGAGATTGATCGGGGGAGGGAAGTAGCAAGGTGAAGAGGAATGGGACATGAAAAACCTAGAAGTTCAAGGCGTTTAGCACGCTTGCCTTCATTGCTCAGTCGTTTGAGTGTAGAAATTGAGACATCATGAGGCCTGAACTGGAATACTGTGACCAGTTCTGGTTGGCTAGTTGTCGGGTGGCTATTACTAAGCTGGAGAGGGTTCAGAAAGATTTACCAGGATGTTACTGGGTATGGAAGGTTTGAGATATAAAGAAAAGCTGGATAGGCTAGGACTTTATTTCACTGGAGTCTAGGAGGCTGAGAGGTGACATTATAGCAGTTTATAAAATCATGTGGGGTGTAGATAGGTTTGTCTGTTCCCGAGGATGGGAGATTTCAAGACTTGGGGACACATTTTAAGGTGAGAGGAAAGAGATTTTAAAAAGACATGTTGGGGTAAATATTTTTACACAGAGGGTGTTTCAGCTGTAGGAGGAACTGCCTGAGGAAGTGATGGATGTGAGCGCAATTACAGTGTTTAAAAGACATTGGATAAATACGTGAATAGGAAATATTTGAAAGAATATAGGCCAGGAGCAGGCAGGTGGGACTAGTTTAGTTTAGGATTACGTTTGGCATGGACTGGTTGGAATGAAGGCTCTGTTTCCATGCTGTATGATTCTGTGACTCTAAGTGAGGAACAAGAGTTGGAGGAATATTGGGCAAAAGCTGGAGGAGGTGGTGGAGGTGAGATATCTGAGGTGTCGGAGGAGTTTGAATTGTTCCCGATCTGATATGTGGATGATATTAGAAAATCAGAATGAGCAATCCTTCTTTCAAAGCAATGATATTTGACCAATCTCTTGTAAGCTGTTGCATGATGATTTGCATGCAGTGATGTTCTGCATTGGTACCACCTCAATTGGCCAAGTTGTCACATCCGAACTGAAATGTACAAGTCCCTCCCCAGACAGCTCAGCACGAGAACCTAGTTTGCAGTGCCATACTACTGAGGTTCTATCTTCAGATGAGACATTAAGTACCAACTTTCATCAAATTCCTCAGGTGAATGTAAAAGTAATCCAGTGGCAATATTTCAAAGAAGGACAGGGGAGTGTCCCCAGTGTCCTGGCAAATGTTTATCCCTCATTCGACATAACCGAGTAAACAGATTATCTGGACATTGTCGCTTTGCTGTTTTGGGAGCTTGCCGGGTACAACTGGCTGCCCACAACCGTGGCTACTCTTCAAACAGTGCGTATTTTGTTGTAGATTGCTTTCGAATATTCCGAGTTTGTGAAAGATGCTTCAATAATGCACAGCTTTCTTTCTTCTTCAGGGACGGTTATTTTATAATTCATGTATATTTCTTGCTGAATACCTTTCAGCTTAAAGTGCTGAAGATTGCACGGCAATTAACAACATTTGTGAACTGAGTTGAATTGAATTGAATGCTTAATTGTCACATGTACTTTGCCATGAGAAAAACAGCAAAGTACAATGAAAAGTCTTTCCAATGTCACCACCATCCGGCACTATGTTGAATAATTTAAAAATAAGGGGAAAAAAAACGGAAAGATAGAGCTTAAAGAGAGAACGTAACCGTCCTTGAGAAGCAAGGATAAGTGAAGTTAGCCAAGGGAAAAGTCGAGTTAATATTGCCTGCCTTCACACTTATTCAAACCACTGCTGAAAATGTGGTGTATTTTCAGAGAATGTTAATGATATATTCAAAAACGCTGGAATGTGCAGAGCTTGGCTGTTGGGAGTTTCAGTGTTGTTTCCTGTGATCAGGCAGCTCGAACATTGGCATGGCCAGACCTCAGCTTGTTCCCAGCCACTCACATATGTGTAAAGCTCCCATAAAACGGCAAGTACCTGAAAGTTAATGATAAATCACGAGCTCTGAGTTACACCAACAGCCAGCAATCATGTGCCATCACCTTATTGCTTGCAACACTAATGGAACATGGGGTATCTCAGCTAATGCCTTTAAATTGCACACAGCCATTGTTACTGACAATACATACTACATGACTGATACAACAAATCTTTGCTTTGGTCCATGCTGTGATGGATTCACACTGTTAAAAGTGTCTTACTGGGGTAGTTTGGGCAAAATGATGACAGAGTTTAAAGGCTTGTGAAATTGTAACAATTATAATTATATAGTTGCTTCTTCCAGTTGCTTACGGAGAAATAGGATTGAATCTTAAACTGTGGAAAGATGTGATTTAATACAGTGTCAGAGGTTGAAATGCCAAATCTCTGGAACAGGAAACGAAGCTGCTGACTGCCAGTTATAATGGAGGCAGAACATGGAACAAATTAGCAATCCACACCCAGCAAGTGGATTGGTCATTTAAGTAACAAGAAATGCTGAATCCATGAGGCATGTGCTTTTACAGCACTCCTTGTGGACTATGAGCAGCAGGAGTCCTTTGTCCAATGCCAGCAATATACAACAAACCACCAGCCCTCTGTATACAGACTGCTCCCACTACTCCAACCACCATTTATTCAAACATGGGAGCCTCTGCCCACGACTCAGACCTCCAGAACAGGATCACACACTTTTCTCCCACGTTCTAGACAACCCCACTGTTTGGATGCAACCTCTCCCAACTAACCCCCATTTAATACACCCATTAGCTTTTAGAACATTCGCCTTGAGAATCAGCTCCAAAAGGTGGCTAGCCAGTCAGGGTCTGTTGTATAATTCATATCTCTGATCTACGCAGACATGACACCAGTTTCTGTATGTATAAGGACTTTTTTCACAGTGCTTAAAAATGTTTAGTCCATACTTCCAACTCCTTATAGACAGTTTCTAAACAACCTGTTCAGCAATGCTTTGACACATCTCTGCAGCATATGGGACTTGAATCCAGGCCTCCTGGCTCTGAGGTAGGGATACTACCACCACACCTCAAGTTCAGCCATCTTCTCAAGCACAGGGACAATCAACAGCAAAGATTTACATCACAGGGAAATTGTAGTTGGCATCTCTTTCTCCTTGTGATACTAGAGACCTTACTTTGTATCAAATCATCTTAAACAACAAGCACCTGTGCATTAAGTTATTTCTTATGCTTTAAGTTTTCGTTATCTCAATGGGCTGGGATCACAGTCAAAGTTACCTTCAAGCAGCCATTCAGTTACATTTTGCAGTTGTTTTGAGAAACACAATTTTTCAGCCCTGCCCAACAACAAGCCTGTGCCCCTAAACACCCCACACTGCTCCTTGCACTGAATTTGACTCTTGCTTAAAATCTCGTGCATAAACCATGCTGAAATTGGCGTCACAAATAGCCATGGAGAGATAATCTGAACTGCAGCACAGATTTTGGATCTATCATTGTGTGCTGCACAAGGAAATGTAGAAGTCTCGCCGGCAAAGCGCTGTAGTCTCTGGCTCAGCTGGTGATTTCACAACTGAAGCCAGCAGATGTTTTTAGCGGGGTAAAAAGGATCCAGAGACATGGAGCAAGAACAATAAAATTGAGCTGTCCAGATCAACAATTGAATAATGGACCAGGCCCAAATGGTGAGCTGGTGTTTCTCATTACTATGAAGGAACTTACCTGTCAGAGTATTTTATAGCCAGCACTTTTCCATTGTGATAAAATCTGGATTTAATCAGCAGTGGGGACCTTTGCTGGAATGAATGGCTTGCATCTTTTATCCACGCATCTGCGCTTAGCTGTACAGTCCCTTCTTTCTGGCAAGAAGTCAGTAACAAAGAGCTGAAGTCAAAAATGTGAGTTCATGAAGTTATAAATAATGAAACTGGAATCTGCTGATAACATCACTGTTACTAATAGAAGCTGTGTAGAAGATGATTTATGGGTTTTTTTTGGTACAGTTATCAATTACAAAGTTATCAATTTATGCTGGATCAATTCCTTACTCAGAGATAAATGCAAAACTATTTTAGATGCAGGAGATCTGAAATAAATAAAAACATAGAGTGCTATAGAAACTCAACAGCTCTTGCAACATCCAGGGAGAAACAAGAGTTAGCCTTTCAAGTCTGGTATGACTCTTCTTCAGAATTGTCCCCTTCATTCCTGAAGTAAAGTCATCACTGGACTTCAAAAGTTAATTCTATCTTGCTCTCCACAGATACTGTTGAGATTCTCCTGCACTTTCTGCTTTTCTTCCTTAGTCTGCGAATCTGTTCCAAATGTTCGCCTGTGCTATGAAGGAGGGGAGGCTTTATCTTCTAACTGTGATTTTGCTGGAGGTTTATGAATTTTGTGCCTCTATCTGTGGGTTTAACTCTGTCAGTAGCACCCTAATCTCTAAAAATGTGCAGATTACTTTTGCACTGCAGGTCATGGGTATTTCACTGAGACTAACAATCCAATGCAGTAACAAGCAAAGACAGACTTGTATTTATATAACACCCTACTTTGGAAATAAAGCCATTGTGGTACTGCAGGAAACTCAGCAGCCAATTTGCACTTGGTAAGCTCCCACAAGTAGCAATGAAGTTAACCAGAGAAATTGTTTCCAAGATGGTGATGGGAAGAAACATTGATCGGGATGCTATGGATAATGTAGAGATTGATAAGATCATGAGGGGCATCAATAGGGTGAATAGCCAAGATCTTTTCCCCAGGGTAGGGTGCCCAAAACTAGAGGGCATAGGTTTAAGGTGAGAGGGGAAAGATTTTAAAAGGGACCTAAGGGGAAACGTTATCACACAGAGGGTGGTACGTGTATGGAATGAGCTGCCAGAGGAAGTGGTGGAGGCTGGTACAATTATAGCATTTAAAAGGTCTATGAATAGGAAGGGTTTAAAGGGATATGGATCAAATGCTGGCAAATGGGACTAGATTAATTTTGGATATCTGTTCAGCATGGACAAATTGGACCGAAGGGTCTGTTTCTATGCTGTATAACTCTTTAACTCACTTGTTCTTCAGATTAGTAGCACTGGATCTTTTAAAAGCAGAAGATAACATAGCAGTGACGGATGAGCAATTTAAAGGTCTGGGGGCTTATGTTCTAACCCCAACCACAGCAGCCAGTGGAAATGCAATTTCAATTAATAAAACTGAAATTGAAACCAATCTCAGTAATTGAGACCGTGAAACTTCATCAATTGTCATAAAAATTGATCTGGTTCACAGATGTCCTTCAGAGAAAGAGATCTGCCTGTTCACCTGGTGTCCCACAAATTGACTCCAACTCTACAACAATGTGCTTAACAATCAAATACCCTCAGAAATGACCGAGTAAGCTAGTTGATTCACAGGCTGTCAGTCTTGAGCAAAAATAGTGGCCATGCCAGCGATAAACAACAAATATGAGGCCTTGGCTTATTGTCTTTTTCAAAAAATAGCACTTTGACACTTGCTCAGTGTTGAGTGGAGCGTTGGCATTGAAGGTATTTTTGTGCTTAATTCCTGGAGTAACATTTGAACCACAACCTTCTGACTCAGACAAGGGCACAACAACTGAGCCACAATGGAGTTTAGTTTTATTGCTGGAGTTTTTGAGTTTTGGATGAATCATGAAACCAAGATCCTGTCGGTCGGTTTAGACACTTTGAGGGAGAGGGGAGCTCTCTCCTTGAGTCTTGGCCAACATCCTTCCCAAACCAACATCAACTGAAATTTGATTAATCATTTATCGCCCTGCTGTTTGTGAGTTTTGCTGGTGGTGCATGAACACTGTTCAGTTATCCCTTTTAACAACAGTCCTTGCATTTCATAGAAATTGTGGAGCCCTTTGAGTTGCTTGCAAAAGACATGGCATAGCATAACATTCCTGAGAGATATGATAAAGCACCACTCAGAAATTCAAGGCTTCCTTTCCCAAGTCTGGACTCACTTTTTTTAAATGACAATTGACATGCATTCTACTATTCTTCTATGCTCCAGAACAAAAGATAAATGTGTTACTTTGAGGCTTTCTTCATAATTTAGCCACCAGGAGACATCCGGGCCACAACTCTGTGTCTCTTTCTAATGCGTTGATATTCTTTAGAGGTAGGGTGATCAAGTAATTCTCATACAACAACAACTTATATAGCACCTTTTAACGCAACAAACCATCCTAAGGCACTTCACAGTAGGATCATAAAACAAAGAAAGCCACCCAACCACTGAAGGGGAGGCGTTAGGTCAGATGAAGTTACCATCACATGGAGACAGGGTAGTGAAAAAGGCATTTAGCACGCTTGCCTTCATTGCTCTGTCTTTTGAGAATAGGAGCTGGGATGTCGTGTTAAGGTTGTACAGGACAGATGCATTTATGAAGAGTCTGCTGAAGGGAGCTAAGGTATAATATACTGCCTCTCCTCTCTTTCTGCTCCAGCTGTGTCTCAATTAGGAACAGCCGTGTGGTGGGGTCCAAAAACTTGTCCAATTAAGTCCCATTCCAAGCCTGGAGTAGCATTGATCCAGTTCAATGCTCCAGTGCAGTAATAAGAGAATTGCCGTTGATGATGCTGTCTTTTGTGGGACCCACCAACTTGGGCAGACGTTAACAGTCCCCTAATGTTACTTCGAAGATCTGCAGGAAAGTTATCTTGTGGTTCCTGGCCAACGTTTATCCCTCCATCAACAACAAACAAAATCAAAGCAGATTATCCGATCAAAAACAGAACAGTCCAGAAGACGGGTCACTGGACCCCAAACACAGATGCTACCAAACCAGCTGAGTTTTCCCAGCAATTTCTGTTCCAGTTTCTGATTTCCAGCATCTGCAGTTCTGGGTTCTTTTTTCAAATCATCTGGTCATTGTTACATGGTTATTTGTGGGAGCTTGGTGTGCGTGCAAATTGGCTGCCACAGTTCCTACAAAAATAGAAGGGCTGCACTTCAAAATGCACTTCATTGGCACATAACCTGATGGAAGGTACAATAGTACTTTTGGATAAATGCAGTTTCCTCACACTGAAGATTGGTCAACGGGGTGAAAATCCAGCCCAGGATGCCTTGGACAGAACTGAGAGTGTGAGGTCACTTCTGACTGTGAGCATATCCTGAAACAGCACCACCCTCATGGAGCAAAATTAGCTTAATATATCTCAAAACCAAGCTGTTTCAAATACAAAGTGTGGAGCTGGATGAACACAGCAGGCCAAGCAGCATCTCAGAGCACAAAAGCTGCTTTTGTGCTCCTTAAGATGCTGCTTGGCCTGATGTGTTCATCCAGCTCCACACTGTTGTCTCGGATTCTCCAGCATCTGCAGTTCCCATTATCTCTGTTTCTAATACACCCTGTCATATTGCCAAGAGGCAGATTTTTTTAGCTGTGCACGGGCTGACTTAAATACAGAACAATGAGATTTTGTGAAAAATGACTGTCACATGGTTTAAGCCTGAAACTGGCAGCAATGATTTTATTGAATTACGATGTCAGGTGGCGCACGGGTCAAGGCAAAAGGCTAAAATTGTGGCTTCAATTTCTTGTGGAACTGCTCCTTACTTGGGGGCAGCACCCAAATAGGAAATGGAACGGAATGTGTAATTACAGATTGACAGCCATCAGATCTCCCCGCCTGTGCTACCCCTCTCGTTTAGAAAACTAATTCGTCAAAAATGTGAAAAGCAGGAACCGGGCTGCATGGAGATGGAAGATTCTTGCATCGCGTTATGTCCCTCGAACTAAATAAGAAATGTCACAGACAGTTGCAAATGAGATCTTCCGACTCTCCTTTATTCTCAGACACTTGTAGATTACTCGAACCGTCCAGTGTTGAGCACATTTCTTACACTCACCGATCCAGGTCAGCTCTTCCTTGCTACTAAGTAGCGACTGAGTGTAGATTTGCAACAATTTGCAAATTGTAAACTCGACTGGAAATAAAACTGAAGCTGCTGGTTTTCAATCGATTGAATAAAAAATAAGCTCGGAGTAGTCGGTCATTAGCACAGCGTCCTCGCCATTCAGGTAAACAGCTGGAGACACGTGAAAATTGCTCCAAATTTCTTTGGGGCACTGACTCTGTTATTGGCAAACTGAAGCCCTTTCAAACGAATTGTCACTCTTCAGGCATGTGTGCGCTCATGTTTTTGTACGTGTACGTGTCTGCAAATCAGCAGACCATTTGACATCATTGCCAGCGACATTAGTGGGAAGAGGAATGGAGAGACGTTTCATAGAATCGCTACAGTGCAGAAGGAGGCCATTTGGCCCATTGACTGTACATTGACCCTCCAAAGAGGATCCTACCCCGCCCCCACCCTATCCCCGCAACCCTATCGCCTTTACCATGGCTAACCCACCTAGCCTGCACATCCCTGGACAGTACCCAATAACTTAGCATGGCCAATCCATCCTAACCTGCACATCTTTGATTTGTTATCACATGTACCTAAGTACAGTGCAGAACAGGCAGATTGTAACAGATAAAGGCACAAAGATCATAGGGCGATTAAGCATAGTGAGGAATACAAAAGTACGGTGGCACAGGCGATGTACAAAAAGCAAGATCAGCATTAGATTGAAATTTGAAAGATCCATTGAGAAGCTGTTCTTGAACCTGTTGGTGTGATTGCTTAAGCTTTTGTATCTTCTGACAGCTGGAAGAGATCCCACAACAGGGTTGGGAGGGGTGTTTGATAGTGTTGGCTGCTTTTCTGTAGCAAGAGGAAGTGTAGATGGAGTCCATGGATAGAAGGTTGGCTTGTGTGATGGTCTGGGCTATGTTCACAGCTTTCTACAGTTTCTTATAGTACTGGGCAGAGCAGTTGCTGTACCAAGCCGTGATGCATCCAGATAGAGCACTTTCTATGGCACATCTGTAAAAGCTGGTGAGGGTTTGCGTGGACGAAATGAATTTTGTTAGCCTCCTGAGGAAGAAGAGGCATTGTTGTTCCTTCTTGACCATTGCATCAATGTGGGTGATCCAGGACAGATTGTTGGCGATAGTCACTCGTCAGAACTTGTTGCTTTTGACCATCTCCACCTCAGCTCCATAGATAGGGGCATGTCCTCCTCCTCACTTCCTGAAATTGATGATCAACTCTGTAATCTTGCTGACATTGAGAGGGAGATTATTATTTTTGGACTGTGGGAGGAAACCAGAGCACCTGATGGAAACCCATGCAGATCTGGGGAAAATGAACAATCTCCATTCAGACATCACCTGACACTGTGAGGTCACAGTGCTAACCACTGAGCCACTGTGCCACCCAAATAATAATTTAATGTGTCTGACGAACCCTCATTTTGCACAATCACAAAAAGTCAAGACCTGTCCTGCATTTAAATGAAAATTGTATCACTAAGGATGCTATAAATCAGAAACAAAAATGGAAATCACTGGAAAAGCTCAGCAGGCCCAACAGAAACTGTGGAGAAATCAGAGTTAACATTTTGGGTCAAGTGAGCCTTCCTTTAAACCAATCCTATATTATCTCTCTGTGTCTGTGGTTGCCTGTTAGTATTTGTGTCTATGATATGTGATGTGTGTGTGGATGTACAGCACAAATATATCAGTGTACATCTGTGCACACTGTTTACTTGTACATGTCTCATTGCATTTGCTCATGTTTGCATGTATACATGTGGGTGTATCTTTTATGCAAATGCATGAATTTCTGGCTGTGAGTGCATGTGAGCATATTGTGTCTATACACTTGTGTGTGGGTGTACACGTGTCTATATCTGAGTGCGAGTGCCTGTCTGCCTTTGTTGTTTTCCATTGAAATACTGGCCACTTGATGATCAGTAGCAGGTAGGCAGGCCAGCAGTCCCAATCATTCCGACCGTAACTCTTTCAGCCTCCTGGATATTCTCTCTGATGGCTTTTGAAAGAGGAAAGTAGCTTTACTGCAGAACAGTTCTTTTAAGCTTGCGTTGATTCTGACTCTGAACAATACCGAGCGACCTCCTGATTTGCTTTGGTCTTATTGACTGGTGGAACTGATGCTAGGAGGCTTTCACATCAAGTCAAAGGGAATTTCACTGGCAACTACAGAACCACGCCGTGTCTAACTGTTTGTGTTTTGTCTGTATGTTTAGTACTACTCATTGGGTGAACAGTACCAGAGAAGAGGATCACCCTGTATGAGGGCTGCTGATGAACTATCATGTTGCCACAGCAGAGCCAGATAAACCAGAGATAACCAGATGAATATTGCCCCAATGAGCTTGTCCCTTTGAAGGATAAAGTATGGATTGTTTCAGTTTTCATTAATGCGATTCCAGGATCAAATCATTTGAAATTTTAGTCTTGAATATAATGTGATTCAACAGGATGTGTGAAATAACTCCACAGAGTTCGATATCCCATCACCAAGTCACCCTTTATTTACATGTGGTCAATCCCCCACACTGATCCAGCTCCCTCAGAGCCGGCTTTCTCAGAGTGAACATAACCTCTGACACTCCTCTCTATATCTGTCAGCCAGGGCTCCCTGATTGGACCAGGTTAACAGCCCCAATCAGGGAACCCATATTGTCTGAGGTCCGCCTGGCTGATTTCATTACAATCTCTACATCCCTCCCCCTCTGAGTGCGAGGACATGGGCCATTTTGTTCATTTGTAGCTCCTCCGGGGGCATTTCAGCACTGGGTCAGGTTCCTCCAAACGTGCCTCTGATGGGGGCAGTGTGTAACGCGCAGTAGCTTGCCTCTCGTCTCAGAATGTCTCAGAGAAAATTTATTCTCCTCTTCAGGTGGCAAAGACGTCAAGGTGGCAACATCTGCCACGTCCAGCTCAGATTCTGAGGTATCTTCAATGCTTGCAGGAGAGAGAGAAGCCACTGGTTCCAGAACAGTCAGAAAGGCAGTCAAAGAACAGGGTGTGTTTTGCCCCCACACTGTTTGTGAGTTTGCAGGTTGCATATGGTCCACGTGCTCGAGACTGTCATACCAACCCAAACCTTATACGTCACTGGATCTGAACTTATATCAACCACGCCTTTTACCCATGTTGGGCCATTTCCATGGCTCCTACACCAAACATCATCCCCTGAAGTAAACTGTCTCTCTTGCTTAGAGGAGTGATATGTCCATGAATGGCATTCCAGATGCCATTTCACCCTCCCCGCAAATGCAGTTCTGGGAAGATCAGATTTAACCTGGTGTAGAGTCTTCTCCGCATTAGCAGCTCTGCTGGAGATCTTCCTGTCGTTGCATGAGGCGTGATCCTGTTATCAAATAGGAACTGGGACAGCTTGGTTTCTATATGAAGCGGTAGGCTGTTTCTTTCAGAATGCCTTTAAAGTTTGGACTGCTCTTTTTGCCACATCATTGGATGATGGATGGTATGGAGCTGTCATTGTATAACAAATACCATTCGACTTTAGGAAATACACGTATTCTGGGTTGGTAACCAACGGCCCATTATCTGTGACTAACACTTCGGGGAGTCATATATTGCAAAGGGTGTGTGCAACTTTTCTATCATTGTTCCCAAGTTTGCCGAATGAACTTATCTACATCCAGCCATTTTGAGTGGGTGTCCATAATGACTAAGAACATTGAGCCCATGAAAGGACCTGCATGGTCGCCATGAAACCAAGTCCAGACCATTGCCCAGCCAACAAATGGCGGGTGGGGGGGTGCTGCTGGCTGTAATTTCTGTCCTTGTTGGCACTCTGTGCACTGCCCCACCAAAACAGCTACGTCTGCATCCAATCCTGGCCACCAGACATAACTTCTCACCAACACCTTCATTTTGGAAACCCTTAAATGATTCAGGTAGAGTTCAGTCAGTATCTGGCAGCGATGTTTGCTCAGGACAACCACCCTCACTCCCCATAATAGTATATCATCCTGTACTGTGATCTGGTCTGTCTGGGTCCAAAATTCTGGTTGTGATGGCCCTTTGGTTCCCCCTTCACCACCAGCTGTTTCAGTTTTGCCAGGACCAGATCTTTCTGCGTCCAAAGGCTGATATTGTCAGCTGTGACTGAAAGTGTGTCCAGAAAATTTAAAAAGGACTTTTCCAGCAGTGATGCCACCAGCAGTATATCTACTGGTGGAAGGCGACTTAATGCATCTGCTTTTGCTCCTCGACAGCATTCCAACTTGCAATTTTATGATTAGATTAGATTAGATTCCCTACAGTGTGGAAACAGGCCCTTTGGCCCAACAAGTCCACACCACCCCTTGAAGCATCCCACCCAGACCCATCCCCCTATAACCCACACACCCCTGAACACTACGGGCAATTTCCCATGGCTGATCCACCTAGCCTGCACATCTTTGGACTGTGGGAGGAAACCGGAGCACTCGGAGGAAACCCACGCAGACATGGGGAGAATGTACAAACTCCACACAGACAGTCGCCCGAGGCTGGAATCAAACCCAGGTCCCTGGCGCTGTGAGGCTGCAGTGCTAACCACTGAGCCACCGTGCAGCCCCCCTTATGCCCTTAGTATTAGGGCCCACTGCTGAATTCAGCCTGAAGCTTTGGGCAGTCTACCTTGTCCTCTGTAAGTAGACCTAACAGGTGTTTGTGGTTCATTATTATTTAAAATTTGCATCTGTAAAGGTACTAGTGGTACATCCTGACTCCAAATATGACTGTCAAACCTTCCTTTCCTATCTGGATGTATTTACGCTCCACATTTGCCAAAGTCCTGGACCAATACGCTATTTGGCATAACTCTCCACTGGGCCACCTACGAGCTAATATTATCCTGATCCTGTAAGGGGAGGTGACGCATGTCAATACCAGATCTCGCTTGGGATCACAGAGTGCAAACAACTTAGAGAGCTGTTTCTTCACTACACCAAAAGCTTCACAATGCGACCATTCCCAAGGCTGGCCTTTTTGTAAGAGTTTATACAAAAGTGCCAGGATGGAGGCCAGGTGAGACATGAACTTTCTGTCATAATTCACCACCCCAAGGAAATCCCTAAGCTTCAGTACAGACATGGGAGCCGGGACACCTTTGATCGCCCTCATTTTATTTTCCAACAGGTATAACCCACTCTTCTCGACTCTGTAGCTCATTTTGGATGCTTGGTACTCACATTTTTCCCTTCTGAGGCGTACACCCACTTTATTGGTCTTCCCTGTTATTAGCATGTTGTCTGGGTAAATGGCATGCCCAACTGCAACTTGCAACTGCCTGCTCTGAGAATTTGAATGACTTTTTAACA
This sequence comes from Stegostoma tigrinum, assembly GCF_030684315.1. Taxonomy (NCBI): domain Eukaryota; kingdom Metazoa; phylum Chordata; class Chondrichthyes; order Orectolobiformes; family Stegostomatidae; genus Stegostoma; species Stegostoma tigrinum. Next base: position 12,041,103 of record NC_081384.1, read on the forward strand.
GCTTGCGAATGCTGGGTTTATTGAATACTCCGGAAGCCCACTTGTAAAACAGACTGTGGAACCTCAACTGTGTGAAATGATTTTTGGTGAGGATTTTATGGTTTGCTGACGTGTTCTTCACTGTTGAGAAATAATGTACTATGCAGCTGGACTCAGGTTGGTGCATAGCCGATGTTGCTGATTAATGGGAACGTCACTGCCACATAGAGTGCAGGCCTGAAGTCAATATTTTTCTCTTCCTACTTCGTGCTGGGGGCCAGTAAGCTCAATTGGCTTGATTGCTGGCGTGTGGTTCAGAGTGGTGCCATTGGTATAGGGTGGATTCCTATTCTGGCTGAGGTAGACTTGTTCTTGTCTCCTTGCCCTGATCTCGAACCAAGAAGGCAATGGCCAGCCACCATTGACAAAATCACCAGACAACAAGCCAAGGACCTGCTATTGGGCAGAGGGTGCATAAAAGAATGAACAACTTAAAACATTTATCACTCACTTTATCTTCCTTTTACATCTGCTGCTTCTATATTTTCAATGTAAGGAGAGAGCTCTATGAACTCATTTCTTGTAAGCAAGCTGAAACCAAGCTTGTTTCTGTCAAATCACATTTCTTTTGTAATACATAATTCAATTAAAATAAGTGAATTAATTTTGAGTATTGCAAAAATCATCTATCCCACAGAAATTCTAAATCATTCATATAACTTGCTCCTGGATCTGTGATCCACAGTTATGCCACAAGGCAAGTTAAATTTTTAAGAAATGCCAAATTACCTCTTGCTGTCTCTGTTTATAGCACAATTAAGAATGGTTCGTGTGACATTTATGTCATACTTAGCTACAACTCATTATTGAAATAAATATTTCCTCCCTCCAGTGAGCAGTGCTTTGAAGTATTAGTTAATAACTGCATTTTATCAGTTGAGTGTCTTATTAAGTTAACATTTTCACGACTGTGGCTAGTTCCATCAATCTTGAACTATCTGTATTTGAAGCAATGCATTGCTGTTGCATTCTAACACTACAGTGTTCAGGTGTTTATTGTTCCATCATATGTGCTTAATAACCCTTATGCGCTGGTTCAGAGATAGTAGGAACTGCAGATGCTGGAGAATCTGAGATAACAAGGCATAGAGCTGGGCCCAAAACATCAGCCTTCCTGCTCCTCTGGTGCTTGGCCTGCTGTGTTCATTCAGCTCCACACCATGTTGTCCCTTATGCGCTAGTCTTTAGTTGTAATGTGTGTTTTGTTGGGGGTAAAAAGTCTGGAGATGTTTCTTGTTTAAACTAAATCCAAACAACAAGTAGGGGATGGTTTTACCGTTTTATTTTGAGGCCAAATGTAGCGTGAGTTGAGGTAGTTGCCAGTGGATCTGAATCATAGAACCCCGACAGTTTGGAAGCAGGCCATTTGGCCCATCAAGTCACATCAACCCTAGATATAGGTACAGTTACAGCATTTAAAAGACATTCAGATAGGTGCATGATTAGGAAAGATTTGGAGGGGATATGGGCCAAATGCAGGCGAGTGGGACTATTTTAGTTTGGGAAAGTTGGGCGAAGAGGATGAGTTAGACTGAAGGGTCTGTTCAGTGCTGTATGATTCTATGACTCGAAATGGCAATGTCGGCTAGACCTTGTAAAATGTTCTCCATCATCTGCTGAAAAATTGCACAGACTGACAATACCCCAGATGGCAGTCTCTTATATTGGTGCAAATCCTTATGGGAATGAAGTGTAGCAAACTCCTGCGAATCCTCATCGAACTGCAACCGCAGGAACACATAGCTCATATAATAAAGTGTGAAGCTGGATGAACACAGCAGGCCAAGCAGCATCTCAGGAGCACAAAAGCTGACGTTTCGGGCCTAGACCCTTTATCAGAGCTTCCTGGTCAACATGTAAGGTGGCCGTGGCTCCTTTGATAGGCTTTAGACCTTCCTGATAAACTCCCAGGTATTTGATTAGGACTTAACTTGGGCAGCCATTTTCTAATTGAAGAATGTTGAACATACCTAGATGAATCTTTCTCAACCAATATCGTCCCATCACAGTTGGGACCGAGCCTTTTACTACAATCACTGGTAACTGAACCGGCTGCTTCTCATAAGAAATTGGAATCAAAGTTGTACACTTATTCTATAAAGGACCCCCAGCTGAGGTCTTGCACAAGTTTATGGGTTGGAGTCCAGAACGAATTTTGTCAAAGACTGGTTAGAACATAGAACAGTACACCTCAGAACAGGCCCTTCAGCCCACGATGTTGTGCCAACCATTGATCCTCATGTATGCACCCTCAAATTTCTGTGACCATATGCATGTCCAGCAGTCTCTTAAATGACCCCAATGACCTTGCTTCCACAACCGCTGCTGGCAACGCATTCCATGCTCTCACAACTCTCTGTGTAAAGAACCCGTCTCTGACATCCCCTCTATACTTTCCTCCAACCAGCTTAAAACTATGACCCCTCGTGTTAGCCATTTCTGCCCTGGGAAATAGTCTCTAGCTATCAACTCTATCTATGCCTCTCATTATCTTGTATACCTCAATTAGGTCCCCTCTCCTCCTCCTTTTCTCCAATGAAAAAAGTCCGAGCTCAGTCAACCTCTCTTCATAAGATAAGCCCTCCAGTCCAGGCAGCATCCTGGTAAACCTCCTCTGAACCCTCTCCAAAGCATCCACATCTTTCCTATAATAGGGCGACCAGAACTGGACACAGTATTCCAAGTGCGGTCTAACCAAAGTTTTATAGAGCTGCAACAGGATCTCACGACTCTTAAATTCAATCCCCCTGTTAATGAAAGCCAAAACACCATATGCTTTCTTAACAACCCTGTCCACTTGGGTGGCCATTTTAAGGGATCTATGTATCTGCACACCAAGATCCCTTTGTTCCTCCACACTGCCAAGAATCCTATCCTTAATCCTGTACTCAGCTTTCAGATTCGACCTTCCAAAATTCATCACCTCACATTTATCCAGGTTGAACTCCATCTGCCACCTCTCAGCCCATCTCTGCATCCTGTCAATGTCCCGCTGCAGCCTACAACAGCCCTCTATACTGTCAACAACACCTCCAACCTTTGTGTTGTCTGCAAACTTGCTGACCCCATCCTTCAATCCCCTCATCCAAGTCATTAATAAAAATTACAAACAGTAGAGGCTCAAGGACAGTGCCCTGTGGAACACCACTCACCACTGACTTCCAGGCAGAATATTTTCCTTCTACTACCACTCGCTGCCTTCTGTTGGCCAGCCAATTCTGTATCCAAGCAGCTAAGTTCCCCTGTATCCCATTCCTCCTGACCTTCTGAATGGGCCTACCATGGGGAACCTTATCAAATGCCTTACTGAAGTCCATATACACCACATCCACAGCTCGGCACTCATCAACTTTTCTAGTCACATCCTCAAAGAACTCGATAAGGTTTGTGAGGCATGACCTGCCCCTCACAAAGCCGTGTTGACTGCATTTGATCAAGCCATGCTCTTCCAGATGGTCATAAATCCTATCCCTCAGAATCCTTTCTAACACCTTGCAGACGACAAACGTGAGACTTACTGGTCTGTAATTGCCGGGGATTTCCCTATTTCCTTTCTTGAAGAGAGGAATTATATTTGCCTCTCTCCAGTCCTCAGGTATGACTCCAGTGGAGAGCGAGGACGCAAAGATCCTCGCAAGTGGCGAAGCAATTGCATTTCTCGCTTCCCAAAGCAGCCGAGGACAAATCTTGTCCGGGTCTGGCGACTTGCCAATCTTAATGTTTGACAAAATTTTCAGCACATCAGCTTCCTCTATCTCTATCCATTCCAGCATGCACACCTGCTCTTCAAAGGTTTCATTCACTACAAAGTTTGTTTCTTTCGTAAAGACAGAAGCAAAAAACTCATTTAGGGCTTCCCCTACCTCCTCAGACTCCACACACAAGTTCCCTATGCTATCCCTGATCGGCCCTACTCTTTCTTTGACCATTCTCTTATTCCTCACATAAGTGTAAAATGCCTTTGTGTTTTCCCCAATTCGTTCTGACAAGCCTTTCTCGTGCCCCCTCCTGGCTCTCCTCAGACCATTTTTGAGCTCCTTCCTTGCCTACGTGTAATCCTCTCTAGCTGAACTTGACCCTAGCTTCCTCCTCCTTATGTAAGCTACCTTCTTCCTTTTCACAAGAAGCTCCACCGCTCTTGTCATCCAAGGTTCCTTTATCTCACCCCTTCTTGCCTGTCTCAGAGGGACATATTTATTCATCACTCGCAACAACTGTTCCTTAAACAGTCTCCACATGTCTATAGTTCCCTTACCATGGAACAATTGCTCCCAGTCCATGCTTCCTAACTCATGTCTAATCGCGTCATAGTTTCCTCTTCCCCAATTAAATGTCCTCCCATTTTGCCTAATCCTCTCCTTCTCCATAGCTATGTAGAATGTGAGGCAGTTATGGTCACTATCACCAAAATGCTCTCCCGCCACAAGATCTGATACCTGCCCCGGCTCGTTTCCGAGCACCAAGTCTAGAATGGCCTCTCCCCTCGTCTGCCTGTCAACGTACTGCGTTAGGAAACCCTCCTGAACGCACCTTACAAATACAGCTCCATTCAAATCTTCTGCTCGAAGGAGGTTCCAATCAATATTAGGAAAGTTAAAGTCACCCATTACAACAACCCTACTACGTCCGCACTTTTCCAAAATCTGCCGACCTATGCTTTCTTCAATCTCCCTGCTGCTATTGGGGGGCCTGTAGTAAACCCCTAAAGAGGTCACTACTCCCTTGCTGTTCCTAATTTCCACCCATACTGACTCAGTAGGCAGATCTTCCTCGACAATGGAAACTTCTGTAGCTGTGATACCCTCTCTGATTAGTAGTGCTACACCCCCTCCTCTTTTTCCCCCCTCCCTATTCTTTTTAAATGTTCTAAACCCTGGAAGATCCAGCAACCATTCCTGCCCATGAGAAACCCATGTCTCTGTTATGGCCACAACATCATAGCACCAGGTACTGATCCATGCTCTAAGTTCATCACTTTTATTCCTGATACTCCTTGCGTTAAAGCAAACACACTTTAACCGATCCCTTGGTTCCTTCCCACTAGCTGGTCTACCTCTTGCTACTGCCTCACCTGCATCAACTCTCACCTTCGGTATACAGCTCAGGTTCCCGCGCCCCTGCCATACTAGTTTAAACCCTCTCGAACTACTCGAGCAAACCTTCTACCCAGGACATTGGTCCCCTTCCAGTTCAGATGCAACCCGTCCTTCTTGTACAGGTCCCACCTTCCCCAGAAGGCATCCCAATTATCTACATATCTGAAGCCCTCCCTCCTACACCAGCTGCGTAGCCACGTGTTCAGCTGCGCCCGCTCCCTGTTCCTCGCCTCGCTATCTCATGGCACCGGTAGTAAGCTAGAGAACACTACTCTGTTCGTCCTGCTTTGCGTTCTGCGATCATTGAAACAGATGTAATGGTATCAACCTCCATTAGAATCAGGTGACCATTTGTCTTGATTATTTCTGATTTGAATGTTGCTAAGCAATTTAACTGTTCCAAACCAGATGAAGGTGGACTGTCCTGGGTAGAGGCCTATGAGTTCTCTTACTGAATTCAGGCTGAGTGGGACTTTCTTGCTGTCTCGAGTCTGCATACTAGCAGTAACTACAATGACCTACCGGCCCAGATCCTGAGGAAAATTTTAACTGATTGGCCAAGGCTTGGCTTTGTTTTGGGGTTTTGCCATGGGCTGACCTAAAGTCCGTCTGTTCAGGATACATCCTGAGTGAGACTATGCAATTGACTTCGCTCAAGTGGTATTCCCCAAGCTCAGTCAGACTGGTGAAAGTGTCCACTCCCATTGCTCCACGTGCTGCATTTTGCACTGGCAAAGTCAGTTGCAGTGCCTGTTGGAGGACTAGTTGAGCTAGTCTGTGTTTTTGCGTGGTTTATGTCATTAATCCCACATACCAAACAATCTCTCAGCACCTCATTAAGGGTTAAACCAAAGTCATTGCCTCTGCCAGTTATCTTAATCTCGTCATAAATCTCGATACAGATTTCCCCTTGTTCTCAGATTGCCGTGTAAAACCCAATAGTGTCTCAGAATTAGAAGATGCTTGGAGTTATAGTGTTCTTTAATTAAATCCATTGGGTTGTAGTATCTGGTGCCTCAGAAAGTTAGCCTCCTAATTACCAAGAAAGCTGCGGGTCTGTAAACTGTCAGGAGCATTACTTGTTGCTTTTCATCAGCCTCAATGTCATTTGACTGGAAAAAAATGCATTCTTTCCACATACTGGCCACAGAACTCTACAGTAGGATTGAATAAATCAAACTTCCCAAATAGTGGTGTAATGCCAAAAATGCTAGCTCCAACTCAAAAACGACTGTTGCTTGTGAATTTCTTTAGGCGCGTGCTTTCTCTTGTCACCACTAAAATAAGACCATGGAGGCCAGTATCCCATCACCAAGCCACCCTTTATCTACACATGGAGAGTCTTTGATACTGATCCAGCTTCCTCAAAGTCAGCTCTCAGAGTGAACAGCACCTCTAACACTCCTGTTTGTAACTGTCAGCCAGGGCTCCCCGATTGGACCAGATTAACAGCCCCAATCAGGGAGCTCCTATTCTGACCTCATTACAATCACCACCATGTGTTAACGTCAAAAAATCTCAAGCTTCTAACATGGAAAAAAAACTCATAAGAAGTGACATTCCTGTATGCCTCAGAAACCTGGACGTGAAATAAATATCTGGAGAACAAAACAGAGTCTTTGAAATGCAAATGCTAAGACTTGTACTTAAAATTCCATGCACAGACCATGAGACAAATGTAGAGGTGTTCAAAATTGCAGAAGAAAAATAACTCTTAAAAAGTGACACCAGAGAAGAGAACATTAGTAACAAATGCAGAGAATCCTGGAGAAATTCAAAAGGCCTGGCAGTATTTGTGGAGATGGAAACAGGGTTTCAAGTCCCCTGAGAATCTTCTTTAATTCTGTTTCTCTGACCGCTGATGCTGCCAGAGCTGCTGAGTTACTCCAGCCTTCTGTGTTTTTGTTTTAGATTTCCAGCATCCATGGGCTTTTGCTTCTATTAGAGAATGCCAGTATTTCAGCCATTTGATCAGAGCTGAAAGACTACTGAGATCTCTTTTAGATGGCAATGTGGAGTGGAGGGCAACAGGAAGAGAGTTGTCCTAAGGCTGCTTCAGTGACAGATATCTGTCACCGAGTGATTGCCGATAAGCTACAGTAGATGTGAGTGGATGGTGCAGGACAGATGAGCATAATGTAGCATGGCAACAGTCACCTAGCAGGAGTATGCACAAGCAGGAGGAGCTTGACGGTTTGTTAAGTCTGAAGGTGTCTTGATGTGGATTTTTACCTTGTGCATATAAGCACCTAACCAGAATAACAATTTGAGCTTTTAATGTAACAAACAACCTCAGGATGCTTCACGTAAGTGATTATCCAACAACATTTGACACTGAGGCTATAAATTAACTAAATGAAATGAGGAGCAAATACATTGGAACAAATGCGTTTCATGCTAATTGAGGAGCAACAAAACAAATCATGAAAACAATTTAAGTGTGGATGGCAAAGCAACAAAACAGACCCAAGGAAATAAAATAAAAGCTGCCTTTAAGGTCAGAAAACTGAATTGAGGTGAAGCAAAAAAGTTTGTCGTGAATTAAACTCTAACTAGCTGTTAAGATCTTCATCATGTTAGATAGAGTCTTTTAGAGTGTCCTGTGATAATAGTGGCTTTTCTGTCACTTTGATTATGGTAAATAGAAGGATATGCATTGAGAATGGAATCAATAAAGAATATGACGTACAAGATCCCCAGAGGATTATTGGCTGTGAATTTTGTGTGGTCCATTATATTATGGACTGTTACATTGGACGAAATAAGTGCGAACACATGTAGAAACTGCATGCTATGCAAAACTTTATGTTACTGGTGTGCATGACAATGTTTGGAATGTTGTAATTTCGAACACGAACGCGAAAAGAACTTTGCTGAGAAATGTATTACCCAAAGTAGTTGTGACTATCGGAGGAGGGATCTTCACTGAGGCTCAGGATTACCTGTTGCGATTCATTTATTGTTAAAAATCTTGTAATGTATCTTACTGGATTAGATTTAGATCACGTTTTACTGTCACGTGTAGCTGAGTACAAGAGTAGAGGAGTAGAAAGTATACAGTCACTATTCTCCAACACCATCTTAAAATACAAAAGTTTGAATTAAAAACAAGAGCAGAAATTAAAGAAACAGAAACAAAGGGAAATGACACTTTTGTTGACTCTTGAATCTGTGACTTTTCATCAGTGATGAGACGTCACGGACCTGAAACATTAACTTTGCTTCTCTCTTCACAAATGTCACGAGACTTGCTGAGTTTTTCCATTATTTTCCGTGTTTGTTTCATTCCCATCCATCGTTCTGTCAAAAAAAATATTCCGTCTCCATGTAAATGACAGCCCAAGGTACCCCCCTCACACTGAGAATTCAGTAGTTCCACCAATGCACTGCAAGACCTCAGGATCTCTGCCGAATTCCAGAACTGTGCCTACTCACGGGGAAAGCTAATAGAATGTTCTGATTTATTGCAAGAGGAATTGAATTCAAAAGTAGGGAGGTTATACTTCAGTTGTACAGGGCATTGGTGAGACCACATCTTGAGTATTATGAACAGTATTGCTCACTGTATTTAAGGAAAGATGTGAGTGCATTAGCAACAATTCAGAGAAGGATTACCAGACCAAAGCCTGCAAACAGTGAGTTGTCTTATAAAGAAAGGTTGGATGGTCTAGGCTTTTGTCTGCTGGAGTTTAGAAGACCACAGTTGACTTGATTGAAACATTCAAGATTCTGAGAGGTCTTGACAGGAGAGATAGGGAAAAGATGCCAGGGCAGCACGGTGGCTCAAAGGTTAGCACTACTGTCTCACAGCTTGGGGGACCCGGGTTTGACTCCACCCTCGGGCAACTGTCTGTGTGGAGTTTGCATATTCTCCCTGTGTCTGCGTGGGTTAGGTAGATTGGCTATGCTAAGTTGCTAATCATGTCCAGGGATGTGTAGGATAGATAGATTGACCATGTGAACTACAGGGATGGGGTGGATCTGGTGGGATGCTGTTTGGAGGGCTTGATGGGTCAAATGGCCTGCTTCTACACCGTAGGGATTCTACAGATTTCCTTTTATGGGAGATTCTAGAAATAGGGATCACTGTTTAAAAATGGGAGTTCACCCATTTACAACAGAGATGTGGTAAGTCTTTTCCTCGGAAAGTGTTGTGAATTTTTGGTTTGTACTCCTTTCATGTAAAAATAACAGAAAGTTTTTGAATATTTTTGAGGCAGAGGTAAATAGATTGTTGTTAAGTGGTGGGGGGGTGGGGGTTTAGATAGGAATGTGGATTTGATGTTACAACCCAATCAGCCACAATCTTATTCACTGGTGGAATAGGTTCAAGGGGCAGCATAATCTACACCTGCTCCTTGAGTGCATCACAGAGTCATAAAAATATGACGGCTCAGAAAGAGGCCATTCAAGTCAGTGTGTCTATATTGACTGTTCAGGTGAGTATCACTACCTGATGCCCATATCGTTACCCGATGCCCATATCGTTACCTGATGTCCATCTGCATTTTCTTCAATATCCTTGCAGATTATTTCTATCCAAGTAATCTTGAAATAGGTTCTTGAACACCTCAATTGAACCTGCCTCCACCCACATTACCAAGCGTGTATTGAGGCTAAGACACAAAACCCATGATTAAATAGGTATATTTTAATGACAGTCTTAAAGAAGGAGAGCTGGTGAGGTTTAGAGCCTAAATAATTTCGCCAGTGATGAAAACTGGTGATGTACAAGCAGCCAAAATTGGAAGAGTGCAGAGATCATTCAGAGTTACTGCACCCTGAGAAATGTAAAGGAAAAATCACAGAATAATCATACTTAGTTTCATACATCGTGTGGGGCTTTTGGCTGTAAATGTAAGAACACAGAAAGTTCTTGATTTCATAGTTGTTGCATCCTCATTGGATCCAATAGAATAGGGGGCATGTCACTTGAGGAATGAGCTGTAGACACAAGTTCAAATCCCATCCTGGCAGTTGGGGCATTCAAATTTCAGTTTACAATGTAAAAAAACAAAAGATAAAGCTAATGACTGGTGTATTTTCCCTAGGGTGGGGCATTTCAAGACTATGGGGCATATTTTTAAGGTGAGAGGAGAAAAATTAAAATAAACTTTAGGAGGAAATGGTGGATACAGTTACAATTACATTTAAAAGACACTTCTGTCAGTACATGAAAAGGAAAGGTTTGGAGGGATATGGGCCAAGTGTGAGCAGGTGGGACTAGTTTAGTTTGGGATTATGGTCAGCACGGACTGGTTGGACTGAAGAGCCTGTTTCTGTGCTGTTTGCCTGTATGACTCTATAAAGCTGTTTAAGAAAGGAAATTGCTATCCTTACCTTGCCTGCTTTATATGTGAATCCTAACCCCTTACAGCAATGTGGTCGATTCTTTATTGCCATCTGAAATGATTGAGCTAGTCATTCAGGTATATCAACTCCCTACGAAGAAAATAAAATAAACTTCACTGGACCATCTGTCATCCAACTGGGTACCACACACAGAGGCACACACAGCCCAGTCAACATAACAATACCCTTTTCATTAACATTTAGTGATTTGTGCAAATTATCTCACCGCTTTGCACAAAAAAACAAACAGCTTGATTGGCAACCAAGCCATCACCTTGAATAGTCTCTGCCTCCACTAACAACTCTCATGTCTCCATCTACTAGGAGCACTGTAGCAGTCTTCTAAGCCTTCTTCAGTAGTACCTTACAAGCAACAAGCTCTGCCACCTAGAGCAAGGTTACCGAGCATATCAGAACATTACCAAGTCCATCTCTGAATAATAGCTTACACATTATATTGATTTGGAAATGCATCGATGTTCCTTTATAATTGCTATGTGACTCCCTACCCAACAACAATGTGGGTGTATTGACACCACATAAACTGTTCAGAAAGGTGGCTCAGTGCAACCTTCTCAGGGACAGTTAGAAATAGAACAATGACTGTCCACATCCCATAAATAAATGAAAAGAATATGTTGCTATCACAATGTCCATCACATGTTCCCTCCAGGATATTATGAAACATTGACCTCCACAAATCCATTAACCATCGAATCTTCCTTTCGTAAGTGGAGAGCTACAGAGAGTTGGAAACAAGGAGTTGTCAGATAATTACAAAGAGTCAATAGGTAACTTGATGTCCTTCAATTTGGCTTCTTGATGCAATTTAAGAGGCACTATTTTGCAGCAAGAATAGACAGTGAAATCTCCAAGTAGTCGCAGTTATAATTGTTCATCTCCCAACTTGCTGAGTTTACCACTGAGAACCACTGAGTTCTGAGGAAGGGTCATCAGACCTGAAACGTTAGCTCTGTTTTCTCCTTCACAGATGCTGCCAGATCTGCTGAGCTTTTCCAGCAACTTTGTTTTTGTTCCTGATTTACAGCATCCACAGTTCTTTCGGTTTTTATTTGCTGAGTTTACCATTTGAGTCTATTTCTTGTAACAGGCTTTGGTCATTCATTGAAATATAAACGAGAGTCTCTTCTAAAGTTGTATTCAGGCTTGGAGAGGGTAGGGGGGAATGGACTGACATGGTTTGATTTAACTCATGTGATTAGTGTACACTAATATCATTTCTTCCAGAATGATGACCTAATCCAGTCTGTTTCAGGGAGTGGGTGGCTGTGAACTCCTGGAGTCGGAAAACTTATTGTACTCTGGTGATTTCTGGGAGAGAAAACACTGAAGACTATTACCCTACATTTGATTCGGAATAATCAGGGACTGATTTTAGCTTAGACAAAAAAAGAAGTGTAAATTTTTAGGCAGTTGTTGGAGGTAACCTGACAGGGGTCAGAAGCAAAAATAGGTTTCTCCTAGAAAAGAGTATAGGATAGTTCAGGAAAGGGCTATTATCTCAGTCGAAAAAGTTCAGAATATGTAACTTCCAGAACTCAAGTATTTGGTTAAATATATTCAGGTTAATAGAAACTGAGAAAATTTAAACCGTCTATTTTGTGAGTATTCTTGAAAGAAGACTTGACAGTTCACAACACAGGAACTGACAAGAATCAGTTCAGTTGAACTTGATATTTAATGTAGAGATATGATTTCTCTAGATATGAAATTGCTGTAACGTGAAGGTGTTGGCGAATAGATTGAAATTTGTGTTGTTGAATGTTTTAAGACTTTCCTAGCTCTGATGTTTATCGATACAACTTTTTTGTTCTGTTTCTACCATTTGTGTGCTAAACCTTGTGTCACAGAGAAACTCTGCAGCCTTGTCTGACCATGTTTCAATGAATGACTACCACATTAACTGATTTTTTAAAAAATAATCAACTAGCAAGTCACATTTCATTCTTGAACCTGACTTGTCCAGTAGTAACAGAAGCCAGGATCAAAACACTCTACCAATCTTGATGAAGCCTTGGTGCATGGCAGGCTCATCGATCTCTCAGAAGGAATGTTAACGGTATATCACAGATCTGGAAAAAGAAAGGTGAAAACAAAACTGTCATCCAGCATATGGGTAGTGGGAATGGAGCTGTAGAAGAGTTTTGCTAATGTTGAAATAATAAGAAAGGCCAAGGAGTTAGGTTTATATTAATGCACCTGGAGGCAGATTTCTGAATCCCTGAGGTGGATGCAGTATCACCTCTCCACACCTTGCCTGGATTTAGGGATTTCATGCTGGTTGACAGTGTAAACATTTGAAAAGATATCTGGCATGCCTGAGGAGCAGTATTGACTGCCTCGCTAATGGTACTGAGGATTTAGCATTTTGACATTAGCGAAAAGAAAAGCCTTTAAATATTTGACGTTTGGACAGGGATCAAACGAGTTTGAACAACTCAAATATAGACTAGAAAATGTGAACCTCATCAGTCAAAAGTAATGAGAAAGCTCAGCATTGAAGAACTTGCCTTTGAACATGATCTAAACTATTATTAACATAAACATGATGGGTAATTGAAAAGTGATCGCATGCATCAGCTTGTCTTATTAGATTCCTGTTCGAGCTGATGCAAGCTTATTTTATTTCTCTGAGAAGAATCTGACATGTCGCCTTTGAAGTGAAGTGATCAACTGAGCCTACTTTTGCTGAAAAAACACCTGAATGATTCTCTCATTGGTGGGATTTGTTCTGAAGGAGTTAATGCTCATGTTCCATTGGCTCCTCTGATGTTACACAGTGTCAATAGGTGGAAACGGGGGCTTTACTCTAGCTTTCAGATGGAATAGATGGTATTTACTAGAATGTTACCAGAAATGAAGGATTTTAGGTACAGGGAAAGAGTAGAGAAATTGGGCTTTTTCCTCCTTGTCACAGAGAAAATTAAGAGGCGGCCTTACTGAGATGTTCAAAACCAGTGAAGGGATTCTGTGATTGGAAACCAAAAGCTCCACAAGATGAAGTGTAAGATCCACAGAGAAAAAGTAACAACTTTATGAACATTGGTACAAAGACCCAAAAGAGAAGACGTGAGAGTTTATTTTTTTTTAAACTCATGGCACTTGCATGTTATTGGCTCTGCGGGATTTATTGCTTATCCCTAGCTGCCCTTGAGAGGGTGGTGGTGAGCTGCCTTCTTGAATTGCTGCAGTTCATATGCTGTAGGTAGACCCACGATGACATTAGGAACGGAATTCCAGGATTTTGACCCAACAACAAAGCAGGAACAGCGAAATATTTCCAAGTCAGGACGGTGATGGCTAGGACTGGAACTTGCAGGTTCCCATTTATCTGCTGCCCTTGGCCTCCTAGATGGTAGAGATTGATCAGCAAAAAAACCGAAAGAACTGCGGATGTGGTAAATCAAAAAACAAAAACCGAAGTTGCTGGAAAAGCTCTGGCAGCATCTTTGAAGAGAAATCAGAGTTAATGTTTCGGAGTTAATGTGACCCTTCCTCAGAACTGATGATAGCTAGGAAAATATTGGTTTAAATGCAGAATATAGTGAATGAGGAGGGGTTAAAGGGTAAACAATAGGTGGGTTTAAAGCCCAGAGAGACAGAGGAACAGTTGGAGGACAGATAACGATCTGGCTAGGAGGGTGAATAGCTGTTAGTGGGGACTATTGGTGACGAACAATAGTTGTGTGTAATGGCAGACTATGGGATAACAAGGCCTGGTGCATGGGTAGGGGGCTGGGACATGGGAGAGTTTAGGCCCTAAAATTATTGAACTCAATATCGAGACCGGAGGGCTGCAGGGTCCCGAAGTGGGAAATGAGGTGTTGTTGCTCCAGCTTGTGCTGAGCTTCACTGTAACACTGCAGCAAGCCAGAGACAGAGATACTGGTCAGGGAACAGGGCAGTATGTTAAACTGGCAGGGACTGGAAGCTCAGGGTCATTTTTGCAAGCAGAACATAGATGTTTACATTTCGTTTCCCCAATGTCGAGGAGACCACATTGTGAGTAGCAAATACAGTCGACTAGATTTTGGGAAGTGCAGGTGAAGTGTTGCTTCACCAGGCAGGTATGTTTGGGCCCATGGATACTGCAGAGGGAGGCAATAAATGGGCAGGTGTTTTATCTTCAGCGCTGGCAGGGAAAGGTGCCATAGAGCTGTGGTGGGGGTGGGTGGATTGCGATATTGGGGGCGAAGGAAGAGTGGACCAGGGTGTCCCGGAATGAACAGTCCATACAGAACGCGGACAAACAAGTGGAAGGGAATATGTGTCTGGTTGTGGCATCTCGCTGGAGGTGGCAGAACTGTCTGATGATCTCCTGGATGTGGATGCTGGTGGGATGGTAAGTAAGGACAAGGGGAGCCCTACGCTGTTGCGGGAGGGAAGAGAAGGGGTGAGGGCAGAAGTGCGGGAGATGGGTCGGACCTGGTTGAGGGGCCTGTTGACAACGGAGCTGGGGAATCCTCGATTGAGGAAGAAGGTGGACATTTCAGAGGCTCCCTTGCCGAAGTTGGCCTTATCTGAACATATGCGACTGAGACAGAGGAACTGAGAGAATGGGATGGAGTCTTTACAGGAAGAGGGGTGTGAGGATGTATAGTCCAGGTAGCTGTGGGAGTCTGTGGGTTTGTAATGGATATTAGTGGCCAGTCTATCCCCAGAAACGGAAACAAAATTTCAAGGAAGGGAAGGGAGGAGTCAGAGATAGACCAGGTGAAAGTGAGGGCAGGGAGGAAAAAATTGGAAGCAAAATCAATGAATTTTCCCAATTCTGGACGAGACAGGGAAGCAGCACCGATGATATTATTGATATATCAGAGAAGGAGTTGTGGATGGTGACCGGAATAAGACTGGAGCAAGGAATGTTCCACGTACCCTGTGAAGAGACAGGGATAACTGGGGCCCATGCGGGTACCCATGGCCACCCCTCTGACCTGAAGAAAATGAGAGGAGTTGAAAGAGAAGTTGTTGAGGGTGAGGACAAGCTTGGCCAAGCGGAGGAGGGTGATGGTGGGTGGGTTCAGTTCAGGTCTTTGCTCCAGGAAGAAGCGGAGAGCCCTGAGACCATCCTGGTGGGGAACGGCGTGGAAAGGATTGCATGTCCATGGTAAAGAAGAGGTGGAACCTGCAAACTGAAAATTCTGAATCTGGCATAAAGCGTCAGAGGATTTATGTGGGCAGGACTAGACCAGGGGAGAAAAGACTGAGTCAAGATAGGAAGAGTTCCTTGGGGCGGGAGCAGGCTGAGACAATGGGTCTGCTCAGGCAGTCCTGTTTGTGGATTTTTGGAAGGAGATAGAAGCGAGCTACGCGGGGCTGGGGGATTATCACCCCGGAGGCAGTGGGAGGGAGGCCACCAGATGAAATAAGGTCACTTACTGTAGTTGGTACAATGGCCTGATGTGTCATGATGCGGTCATGGTCCAGGGGAAGATAGGAGGAGGTATCAGAGGTTCAGCTTCTGCAATGTAGAGGTCAATACGCCAGACTACAACAGCAGTACCCTTATCGGTGGGCCTAATAACAAAGTCCGGGTTGGATCTAAGTGCACAGAGGGATAAAACTTCAATTGGAATCCGCGTGGGGTGAGTCTAAGCCAGAGGCAGTCACTGAGGAATGTGACATGGCTGTGGAAACGAGTTTTAGCAAATATTTGGTCAAACACCAGGAGTGACAGTGAAATTAATGTCGGTGGGCATTAGAAGAAAGATTGAAATGGAAATCCTGTCGGAGACAGGAGCAGAACCTTTTTAAGGTGGGCATGCCTAGAAGAGATGTGGCAGTGAGGCAAACACTGTATAATAACCGAAAGAACTGCGGATGATGTCAATCAGGAATAAAAACAGAAGTTGCTGGAAAAGCTCTGCAGCTCTGGCAGCATCTGGGAATAGAAATGAGAGTTAATGTTTCGGGTCCGGTGACCCTTCCTCAGAACTGATGGTGGCTGGGAAAATGTCACTTTATATGAGGAAGGTTGGTTTGTGGGGAGGGGGTAAGGAATAAACGATAGGTGGGATAGAGCCCAAAGAGAGAGAAGAACAGTTGCACAGACAAAGGAGTGGATAACAATTTGGATCGGAGGGTGAATAATGTCGGTGACTAACAATAGGTAGTGGGTAATAGCAGATTGTATGATAACAAGACCTGGTGTGTGGAGCAGGGGGAATAGGAGGTTCTATCTCCTTCCAAAAAGCTGCCTGCTACTGCCCCACAGAACTCATCTCTTCCTACTGATATATCGATGATATCATCAATGCTGCTTCCCTGTCTCATCTGGAATTGGAAATGTTCATCAATTTCACTTCCAAATTTCACCCTGCTCTCACTTTCACCTGGTCTATCTCTGACTCCCCCTTCCCCTTCTCAACATCTCTGTTTCTATTTCTGGAGATAGATTGGCCACTAATATCTATTATAAACCCACTGACTCTGGCAGTCAATTGGACTATACATCCTCACACCTCATTTCCTGTAAAGACTATTCCATTCTCCCAGTTCCTCCGTCTCCGTCATATATGTTCTGATGAGGCCAACTTCGACAAGGGAGCCTCCGAAATGTCTACCTTCTTCCTGAACTGATGATTCCTGAGCACCGTCGTCGACAGGGCCCTCAACCAGTCCGACCCATCTCCTGCACTTCGGCCCTCACCCCTTCTCTTCCCTCCCACAACAACGATAAGGTTCCCCTTATCCTCACCTACCATCCCACCAGCATCCACATCTAGAAGATCATCAGATGCCATTTCCGCCACTTCCAGTGAGATGCCACCACCACACGCATATTCCCCTCTCCTCCCTTGTCCGCCTTCCACTGGCACAGTTCCCTCTGGGATACCCTGATCTGCACTTCCTTCACCCCAAACACCACCCAACTATGCCTGTCTGTTTGTGGGGTACATGGGACATTCCTTGTTCTAGTTGTATTCCCTGAGCCACAAGGGGAAGCACTGACCTAATAGTATTACCGCTGGACTGTTAGTCCAGAGACCTTGACCTGGTTGCGAATCCTGCCAAGGCAGATGGTGCAATTGGAATTCAATAAAAATCTGTAATTAAGAATCTAATGATGACCATGAATCCATTGTTGATTATCAGGAAAAACTCATCACTAATGCCCTTCAGGGGAGGAAACTGCCATCCTTACCTAGTCTAGCCTACATGTGACTCCAGACCCACAGCAATGTGGTTGACTCTGAACTGCCCTCTGGACAAGTAACGATGGGCAATAAATGCTGCCTCACCAGCGATGCCCTCATCCCTAAATGAATAAAGAAAACAAAAACCCGCAGCCTCCCTGCAATTGCCAAACGTGTAACGCCAGCACATTTACATCCTAAGTCCTTCTAAACGTACCTTCCAGGAGAAGCAGCACTTCACCTGCACTATCCACTATCTAGCCTACTGCATTGGCTGCTCACAATGTGGTCTCCTCTGCACTGGGGAATCGAAGGATAGACTGGGTGATCACTTTGCAGAACATCTGCCTTCTCTTTGTAAAAATGACCCTGAACTTCCAGTTGCCTGCCACTTCAATGCACCACCCTGTGCCCTGGCCAACCTCTCTGAATCTGGCTTGTTGCAGTGTTCCAGCGAAGCTCAGCACAAGCTGGAAGATCAACACCTCATATTCCTCTTGGGCCCCCTGCAGCCTCCAGACTCAGTGTCGAGTTCAATAATTTTAGGCCCTAAACTGTCCTATGTCCTAGCCCGCTACCCCACACACCAGGCCTCGTTATCGCATAGTCTGCCATTACACACTACCTATTGTAAGTCACCAACAGTCTCCATTAACAGCTATTCACTATCCAAGCCAGATCATTATCCACTGTTTTGTCTGTCTAACTGTTCCTCACTCTTTTTGGGCTCTATCCCCAGCTATCCCTTACCCCTTATCCCCTCCCCTCCACTCAACCTTCTGCATATAAACCGACATTTTCCTAGCTGCCATCAGTTCTGAAGAAGGGCCACCGAACCCAAACCGTTAACACTGATTTTTCTTCACAGGCTCTGCCAGACCTGCTGGCTTTACAGCAACTTCTGCGATTGTTAAGCACATTGAGAGAAATGGAAAAGGAGATAATCCTTTCTCATAGGCTCAGGTTCAGAGAAGGTCCATACAGAACATAAGATTGGACTTCAAGGAGGCAATAATCTTTTAAATACAGGATTATCTCAACATCAAGCAATAAGTGTAGAAGTTACATAAAGTCACAGAGTTACAGACAGGAGGAGATTGCAAGCATAAACGCCTTGACATGATAGAGCTATCTCTTTTAGAAAAGATAACTAAGGCATCATGACAACCTTCGAGAAGACACAAGTCAGGTGTGTGATTGAATACTCACTTGCTTGGATGAGTGCAGCTCTGACAATATTCAGGACACTTAACACCATCCAGGGCAAAGCAGCCCCCTTGAAAGGCATCTCATCCAATCTGTTCGATATCCAATCCGTTCAATATCCAATCCGTTCGATATCCACTCCCTTCGATATCCACTCCCTTCAGTTGGGACATACAGGAGTCATCTGGAAAAGTACTATCGGATCACCCGAAGAACTTCCAGAGACAATCGCTGGTTCAAAGACAACTTTCAGATAGTCCAGTCTTGCCACATTATGGGATCACATCCTAATGTTGGGCTGTATGTTCTTAGTTTTGCAAGCACAAAGCATATGGGACTAGTTTAGTTTTGGAAACCTGGTTGGCATGGATGAATTGGACCAAAGGGTCTGTTCCGTTGAGGTATGACTATAATTTGGAAAACATTGCTTTAAGATACTATTGTTAGCAGTAAAAAAAACAATTTTCTGACTGGCACAAAAGTCTTGCAGTCTGCAGTCAAATCCCAAAGGGTGAATTGTTTGTCCTTCATAAGTGTCTATCTCTGCACACCTATTGATTGGAAAGAAGCATAATCTTTAAATTGTTGTGAAGCTTCCATTTGTTTTTGTCAACTGTTAGCACAGTTCTTCTTTCAGTTGACATAATGGGACTAGTTCCGCTTAGAAAACCTGGTCAGCATGGACAAGTTGGGCCAAAGGGCATGCTTCTGTGCTGCAATGACTCTGTATGTTTAACCTGCTTTTTCCTGTCATTTTAAAGGTTTTTCCAAACTTATTTGTGCGGCAGACCTGTGTGAGGCCCCGACAGCCAGATTAAATATCCCAAGGTGCTTATAAAACCAAATTCCACACTGAGCCACGCAAGGAGCTTTTAAAGTAACGAGCATAAGGTTGATCAAAAAGGTAGAAATTAAATAGACAGATGTGCATTTATATAACGTTTTCCAGAGCTACAGATATTTCAAAATGCTTTTCCACCAATTAAGTATTTTCGAACTGTCACTGATATAATATAGCAAAGTTGACAGCCAGTTTGAGTGCAGTAAGCTCTGTCAACCAACATTTTCCAAACTGATGCACTGCCAACTGAAGGGAAAGGGAACCTGGTACATGGCATAGCAGAGCTTGCTAGTTCACCTCGGTTGCATTATGTCTCATGGTCAGTATGTCAATGTGCCCTGTTAGAAATGTACAAGTTTTTTACACTGAGGGAGGTGGATGCCTGGAATTCGCTGTCAGGAGAGGTAGTGGAAGCAGATACTATAGTGACTTTTAAAGGGCATCTTGACAAGTACATGAACAGAATGGGAATAGAGGGATACGGTCCCCAGAAGGGGAGGGAGTTTTAGTTGGATGGGCAGAATGCCAGTGCTGGAGGGCCAAAGGGCCTGTTCCTGTACAGTAATTTTCTTTGTTCTTTGTATATCATGCCATCACTGCATCACAGCATATGACGTGAGCATACTCCATCTTATCTCCAATCTGTTGAAGCATGACATTCACATGGAACCATGCTTGTAACTTAATAGCTTGATATTAGCCCAGACACTTATGTACTTGTGAAATGTAATATTTGTATTTTATAGCTAGTTGTAATAAATGTCTGTCGGATTCTACAACATCTTGATGTTCATACCCAGTTTCCAATGTTGAGATATATTAGGCATTGCCACATCAAGTAAGCACCCTGTTAGAAGCAAACTCACACAAACCTCCAGGTTATACATCATTCTGACTGAAATATATCGGCTACCCTGTCAAGGTACACAGGCTGCAGCAGTTCAAGGAGGCACTTCATCAGCAGCGAATGAAGGATGGGCAGTGAATGCTGGTCTTGCCTGTAACGCAAGCATCTCATGAATCTTTGTTTAAAATGTATGTGTAGTTTCTGTAATTGTTGCTTGGGCAGAGATATCTGTATCGGTGTCAGCCTGTTGATCTATGCAACGAAATTGCTGCAATTTGAAAGATCCATTATGGAGAAATTCTCCTTTAATGTCAAGAGAGAGGGTAAGATAAAATTGCAATTTTTGTGCAAGTCATTAGAATCCCTACAGTGTGGAAGCAGGCCATTCAGCCCACACTGACTGCTGAAGAGCATCCCACCAAGACCCACCCCCGACCCTATCCCTGTAACCCTGCATTTCCCGTGGCTAATCCACCTAGCTTGCACATCCGTGGACACCATGGGAAATTTAGCATGGCCAATCCACCCAACCTTACACATCTTTGGACTGTGGGAGGAAACCAGAGTACCCAGGGGAAACCCATGTAGACATTGGGAGAACATCCAAACTCCACATAGACAGTCACCTGAGGATGGAAACAAACCTGGGTCCCTGGCACTGTGAGGCAGCAGTGCTAACCACTGAGCTACTGTGTCGTCCCATTGAGCCACATTGATATCTTTGCCTTCATGATAGCCGAGTTAGGCTAGAAATCCAGTCAGAACATGAGCTCAAATTCCCGGCAGCTCAGGGCATTTAGGTTGTGTTGATAAATCGTGAATTTTAGTTGTATTGATCATTTTAAACCCCTCTGGTTTATTCATGCCCTTCAGCAGATGAAGTCTGCCAATTACATTTGGCCGACATGTGACTCGAGATTCATACCTCCTTGAAGATAGATAATAGTGGCCATGCCAGTGACACCCCCACCCCACTCCGGAACAAACACAAAAGAACTGTATACATCATCTGAATTCTCCTTCTGCGATCCTAGTGTGTGCAATTCTGGTCTCCCTGCCAAGGGAAGGATGTTGTGGAATTTGAATGGGTTCCGAAAAGATACAAGGATGTTGCCAGAGTTGAAAAGTTTGAGCACAAGGGAGAGGCTGAACAGACTGGGGCTATAGACAATGTCTTTTCCCCAGGGTAGGGGAGTCCAAAACTAGAGGACATATGTTTAAGGTACGAAGGGAAAGATTTAGAAGGGACCTAAGGGGAAAATTTCCACATAGAGGGTGGTGTGTGTATGGAACAAGCTGCCAGAAGAAGTGCTGGAGGCTTGTAGAAGGACAACATTTGAAAGCCATCTGGATGGGTACATGAATAGGAAGGGTTGAGAGGGATACGGGCCAAATGCTGGCGGATGGGATTAGATGAATTTACAATATCTGGTCGACATGGATGAGTTGGACCAAGAGGCCTATTTCCTTGCTGTAGATCTCTATGACTCTAGTATGGGACCAAAACTCAAAGGGACCAGAAGATCATCACTGCTGATCTTGAGCTCTCCCTTTGGAAAAAGCTGTCACTTCAGAAACGTTCAGTTTTGCCCAAAATTTGTATGAGATGCTGAAGCGATGAAACCTCCAATGCCATCCACTGAAATTGCAAATTTTAGTGAGAAAATAGAGTTGAATACAAAATTGACATCCTACTTTAAAAGGGCAAGATAGATCTCTTAAACGAACTCCATTTCTGGTAGCAAGCTTTGAATTATCTCTGTATTAGTTCTGCATTGTCAACAATAAACGAAAATCAGAATAAATGGTTCTTGTGACCATTGCAGTGAATACTATGTCAACTAAGTATCTCCATCAAAAGCTGCCTGATCAGTAACACCCACATCACTGAAAGAATTTTAAAGAATGTTGAAAAGAAATCTTTGTGAATGAGTTGCAGAGTGTTTTTTTGGCATGTTTCAAAACATTATCTGAGTCTCTCAATGTAATTGCTCTTTTACAGTTCCATCTGCTTATCCATTATTCTCCACATTGCCTCCAGACAATGAAGTGAATGATGCAAAATGTTGTAGTGCAATAACAAAACCAACCAGCAGTTCTTATAAATTGGCAGATATAGCATGAGTGATGAAGTTGGATTAGGCACTGAACGTGTACCTCTGAAACTTGTATTTAGGTCCAGGCAAGTGGCTGGAGGTCTTTACACTGATCATAAAGATCTTCCACGTAACAAGCTTAGCTAGTTACAATCCTATTAGCAAGCTTGAGGGGATGACTGGCCTACTCCTATTCCTAAATTGCATGTGAGATGGTAGTGTCCCATAGCACGAGACTGCCATGACTTTGCTGTCAAATTGACAAACTGAGGAAAGAGGTTAAAGAGCAGTTTCTTGAGACCAGCACCTTCCCATTGCTAATGTATCCACCATAAAACTCACCAGCAGAAAACAAGCCAGTACATTTCAAAGAGACAGTAAGAACTGTCAATGCTGGAGTCAGAGCTAACACAGTGTGGAGTTGGAGGAACACAGCAGGCCAGGCAGCATCAGAGGAGCAGGAAAGCTGATGTTTCTGGTCAGGATCCTTCTTCAGAAATGGGCATTTCTGAAGAAGGATCCCAGCTTGAAATGTCAGCTTTCCTGCTCCTCTGATGCTGCCTAGCCTACAGTGTTCCTCCAGCTCCAAACTACATTTCAAAGTCGGAATCAGATAGGAGTCTTGTCCTTTTAATTGGGGAAATGTTTCTTCTTTGCCTCATGAAGTACATAACTGGTTTTATAATTTCAGTAGGAATGACAAAAAGTGGAAACCATTCCCCCATAGATTTTAAACTAAGTGTATGGAATTCTGAATTAAAAGGGCATGAGTCCCGACCTGATTGTAAATCTAGCTGAAGTAACTTAATTATGTAGGGCCATGGGGATAAAATGCTAGAGTAGGATTAGCTGCTGTTCCAGAGAGCTAGCATAGAGACAATGGGCCAAAGTGCCTCCTAATGTCTTGCACCCATTCCGTGATTCTACAAAAAGATCCTCCAGCTGCTACATTTATTGGATTTCTCTGTGCTGCCCGGTTTTTACAACTTGCTCTGACAGAAGAAAGTGGGTAGCAAACTGAAGTTGAAGTTATTAGCATTCTACAATCTTACCCTTCACTTCACAGTTCTGAAAGTTGTCTAATAATCGCAGGTATCGGTGATCTCTTCACATCTTACTCACTCACTCAAGAAAACACAGATGCACCGTGAGGCACTTGAATCAAATAAGGAACTGTAGATGCTGGAAATCTAATGGATTTCAGGAAAAATGGAAATTTCAGGAGAAACTCAGCGGGTGTCACAGCATCTATAGAGGGAGAGCACAGTTTGAAGGGTCACTGGACTCTGTTTTCTCTCCACAGATGCTGCCAGATCTGTCAAGCTTCTCCAGCAATTTCTGCTTTTGTACCAGACATCTGACTTGTTCTAACAGACCTGTTGAATCTCACTGGAGAGAAGATGTAGCCTATTTTCATTTGTTGTTAAGAGTCAACATCAGTCCCTGGGTCAATGGGATGTTGACAGTCCTGCTGTTTGTGAAATGCCCATTAAATGATTGGGTCTTGCGTGTTGATGATGTCTTGTCCAAGAATGCTTGGAGATGACTAGACTCAGGCACAGCAACTCCATCGTTCTGCTCAGCACAGACAGTGAGAGACATGCAAGTAATTCCGGATGCAGCAACAGCATCTCTTGAAATAGTTTATGCAGCCAAAGACACCACCTCTTGGATTTTTGCCTGTCAGTGGAAATTCAGCCAATTGAACACATGCTGTATTAGAATTATCATTGAGATTGTCCCAATTGCAGCAATCTTGGAAGTGAAGCCGGACGCTTCTCCATCCCCTGTGATTTGAAGATATGTAGCCACAGCATCCGTTTTCCTTTGTGCTTTATGGGATGACAAAAACAGAAAATGCTGCAAATGTGCACCACATCAGTGAGTATCTGAAAGAAGAACAATCTCTTTGGTTTGAATTAAGTTCTGAATAGGATGTGCATTCGAAGGGAGTATGAATTGGAAATGGGGCTATAGCACTGTCATGTTGAGTGTCCAATCCACATTCCTCCGTGGTGGGTCAGAAACGGCAACTTTACCGAGTTGTCAACTTGTTCATTCACTTCGTGATCAAATATATAGAAGGGTAAACAAAATCTAAGCCTCACTTTACCTAATCATCGAGAAACTTGTTTTTTCTACTTCACACTTCTAAAATAGAGTTCTAGACTTTTGAAAGAGTTCCTTTAGCCTCTTGTTTCCATGGCAATAATCAATTACCTATCTGCACTAGTCCCATTTCCTAGCACTTAGTCTGTACCTTATATAATAGGGCACTTCAAACAATCATCTAAATATTCCTAAAATGTTCCCACCTCTATCACGCTTTCAGGCAGAGTTCCAGATGCCCACCATCTTCTGGGAGAAAACTTTTTTTGCTTAAATCCCTTCTAAACTTTAACACTCAGCCATATTTTCCTTCACCCCATGGTTAGTCTGAGACATTGCAATCAAGGCTCTTAAGAAAGATCTTTACCTTGTGATCTCAACATTACGAAGGCACAAATATATCATGGTTAACACAGTGTGGAGCTGGACGAATGCAGCAGACCAGGCAGAATCAGAAGAGCAGGAAAGTTGACGTTTCGGGCTGGGACCTTTCTTCAGAAAATTCCAGCTCCACACTGTGTTATCTCTGACTCCAGCATCGGCAGTTCTTACTACCTCTGAGTGTCAAATGTTTCGTGCCTGCTGTCATTGAAAGCCTAACAATCAGGAGGCTTTGCTGGACCTTGTTTAGATTTAGATTTAGATTTTATTGTCATGTGTATGGCAGTACAGGAGTATAGTGAAAAGTGCAAGATGTTGCCACACAGTGCCATAGGAAGAATGTTGTTAAACTTGAGAGAGTGCAGAAAATATTTACAAAGATGTTGCTGAGAGTGAAGGGTTTGAATGAAAGGGAGAGGCTCAATAGGCTGAGGCTATTTTCCCTGGAGCAGCGGAGACTGAGGGGTGACCTTATGGAGGAGTATAAAATCATGAGGGGCAGAGCTGCAGGAGGAAGTGGTGGAGGCTGGTACAAATACAACATCTAAAAGGCATCTGGACGGGTAGATAAATAGGAAGAGTTTAGAGGGATACAGGCCAAATGCTAGCAAATGGGGCTAGGTCAGATTGGGATGTCTGTGCCATGGTCAAGTTGGACCAAAGGGTTTGTTTCCAAGACATACGACTCTATAACTGTGTGAATGTCACAATTAGCTTCATAAAATATTCTCCTGTCGGAAAATGCCCCTTGTAGCTGATGTTAATTGTACGGTGAAATACATTTTGTGTCAAATTTCAACTGTCGGTTCAGTTCAGCGTTAGATATGACAGCATAGCGGCACACATCCTGATTTTCCCAATGTCTGTGCCTCATACAAATGTACGAGTCAGGAACATGATAGAGTACTCTCCACTCGCCTGGGTGTGTATTGTTCCAGATGTACTGAAAAAGTCAACACCATCTGGGAGAAAGTAACTCACTTGATTGACATCCCAAATACCTTAAACGTTAACTGTGTTCACTGCTTGAGTGTAGGGGCAGTGGTGTGTCCTATCTATAACATGCACTGCTACAACTCAGCGAGTCTGCATGGAGAGCATCTTCAAAACCCACAACCTCTATCCTCTAGAAGGACAGGAACAGCATATGCATGGAATGCCACCACATTCCCGTTCCCTTCCAAGACACACACCATCCTGACTTGGAGATAGATCATGGCACTTACATTGTTGCTGGGTCAAAATCCTGGAACCTCTTTCTCAGCAACACCATATGGAAAGCAATGGTACAAAAGGGTGACACAGCACCACTTTCTCAATCAAAGAACAGAAGTTACTGGGAAAACAGCAAGAGGTCTGGCAGCATCCATGGAGAGAAAGCAGAGTCAATGTTTCAGGTGCAGCAACGCTTCTTTGGACCTGATTGTAGCGAGGAAAGTGTTGGTGTATATGCTGAAGACAAGAGTTGGGGATGTTGGGGTGTGGTGCGGTAAAGGAGTAAGCAATAGGTGCAAACAAAGCCCAGAAGAAGAGAAAGACAGTTAGGCAGACAAAGGAATGGATAATGGTAAGCCAAGAACGGAGAAAAGCTGCTAATGTGGACCATCAGTGGGTGAGCTGTGCTGAAAGCAGCTAATGGGATGACAGGAGTGTGAGAGTGGGTAAAGGACATGGAAGAAGGTGTTCAGGCCCTCAAGTTATTTTTGTCACTTTCTTAAGAGCACTAAGGAATGGACAATGAGTACTGGGCACACCGATAATGTCCACATCTCATGAAATGAACAGAAAAGATATTGGTATGGACGTGTTGTGTCAAATGGCCAGTTTCAGATCTGTGAATACTCAGCAATTCTATGTCCTGTAGGTAACTTGTGAATTATTGTGTTATGTGTCTTTTATATCTTTGGAGCTGCCTGATGAAGTCTCAGAGGAGACTAGTCGTTAATGGAAATGCGGTACAGCTATGACTAACATCCCTTTGGAAAGAGAAACAATAAAAGGACGAAACTGAAAAAGACACACATGTTTAGAACAAATTCCAAAATACAACAGAAGCTGAATGAAAAGAAAATGAGAAAGAATGCACAGATAGAAAAGAAGAAGAAAGGAGACTACTTCGTATTTAGAAGGAATGAACTAAAGAGATTTCAGGAGCCTTAAATCCCACTCTTTATTAAACAAGTTTGCTTTTCAGTCTTTGCACTGAATGACTGCCAAAGTGCTTGTTCGAACAAAAACTTTCACAAGTTAGCAGCTGCCAAATGGAAGAGAGTTACTGAATAGTTGTTATATAAGTAAAGTAATGTTTAGTTTTCAGATGAATCCGGTCCAGCTGATTCGCCATTTGACCTAGATTTTAGAAACTAAAGACCCCCAAAATGAGCATTATTTCAAACTTTATTTTTTTCTGCTCTCTACACATAACCAGTAACTATAGATTCATCTACCCACACATGTTTTTCCAATAAATGGGACAAAAGCAGTTGTTAAGATCTCAGTTATGATTCTGGCTCTTTCATATCCCAGGCTGTCTCGTGTTGGCTGAGTACTGGTGAGGCATTTTAGCTTCTTTTTCACAATTGCAGGGTGTTTATCCCACATCCAGCTGTCTGATGAAGCAGAATTAGAGATTATAAAGGAAAGTCTGGAGAGTACAACTCAGAACGCATCATAGTTACGACAAGTGATTTATTTCCACTAATAAATCAGTGTGGACACAGGCAGCTGCATTGCTTCCAAAGCCTTTCATGCAAGTCTGCAATACCCCAAGTTGGATTTGTCCCACCATGTTATGCTGCATGAAATGATTTGTGGTTGTTGACAGACAAGCTGAGCCGGCATAACTTTGTAGGCAGTGTCTTACTGGTTGACATTCTTCTCTTTGAACCTGAAGATTATTGGTTCACATTTCTCCGTCAGGACTTGAGAGCAAAATATAGGCTGACTCTCCAGGATAGTACTGAAAGAGTCATTGGCATTCTCTTGGAAAATTAAGATGACATCTGTCAGGTTAGTTGGGTTGTTGGATGATTGATAAGCCCAATTTCAGATTATTACCAGCAGTGGGAGCATGTTGTTGGCTGGGAAAATAGAACTTGCAACCCTGGGTTGACTTCCTTCTTCCTCTGAAACTGCCATTCCATCTGTTGGCCAAGTCCTGAGCTTCGAAGTGCTTTTGTGCCTTGATGGGTTAGGATTTGCTGTGCTGTGCGGCTGGAGAATTCCTCCTCCCAGCCAGGGGTGTCACTGTCTCCATGCATTGGGACGACCATGAGCATATCCCTTTAACTTTTCCTTTTGGTGTCCATTGAGCATTGGTCAACAGACAGCTGAGAGAAGAGAACTTGCTGAGGGAGATGATTTCTGGGCATCTGGATGCAATGACCCAACCGCCTGAATTGGTTCTTCAACGCTGGCAGATACATCTTCATAGTGGATGCTAGCAATGGATTGGCCAAGCTCCCATTTGGTCTCTGGGATGAGGCAGTGAGCGATTACTACACCTTCAGAGGTGCTCTCACTCGGATAAGGTGATGATTTCCTGTCACGCGGATGTGAAAGCTCCCAAAGTGATGTTTGAATCAACATTACAGCAACTATCAGTAGTTGTGAAAATTTCCACATAAATACAAACATTTCTTCTTTTAGAATGAAGATGTGACAAAATTTAGGTCATATTTTTCTCAGATTTAGCTTTATTTTGTGCTATTTTACGTGCAGTCACAGTAAATAATCACAGAACATAATGTAACACCTTAACAATCGTGTCGCCAGCTCAGTGACTCAAGGGAGGAGTCAGAAGTTTAAATTCAAAAATGCAAAGGCTCTGTTTTTCAAGTTTCTTTCTCAAGTTCAGGACATCTCACAGCCGATTAGATACTTTTTAAAATGCAGTCAACCTCAGTGTAGGAAATTGCGGGTGTGAATCACACACACTTACAACAAGATGAGTAACTGATAAAGTAACAACTGTTTCAGTGATATCGGTCGAGGCGTGGAGGTTGGGTCAGACATTGGGCAAATGCATTGGTTCATCCTCGTGCCATGGCAGAAAAACTTTTATGTTCATATCCTCTGCAGACAGGAATGTGGGAGCCACGACAGTTCAGCACTCTGTGTACTGCCCTGGAAAATCAGAGATCTCCTGGATCAGCCCTGGAGTGGGGCTTGTGCTCACAACCTTCTAGGTGAAAGGCGAACCCAATGCTGGCGTGAGTGAAAGCATTTTTACGTAGCGAGCGATTAAGACCTGAAACCCACTGCCTGAGAGTATGGTGGAGGTAAATTCCATCATGGGGTTTTTAAATGAGGGTTGGATAATCACCCGCAGTGCATTAGGACTTCACTGAATGTTCGGATGAATGGGTCTAGCTGAGTTGCTCTTGCAGGGAGCACTAGATACAGTGGGCTGACTGGCCTCCTGTGCTTTAACCACTCTGTGACGTTAATTGTCAAGACTGCTACCACTGAGTTGAGATTGCTGCATTTCATCAGATGGCTCAGTGGTTAGCACTGCAGCCTCACAGCACCAGGGACCCAGGTTCGATTCCAGCCTCAGGCAACAGTCTGTGTGGAGTTTGTACATTCTCCCCGTGTCAGCATGGATTTCCTCCAGGTGCTCCAGTTTCCTCCCACAGTCCAAAGACATGCAGGCTTGGGTGGCTTGGCCATGCTAAATTACCCCTAATATCCAGGGATGTGCAGGCTAGTTGGATTTGCCATTAAAAATGCAGGGTTACAGTGATAGGATAGGGGGATAGATATGGGTGGGATGCTCTTGGAGATGTGTACGTGATGGGCTAAATAGCCTGTTTCCGCACTGTAGGGCTTCTATATGATGTGACTTGTTGGCATCATTTATGAGTTCCACATCCTATTTATTGAAAATCCTGCTTGTTCTTTTTGAAAGAATTTATTTGCCTGACCTTTCCAAAACAATATAATCATTTGTGGTTTTGAAAAGAACAAAAAAAAATTGGCTGTAACTTCTTTAAATGAATTTGAAATCTCCGAATATTGCTAGTTATCTCGACATTTGTACACTTGGTGAGAAGCTTAAAACAAACCAGATATAGATAAAATACAATAATTAAAATTTAACTTAGCATTGATGCTAAGTAAATTATGTTTCATTGTTTTCCTAGTTTGGAAACTACAATTAAATTTATACTGTGATGCTGGTGTGATTATACCATAAATTTTTTTGACAGAATGAGCCAAGACTCTCTCAAAGCTGTGCCTCTGCCAGGTCCTAAGATTTGCTGCTCAGAAGGCATGGTTTAGTTCCAGTGGTAGGTTTTTACTTTGTTATCGCAGGAATGCTGTAAACCTGCCAAGATATCAAGCAAGCAGGTGCTAACAGGTAGTCCAAGCTGCATTGTGTTTATCTGGCTGTAAAATGTTGTGAGATATCCTGATGTTGTGAAAAGTGCAATATAGATGCAAATCAGTTCCTTTAAGTCAGAATAAAGGGGCAGGTCACTTAGGGCCGAAGTGAAGAGAAATTCCTTCACTCAGAGGATGGTGAGTCTTTGGAATTTTCTGCCTGAGAGGGCTCAGCCATTGAATATGTTCACAACGGATGTCATAGATTTCTACACATTTGAAAATATCAAAGGGAGATATGGAACAGTGTGCCCTTAGCAGCCAACCTACATCGACTGTCCAGAAAGCTGCTTCACATATAGTGGTTCACACAATCAGTCCTAAAGGTGGGCTAAAAGGATTTCTTTTCATGACATTCTTAAAACAAGAAAAAAAATGCCTCAAGTACTCTGCGGGTTTTCGCTCGTGAAAGTATTTAGTTTACAATCAGTTATCTCGAGCTATCATTAAACTTCATTCTGTGAAGAAGTCTACTGTGCAGATTTCTAATCATTACAGAGACACATATGTTAGTAACTGTACAAGCAGATATTTTCCTTTGAAGAGTTTAACTTAGATGAATATAATGTCTAGTGTAAATGTTTGAACATTTAAATTGACTCTCTTATGAGACAGAGGCAGCTGGTTGAGTCATCCTATTCTGTGTTTCCTGTCAATGTCACGTTCTCCATCATTTTATTCTCCTTCACCTGTCTCACTGTTCCTGAAGGAAGTGACTCTGCCCTGGTTCTATAGGTACCAGCTGTCCTCCAAATCATTCAGTTTGCAAATCAGACTTTTCTCCATCTGACCTCACCTGCTGCTGAAACCCTCAGTTGTACCTTTGTATCTTCTAAACATAACTATTTCAACACACTCGAGGTTGATATGCTGCAGTCTATCCAATCCACGTGATGCACTCGAGCTTCCTTCGACATTATTTTCCGAACCCATTACCTAGAAGGATGAGGCCAGGAGATATGTGGGAACATCTCCATGTTAAGTTATCTGGCGTCATTAGTGTTACAGCAATATCCCAAGGTGCTTCATAAGAGCATTACGAAACAGAATATACTGTAAAGTCAGATAAGGAGCTATTAGTCCAGTGGTGTTGAAGTAAAGGTGAAGTTTCATGGGGCATGCGCAGCATTGTTGCTGGGTCACAAATTCCTGTGGATGGCATGGCAAACAAAAGTTCACCAACAGCTAGGAGGAGACTCCAAGTACACATGTGAAACATGTGCTCCTGAGATGCTGCTGGGCCTGCTGTGTTCATCCAGCCTCACATTTCATTATCTTGGATTCTCCAGCATCTGCAGTTCCCATTATCACTGCACATGTGGAACAGTCTGCTCCACTTTTGCTCATGATGGTGGTGGGGTTTGGGGTGGCACAGTGGCTCACTGGTTAGCACTGCCTCACAGTACCAGGGACCTATGTTCAATTTCAGCCTCAGGTAACTGTCTGTGTGGGCTTTGCACTTTAAGACCATAAGACATAGGAGTAGGAATTAGGCCATTCAGCCAAGTGAATCTGCTCCACCATTCAATCATGGCTGATAGGTTCCTCAACCCCATTCTCCCATTTTCTCCCCATAACCCTTAATAATCAAGAACCTATCTATCTCAGTCTTAAATGTACTCAATGACCTGGCCTCCACAGCCTTCTGTGGCAGTGAATTCCATAGATTCACCACTCTTTGGCTGAAGAAGTTTCTCCTTACCTCTGTTCTAAAAGATCTTCCTTTTACTCTATGGCTGTGCCCTCGGGTCCTAGACTGTCCTACCAATGGAAGCATCTTCCCAACATCCACTTTGTCCAGGCCATTCAGTATTCAGTAAGTTTCAATTAGATCCCCCCTCATCCTTCTAAACTCCATTGAGTACAGACCCAGAGTCCTCAAATGTTCCTCATATGTTAAGCTTTCTATTCCTGGGACCATTCTCACAAACTTCCTCTGAACCCGCTCCAGGGCCAGTATATCCTTCCTGAGATATGGGGTCCAAAACTGCACACAATACTCCAAATGTGGCCTGACCAGATCCTTATAAAGCTCCAGTAGTATATCCCTGCTTTTATATTCAATTCCTCTCAAAATAAATGCCAACATTGCTTTTGCCTTCCTGACTGCTGACTCAACCTGCAAGTTTACCTTGAGAGAATCCTGGACTAAAACTCCCAAGACTGTTTGCCCTTCAGACTTATGAATTTTGTCCCACTTAGAAAATAGTCCATGCTTTTATTCTTCATACCAAAGTGCATGACCTCACACGTTCCCACATTGTACTTGATGGAGTACTTCCTTGCCCACTCTCCTAACCTGTCCAAATCCTTCTGCGGCCTCCCCGCATGCTCAATACTACCTGTCCCTCCACCTATCTTTGTATCGTCTGCAAAGTTAGCCAGAATGCCCTCCGTTCCTTCATCGAGATCATTAACGTACAAAGTGAAAAGTTGTGGTCCAAGGACTGACCCTTATGGAACACCACTTATCACCGGCTGCCACCCTGAGAAAGACCCCTTTATCCCTACTCCCTGCTTTCTGCCAGATAGCCAATCTTCTATCCATGCTAGCACCTTGCCTCTAACACAGTGGACCCTTATTTTACTCAGCAACTTCCTATGTGGCACCTTGTGAAAGCCTTCTTGAAGTCCAGGAAGATAACATCCATTGGCTCTCCTTGTTCTACCCTGCTTGTTACTTCCTCAAAGAATTCCAGCAGATCTGCCAGGAATGACATCCCCTTGATGAAACCATGTTGACTTTGTCCTATTTTAACATACACTTCCAAGTGTTCAGAAACATCATCCTTTACAATGGACTCCAAAATCTAACCCACGACTGAGGTTAGACTAATCGGCCTGTAATTTTCCATGTTTGCCTTACTCCCTGTTTAAACAGGGGTGTCACGTTAGCGATTTTCCACTTCTCTGGGACCCTCCCTGTTGTCCTTGTGCATTTCCACTGGGTGTTCCGGTTTCCTCCCACAGTCCGAAGATATACAGGTTAGGTGGATTGGCCATGCTAAATTACCCATTGTGCCTAGGGATGTGCAGGCTGGATGGATTACCCAAGGGGAATGCAGGGTTATGAGGGCAAGGGCTAGGTGGGTTGCTCTTCAGAGGTTCAGTGCAGGCTTGGTTGGCTGAATAGCCTCTTTCCATGCTATAATGATCATGATGCCTGGAAGGCTAATCTTCTGTTCCAGGACGCTCAGCTACCTGAGAGTGAGGAAGCCCCATTTTCCTCTGTGTTCCCGCATTAGGCCAGGCCTGGCCTCCACTGTCAGTCCACATGGGTTTAATATGGTTGAGAAGCTGCCCAATGTCAATGCCATTGCAATGAGCAAGCATTGAAATGTCAGCAGAGCAAAGGGCATGCAAGAAGGTATTTCAGCACCACCTTCTCAAGGGCAACCAAGGATGGGTAATATACGCTGGTGCAGACATTGGTACCAATATCCCCTGAACGAATAATAAACATAAAGGATCTGTAGCTGCTGGATCTTTCACATGGTCTAACCCCTTTAGAGGGTTCCTGTAAAGAATCTCACATGTGCACACACTCTCATAGATGGAGACGACCAGAAATGAATCAAATCAGCTAACCCCTGTTCTGAAATCCCTCTCGAGCTACCACAGAGTAATATGTAAAACCACAATGCCGTGTGCATTTGCAATATGTGAGAAATGAACCAGCGCATTGTCAGTCAGGCAGGGATTTTGCCAGTATGTATGAGAGGCAATTCTTATTTGTATTCCAATGGCACGAGCTGTGCTGTTGCCAGTAGCCAATTGCCTGTTGCCAGAGTTAAATGTGGAGTTAGAACTGCCTGCTTTATTCTGTAATTTGTTGCTCAACACTGCCAGTGCCTTCAAACCCAACAGAATGAGCCCCCTCTCATACTTTCAGAACTGACATATTCCCATATGTGTAAAGCATATCCACAACCAAGTTGCTTATTTGTTGGGCTGGGAGCTGCTGTGGCTGTCTTTCTTCCTTTTCATTTTTGTCATGTTGAAGATGTAAAATTCAAAGTGGAGCTTGCCACATTTTATTGCCAGTGTTCGACTGAGTCATTTGCCTGGGTCATATCTGTTGCTTGCTCAGTGACCCTCTAAGCATAGGGGAACTGAAAGGAAACCTCACAGTCACCTTCACTGTGACACGCTCTACCTTCGGTGATCGGCCCTTTTTTTTTACCAGGAGTTGGGCAACATAGCCCATGGTTCACTATATGAAAGTCTGCCCTGAAATTTCTGGCTCCTGTTTAGACCCACGCTCCTGATCTTGGACTACCTGGTGGTCAAAGGGGCTTGGGGGTGTGAGAGAGTAATGGTGGGTGTGACAGGGGACTTCCTCTTGGCTTTGCTGCTGAGTGGGGCTTGTGAAACTGTCAACAGAATGGGCACAATCTTCCTTCCATGGTCTTGTCTGTGCCCTGGTGGCACAGGAGAAGGAGCCTCTTGAACCTATGTTCTTCTAAGACCTTCTACATTCAAGAAGGATTTCATTGGTCTCCACAGTGACAGTTTCATGTTTAATCTTTATGATGGGGTCTCCATTATCCTCAACTCAGAAATGTATCGTTAACCAGGTCAAAATCCTGGAACTCCTTTCCTAATAGTGCTGTGGGTGGATCTACACCACACAATCTGCAACAATTCACCCAGACACCACCTTCTCAATTAAGAGATACCAACATGCCCAGCCACACCCCATCATATTTCTTTATTTCTTCATGGAATGTTGATGATGCTGTCTACAGGCAACGTTGCCTAACCCCAACTGACCTTGAGAAGAGAATGGATTTTCAACTGAAGGCTGAAAGTAGAGTCGGGTTTTGAGAACTTGCTGTCACCATTAAATGGGTTTTCAAAGGACGCCCCTCCTCCCAGACACTGTGAAGGTTACTGCCCACCATCTGTGGTTTGTCCTGAGCCTGGACAGCTGTTTCACAGGCACTGCCAAAGCTGGAGCTGTAGGCAGCCATGACATCTTCAACCCGCATTCTAATTCCAGCAGAATTCCTGCCAGCAACCAATCAGCCACCTCATTGCAGGAAGTTCTGATAGGCTTGCCCTCTTGTTCGTGCTGCCACTTTTGGACTTGGTCTGAAAGCTCATTGGAATGCCTGATGGTTCAGAAAAGCACTACATAAATACAAGGTTTTTCTTTGCATCTTGACACTATCTCCCTGCGTTCCTTCCACATTCATAATAGCTTTGCTGAATCAGATTTTCAGTTACCCCCACACCTCACCAGCATTTTAAGGGATAGAGTTCCAGACCTTCATTTCCATTCTGCTCAGATTTCCAGTGATAATGGCTTTGCTCTAGCCCCCGTCCCAGGGAACAATTTTTTTATCAATGAAGAGCCACTTTTTCTTGAGATGGTGTCAGTGTGATGACATCGCGAGTGTTACTATTAAGAGATTCACTGGCGATTATGGCGACAGTCGTCAAGAAAGGTAATTCTCCCATGGGTTGCTGTGTTGTGTTACATTCCATGTAGGATTCTTTTCCAACGGTGGTGCAGAGAGAGGGTGGGAGAGGCACAGCTGATAGAGTGGGTATGGTATCACTTCTAGGCACCTCAAACAGCACAGCAGGTCTATAACAAAGACCTACTATGGTGTTTTAGTAAGCATTGAGATTTGCAAATAGCCTGTAATTATTGTTGTGGTCCAGGCCTGGACCCTGCCTTCAAAGCCTGTTGCAGCAGCAATATTGGCTGATGGCCCCTATTGGGAAATGCTGTTTGCAGCCTTTGAGAAATTTAATGGAATCTTTTGGCATTGGATGTGCCAGCCTCCTGCAACACAGCAGTAAGAGGCTGCAAATGTTGTTGTGCTGTGATTTGGCATTAAACTACCTGAGAGTGTGTCTCTTGGCATTATCTTTTTGCATAGACAGTGTCATGCAGACTGCCTCCCTCATTCCCACCTCTTGTCCATACAGCACCAGCTATTCAGTACCTGGCCCGCTAGGCTACAGCTTATGCTGGAATACGATGCTGCTGGCTCACGATGCCTCGTTAGTTGCTAGCTCTGTACGAAATCTGTCCCATTCAGCACAGAGGTAGTGCCACCCAGTACGTTAGAGAGTATACTCAGTGAGAAGTCCTGTCCTAACAAGGATTGTATGGTGGTCACTCCGACCAATATGTTCATTGATAGATGGGTGTGTGACAGGAAGACTGATGAGAGGATAAGGTCAAGTCGATTATTTGACTGACTGCCACAGGCCCAATCCTTCAGGACACAGCCGTTCTCAATCAGTAAAGCTGCTAATGAGCCATTCTTGATGATACACATTGAAGTTCCCCACCCAGTGTATATTTTGCTTTCTTGCCACCCTTAGTGCTTCCTCCAATTAGTGTTCAACATGGAGTCATATTGATTCATCAGCTGACGGGGTAGGGGCAGTATAAGGAGCAGGAGGTTTCCTTACCCATGTTTGGCCTATTGTGATAAGACTTCATGGAGTCAGGTATCGATGGTGAGGACAACAACTTCCCATCTCAGCCTCTTTCTCTGGAGGGGCCGTCCTACCAATAAGACAGACTTGCCCAGGGATGGTGATGGCTGTACATGAGATACTGACTGTAAGGTGTGACTCTGTGAGTATGCCTGTTTCAGACTGCTGTTTGACTGCTCTGTGAGACAACTCTACCAGTTTTGACAATTCTCCAGACATTAGTCAGGAGCAATTTCCAGAGCTGACTGGTTTGCTGGTGATATTTCCAATTCCTAGGTCAATTCCTGAAGGTCAGTCCAGTTTCATTCCCAATAAACACACCTGTCTCTGACCCAACACCTCAACAGCCCGATTTCAATTTCCCCCAGCAAAGACTGTATGTTTGTATTTTTCTGTATTTTTGATTGTGAGCCGAAGTAGAAAAAGGACTGTTTTACGAAACAAGGATTGCAGAAGGGATTGTTGCACATTTTATAAGCAAGCTGCCAGCACTTATTATGAGTACCATCTACACTGTTGTTTGTTCAGCCAGCAGGGAAGGTTTAGTTGCAGACCAACTGGCACCAAAGTTATGCACAAAACAAAATCCAGCCGGCAACAATTAACTGATTGTTCTGTGGACCAATGACCAGACATGGAAAACAAAGGCCTTCTGCCTGCACAACAAAGATAGGATTGGTCTTCAGGTGTCTGAACAATGAAGCCATCGGACCCCTGGAATAGGAGGTGATGTTGTTTTCTCTTCAGCAAACACCTGAAGACTGAAGAAAGCCAGTTTACTTTCCCTCATAATTTCTGTAAATTGTTGCTTTTAACCACTAAGTCAGAGACTTTCAATGTACCAGGAGAAGACAGAGATCAAAGAGCAAGTCCTAACCATCCAAAAGGATCACCTCAGTGAATCCTGTGGACTGGGACCATTCAACTGCCTTCCCAGTCTTTCCCTCCACCCATAACTCCAATGTGTTTTTGTGATAACAATGTGTGGAACTGGCTGAACACAGCAAGTCAGGCAGCATCAGAGGAGCAGGAAAGTTAACGTTTCGGGTCGGGACCCTTCTTCAGAAACATCTGTCTGTCTCATGTTTGTGTACGAGGAATTTTATAAGACGGATAGAGTTCTGACTAGTAGAGTTTATGTTGATGGTTCATAATATTTTACCTGTAGAGAGAATGTACTAATTTGTAATAAGTAGTCATTCTTATTAAGTATAGAAACACGGTTTTCACTTTCTGCCAACCTGGGTTTAACAAGTGGGCAAATTGGGAAAATTTGTATACTTTGATAAAATCTTTATCATTTTTGATGGCTTTGGGAAGAGCAAGGGTTTAATGTTTAACATGTTATCCCAGTGAGGAGTGACAATGTGGACAACCCTCAATAGAACAGGGACTGAACAAGTTCAACCCATGACACATAAGTGACCACTCAGCCCTCACCTGGCTGCAACCGTGGAAAGCCTGGCCAACCCATGAGCACAGGTTAACATCTTGCACATAACTCAGGTTTAAAGGCAAGATCCTGGAGTTACGTTTTCTCTCCACCTGGGCACTGGACAGATTAGGAAACTTGAGTTTTAAACTGTGATAATTTTCTGCTCCTAAGGCCATTGAAAGCTGATGATCATGGACTGAGAGTATCTACTCAGTGGCTAGATGCTGAGGGACATGAAGAGGCTAAGCGACTGAGGGTTTCACATACAGACATTCCAGGAAGATGAGGGTGCAGGTACCTAACGTGAAAGGAGATAAAGAAATGGAGAAACAGACCGATAGTGAGAGAAAGATACAGAAACGGAGAGAAACCATTGTAACTTTGCATTTTATTTACACAAGCTGTAGAGTTACTGTATTCGCCCATCACACACCATCTTCTACCTTCAGGCCAGAGATCAGTGAAACCCATCTCTCCCATTGCTGTACTGCCCAAACAGTCGAGTAGCAAATGCAGGGGTGTGCTCAAAATATGTCTGGATAACTGGTGTTGCTGGACACTGGATTTCTGGACTTGGAGAGGTTGTATTAAAAATGGATCTTGTGTTTAAATCGAAATAAGCAGTGCCAGACCAAATAATTGGGAGCTAGCATTTACAGCACCGGCAATACAGCCTCTCGCATTATGAAAGCCTCTTTTTCTAATTATTGTTTCTGAGCTTCAAATTTTGTTCATATGCTTGCATTTATGATAGCAAGACCCTAAACTTCTCTGTACAAACTGTCCCTGGCTTCATTCCAAACAAACGCTGTCTTCTACACATATAAGATTGTGCAGACATTGGCAATGTGAAACAGCCCAAAATATTGTTTCAGGAACCTGTGCAGTATTTCTTAATACTCCTTGGATGTGTTTTGAAATTTCTAATGTTGAACCAGATGCTATTCCTTCAATTTTAATGACTTTGATATCTGCTGCATTAAATTTTTTTCCCTGGTTAGAAGCCGACAACTAACAGTTTAAGTTGGTCTTATTTGAGGTATACAGACTGGTGAATGTCTGTTCACTACAGCTGTCTGCTGGCTAGAGACGGACCCCAATAGTGACTACCTTTACTACCCACCAAGTCTCATGTGAGAAAATACCTTGGCCCTTTACATAGGATGGTGTGAGCCAAGTGTTTACAGTACTGACCAAGCGACCCCGAAGCTGAGAGTTCAAATCCCACATTTAGCTTGTTGGGGGAATCAAATTTGTTAGTCGATGGTTATGGGCCATGGAATTTGGAGAAACTCAACAGGTTTGGCAGCATCTGTGGAGAGAGAAATAAAGCTCACGTTTTGAGTCAGGTAAGACTCTTCTTCGGAACTGAAGGTGGGCAGGTGGGGAAGGGGGCTTCGATTCTAAAGAAGAGCCATGCTGCACTTGAAACATTAACTCTGTTTCTGTCCTCACAGATGCTGCCAGACCTGCTGAGTTTCTCCAGCGCTTTGCTATTATTTCAGATCTCCAGCACCCACAGTACCCTGCTTTTATTATGACGCAAACGGGAAAATTGCTGATTTAGCAGAGAAACCCAGCTGCTGTAGTTAATGCCCTTCAAGGTGAAACCTGCAGCACTGAGCACCGTGCCGTGTTCTGAATGTTCTCACAGATGGGCAATAAATATGACCTTTTCAGTGTCACATCCATTCTCAGGACTCAGGAAAAGAACAACAGTGATATGTTGGGGAGAGGTGCAAGATAAAAGAGACAGCCGTATGAACTCTCCTTAAAGGAGGATGTAAGACCTTAATTCCTAATATTTAGTCAATGTGATTCTGCTGATGTCACCTGCAGTTTCTTTGGTAGGACTGCCACTCAAAACAATGTCACTCCAGAACCTGAGCACAAAATGCTAGATCAACACTCTACTGTATCACCGAACGAGTGCTCTATTACTGAGGGAGTGCACCCTTTCTGAGGGAGTGCACCCTTTCTGAGGGAGTGCAGCATTACTGAGGGAGTGCTGCCTTACTGAGGGAGTGCTGTATTACTGAGGGAGTGCTGCATTACTGAGGGAGTGCTGTATCACTGAGGGAGTGCTGTATCACTGAGGGAGTGCTGCCTTACTGAGGGAGTGCTCTATTACTGAGGGAATGCTGTATTATTGAGTGTGTGCTGTATTACTGAGTGTGTGCTGCCTTACTGAGGGAGTGCTGCATTACTGAGTGTGTGCTGTATTACTGAGTGTGTGCTGCCTTACTGAGGGAGTGCTGTATTACTGAGGGAGTGCTGTATTACTGAGGGAGTGCTGCCTGACTGAGGGAGTGCTGTATTACTGAGGGAGTGCTGCCCTACTGAGGGAGTGCTACATGACTGAGGGAGTGCTGCCTTACTGAGGGAGTGCTGCATTACTGAGGGAGTGCTGCCCTACTGAGGGAGTGCTGCCTGACTGAGGGAGTGCTACATGACTGAGGGAGTGCTGTATTACTGAGTGTGTGCTGTATTACTGAGGGAGTGCTGCCTTACTGAGGGAGTGCTGTATTACTGAGGGAGTGCTGCCTGACTGAGGGAGTGCTACATGACTGAGGGAGTGCTACATGACTGAGGGAGTGCTGCCTTACTGAGGGAGTGCTGCATTACTGAGGGAGTGCACCGTTACTCAGGGAGTGCTGTATCACTGAGGGAGTGTTGCCTTACTGAGAGAGTGCTGTATCACTGAGGGAGTGCAGCGTTAATGAGGGAGTGCTGCCTTACTGAGTGTGTGCTATATTTTGGACAGGATATGGAAGCAATGGCCAGTTTGGAGCTGTCATTACTTTGGAATGGTGTTCAGTCTGCTAGTTCTCTGGCTCCATGTGCATGCAGATAAAATAGGAACAAAACACAAAAAAAAACTTGAGCATTTGCACCTACACACGGGTAAGCCTTAATCATGGGTTAGTGCAAAACTGCGAAAGGAAAGCACTTACAGCGGAATTTATGGAAGAGCTCCCAACCTGTGCAGAAGGATGCATATCTGCCACCTTCTGGTTATAATTATATTGCAAAATAAAATGAGATGATCCAGCAGGAGACGGAGGCCCACCGCCTTTCAACATTTCCCCATATTCATTATTGCCTCTTTCCTCAGTAACACCTTTCTGTAAGGACACAGAGTCACTGCTTGTAATAAATGTCGTGAGGAGGCGGGAACACACAGATTGTGTAATGTGGAATAGATTTTTTTCTGCATGTTTGGCAAGCATGTTGCTATTGGGGACAAGCTTTCCTGCAGGCCATATCAAACTCATGTTGTGTTCTGTTAGCTCAGTGAAAGGGAATACTCACCTGATCACAGAAGTAACAGAAGAACGCCTTGCGGTTTGAACTCTGCCCCAGCTGTGTGAAAGCTGTTCAGATGAACATTTTTAACACCACTTCCTCAACACACCCAAGAACTAAATGTTCCAGACTTCTAAGAATGCGGGACACAACAATTAGCAATGGAGCTGGAGTGAGTCACAAAGTAGATCACACACTGACAATATATTGTGCCGTAAAATGTTAGATTGAAAGATTTCGGTGTTTATCTCTGTGCTTCCTCTGTGCAGTCGATGTATTTGTCATTCCTCCTTTTGGCTCCGTTGCTGCTAGCTGCATCTTTTCCAAGTTTAGCATTTAATTTCCAGTATCTCTGCATTCTGACATCCTCCACCTTGCAACATGCTGGTATAATTTGTTCTCGACAACAAGCAAACAACAACGTCCTGGCTGTCTTTATTTCTGACTTGCAACCTGTGTTTCTGGCACACAGTTTTTCTCTTTCGGTCTTTTTTCTTTTTCTCTTCATCCGTCCACAACCACCATCCCCACTCCCTCCTGGTCAGCATGCTTCCATTCAAAACTCCTCTCGTCTACGCTCCCAAAGTACAACAGTAACCCTTCAACACTGGTTAGAATTCTCAACCCTGCTTTCAGTCCCTCACTCTGCTGTTTCTCAGTAACATCCTCCAAAGCTGTACACAAACCAAAGGTGCACCCAAGCTAAAGCTTACAGGTGCACCCAACCTTCTGTCACTTATAGAGTGGAAAGAAATATAAGCCTGAATAACTGAGGAAAATAACACAGAGTTTCCTTTCAAAACAAATGTTTTGAGAGGCTCCAAATATCTGAAAAATGTTAAAATAAGAATTTCTAAAGATGACCTCATTTGAACCAATTCGATTGCTGCCAGCTGACTAAACCTTTTTAAGAACACTTTTTTTTTCTGAAGTATTATTTTCTTTCCCCCAAACTGTCTTTGAGTGCTCATTGGTCATGGAAGCGACTGTGGACAAACAGCTGAGCCTGGCTAGATTGATAATCTGGAGACCTGGCTGTCAATGCTGGCAGTCTGATCAAACCCGGAACAGTTGGACCTGGATGATGGCCAGGGAGAGGCACAGGGTGGTTGAGGCACTGAGGTGACCCGAGCGATTACACACAGGTTGCAGTTGTTCATTCCTAGACGGCTCAGAGGAGATCAGAGTCTTTCCCTTCCCAACGGCTCACCACCACTCACACTGTGGCTTATCACCTGACACCGCCACCCCCAACTCCCTCATCACCCTGTGCTGGATTCAGAAGCCAAGAGAAAATCAGCAAGGCACCCCCCCCCCCCCCATTCACTTCAATGTGCTGGATCATATGAAGCCATAGTGAACTGCAGTTTATAAATAAAGCAACATGCTGTGAAGCTTTTAGTCTTGTCTTTGTCAGGGCAAGAATACCAACTCTCCAAGGGAACACCAATTTATGCTACTTGAGGAAAGAGTGCTGATTGGCTCGAAGACAAGACCATTGGATCAAGACATTTCCATAGATGAGTGAAAGAACAGAAACTTGAATGGAGTATCTCTTTCTTGAGGCCGTGAATGACCAGGCTACTGTTAGTTTCTTTAGTAATTTTCCACCTTTCTTTTGAGTTAACTGTTGCCAGTTAACAGAACATATGGAGAATGATGGGATCGTGTAGGGGAAGGGGCTTAGATTAGTTCACAGGTCGGCGCAACATCAAGGGCCGAAGGGCCTGTTCTGCGCTGTATTGTTCTGTGTTCTACGTCAGATGGGGCATGAAAGCAGCTCCACTGTCAGCTCCAGTGTCTTTGGTAAAGCAAGAGTGAAAAGGTCAGACACAACTCGTACTCCTGACTGTTGACTTTTCTGAGGATGTACACACAAGAGAGCTGATGTTTTTGTTCCCCTCCTCAATGCAGCTGTCTCCATGAAGGAAGGGTCTGGCACAGCTACAGCTCACACATTGCTATCTAACATGAATTGGAGACCTTCTGGTATCTGTGAACCAGCCAGAGTTAGGAGAGAAGAAAATGAAATTGGGGGTTTGGATTGGATTGGGAAATGAATTAAAAGAAACCTAGTCTCTCCCACTCGGGTATAATATAAT
This sequence comes from Stegostoma tigrinum, assembly GCF_030684315.1. Taxonomy (NCBI): domain Eukaryota; kingdom Metazoa; phylum Chordata; class Chondrichthyes; order Orectolobiformes; family Stegostomatidae; genus Stegostoma; species Stegostoma tigrinum. Next base: position 12,084,914 of record NC_081384.1, read on the forward strand.
CCCACGATTTAAATATTTAGAATGGCAGCAGTCTGCACCATCTACAATATACACTGCAGCAATCCACCTCAGCTCCTTCAGTAACACCTTCCAAACCCACAACCTCTACTATCTAGAAGGACAAGAGCAATAAATGCATGGAAACACAAGCCCATGTAAATTACATCAGCGTTCCTTCAGTATCGCTGGGTTAACATTCTGGAAGTCCCCAGTAGTATCTGCACCCAATGGACTGTAAAGATTCAATAAGGCTAGTTCACCACCACATTCTCAAGGGCAATTAGGGATGGCCAATAAACCCTGGCCTTTTCAACGATGCTCACATCCAACAAATTGATGAAATAACGCAGCCAAATCTCATGAGATTTCAGCAGCTCTTGTCTTTAAAGCAGCTGCATTGAAAGGAGATTAAGACAACAGTGAGAACATGTCAAAATTCTTGGTTGGCTGTGATGTGCTTTGAGATGATTTGAGATTATAAAACATGAGACCATTCCCTTCCTTTTGTGAAACGTTGGCTGCTGCCTCCCATTGGTGATGAGAATGTGAAAAATCAGCCAGAGGTGGGATGCTGGCCACAGCGTGAACATGACAAATTGGATTTTACTTGGAGGTGAACTGGCCACCCGCTCATCAGAGCGAAAGATTCTGCTGCTATCAAATCTGGCCACCATGTTTGTGTTTGTCTCTCTCTGTCTTTGTACAGTTGTGTGTGTTTTTCTGTATGAGTATGCATGTATCTGTTTACATGCTTGGACGGATTGTGGCATAGTGGTAATGTCACTGGGTTAGTGCTCTTGAAGCTTGTGGTAATGTTCTGGAAATATGGGTTCAAATCTCATCTCAGCAGCTGGTGGGATTTAAATGTGAATAAAACCTGCAGTTGAACAATATTCTCAGTGATAGTGAAGCTATTGTCAATTGTTGCAAAAATCCCTCTGGTTCACTAACCTCTTTAAGGGAGGAAATCTGCTGCCCTTATTTGGTCTGGTCTGTATATGCCTCAGCCAAGTATATGGTAACTCCTACCTGCCCTCTGAAACTGTCTAGTGAGCTACTGCATTCAAGAACCATTAGGGATGCGTAACAAATGATACTCACACCAGTGATACCACATCCCATCAAAGAATTTGGGGCAGCACAGTGGCACAGTGGTTAGCACTGCAGCCTCACAGTGCCAGGGACCCGGGTTCAATTCCAGCCTCAGGCAACTGTGGAGTTTGCACATTCTCCCCGTGTCTGGGTGGGTTTCCTCCGGGTGCTCTGGTTTCCTCCCACAGTCCAAAGATGTGCGGGCTAGGTAGACTGGCCATGCTAAATTGCCTGTAGTGTTCAGGGGTGTGTGGGTTATAGGGGGATGGGTCTGGGTGGGATGCTTCAAGGTGTAGTGTGGACTTGTTGGGCCGAAGGGCCTGTTTCCACACTGTAGGGAATCTAATCTAATCCAGTTTAAAGATGTGAATCTTGTGTGTATTGACATATGTGTACATGCGTGTGCAGCTGTGGGTTTGTTTCTGTGTTTTCCTTTATTCATTCACAGGATGAGCACATCACTGGTTGAGCCAGCATTTATTGCCCAGAGGGCATTTAAAAGTCAAAGATATTGCTGTGGGCCTGGAGTCCCATGTAGCCCAGACCAGGGAAGGATGGCAGTTCCCTTCCCTAAAGAGCATTGTGAGCCGGATGGGTCTTTTCAGCAATGGGTTCACAGCCATCATTTGACTCTTAATTCCATTTTTTTGTAATTGAATTCAGATTCAAATCTGCCATGCAGGATTCGAACCCCAGAATGTTAAATCTGTCTCTGGATTTAACAGTTCAGTGATAATACCACTAGGCCACATGTTTACGTATCATAGTTCATTCCAGTGCATCTTTGCTAGTATGCAGTCTGTCGGACAGTAGAATGTATTGAAGTGATTTTATGTCACCATGTTTTTAATATTTCTTGGACAGAATTTTGCTGTGCACTTTCTGCATGCAAAGCGAATATGGCCAGCAGGAAAATGCTTCATTTAAAACAAAGAAAAGCATGTCATTCTGAAGTTCAGGACATTCAGTGTTGGAGTCAGAAAAGAATCTGATTTTAAGACTGGAATCGCTTCAAGCAAACATCGCAGTTGGTAAGAATGACTATACTGCATTTGCTTTTCACACAAAGTGAGCCTTACCAAATGACTTGCAGAGCTATTTAGACATGTTCTGAGGTTTGTTGAGATTCTGGGTATTTGCTGATGGTAATGAAAGGGAAAGTGCAAGGACTAAAGGGGAACTGTTTCTGGCCCCCGTAAGCAGAAATATCCCCTGTCCGACCCACAGTTCCGGCGCGGGTTTCTGTGCAGTGATCAAGGGGCTGAATGGCCTCTTTCCATTCCTGTAGTGTCATACAGCACAGAAACAGACCCTTCGGTTCAACCAGTTCGTGCCAAATGTAATCCCAAACTCAACTAGTCCCACCTGCCTGCTCCTGGCCCATGTCCCTCCAAGCCTTTCCTATTCATGTACTTATCCAAATGCCTTTTAAATGTTGTAACTGTATCTGCATTCACCACTTCCTCCGGAAGTTCCTTCCACTTGCGAACCATCTTCTGCATAAAAAAATTGTCCCTCGTGTCTTTTTTACATCTCTCTCCTCTCACCTTAAAAGTATCCTCCCTAGTCTTGAAATCCCCCATCCTAGGGAAAAGATATCTACAATTAACCCTGTCTATTCTCCTCCTGATTTTGTGAACGTCTACACTCCCATGAATAAAGCCCCAGCCTATCCAGGCTTTCTTTATCACTCAAACCTTTCATACTCGACAACATCCTGTTCAAACTATTCTGAACCCTCTCCAGTTTAATGATCCCTCCTATAACTGGGCAATAATTTCCAGACACATTACTCCAGAAGAGGCCTCATCAATGTCCTGTACAACTACCACATAGAAACATAAAAGATAGTAACAGGAAGAGGCCATTCAGCCCTTCAAGTCTGCTCTGCCATTCATCACGATCATGGCTGATTGTCCAACTCAGTAGCCTAATCGTGCTTTCTCCCCTAATCTTTGACCCCATTTGCCCCAAGTGCTATATCTAGCTGCCTCTTGAATACCTTCAATGTTTTGCATCAACTACTTCCTGTTGTAATGAATTCCACAGGCTCTTTGGGTGAAAAATGTCTCCTCAACTCCGTCCTAAATGGTCCACCCCGAATCCTTACACTGTGACCCACTGGGACACCATTGGGAACATTCCCCGCCACCCCCCCCCCCCCCCCCCCCCCGCCAACCATGCATCTACCCTGTCTATCCTTGCTAAAATGTTATAAATCCCTGTGAGATCTCCCCTCATTTATCTGAACTCCAGTGAAAACAATCCCAATTTAGTCAATCTCTCCCCATACGTCAGACCCGCCATCCCCAGAATCAGCCTGGTAACCTTCGCTGCACTCCCTCGAGAGCAAAAGTGTCCTTCCTTGGAAAAAGAGACCAAAACTACACACAATATTCTAGGTGTGGCCTCACCAAGGCCATGTTCAGTGGCAACAACACATCCCTGCTCCTGTACTTGAAAACTCTCGAAATGAAGGTCAATACCATTTGCCTTCTTTACCACCTGCTGCACCTGCATGCTTACCTTCAGCAACTGGTGCACGAAGACACCCAGGTCCCGCTGCACACTTCCCTCTCCCAATTTACAGCCTTTCAGGTAATAATCTGCTGCCTTACTTTTGCTTCCAAAGTGAATAAACTCACATTATTCAAATTACGCTGCATCTACCGGGGATTTGCCTGTTCACCCAACCTGTCCAGATCATGCTGAAGGATCGCTGCATCCTCATCACAGTTCATCCTCCCACCCAACTTGGAATCATCTGCAAAGATTGAGATGTTACATTCTGTTCCCTCATCCAAATCATTTATACAAATTATGAATAGCTGGGGTCCCAGCACCGATCCCTGTGGCACTCCACTAGTTACTGCCTTTGTGACTTCCCAATCCTATATCTAAAGGACTGAGCAATAAGAGTAAATGTTTCAGGTCCGGTGACCTGTCGCTCAGTCCAAAACACTTACTCTGATTTCTCTCCAGAGATGCTGCCAGAACTGCTGAGGCTTTCCAGCAATTTCTGCTTTTGTCTCTGTTTTACAGTGCCCACAGATCTTTTGGTTTTTAGATTAGATTCCCTACAGTGTGGAAACGGGCCTTTGGACCAACAAGTCCACACCGCCCCTTGAAGCATCCCACCCAGACCCATCCCCCTATAACCCACACACCCCTGAACACTACAGGCAGTTTAGCATGGCCAATCCACCTAGTCTGCACATCTTTTTGGACTGTGGGAGGAAATCCCTGCAAACACGGGGAGAATGTGCGAACTCCACACAGACAGTCGCCTGAGGCTGAACTCGAACCTGGGTCCCTGGCGCTGTGAGGCTGCAGTGCTAACCACTGAGCCACTGTGCCTGGCTCCTTTTAAAACAGAGGTTAATCTGTGTCTGTGAGAAAGGAAGGGAAGGTATCCTTTTTTAAAACGAACCTGATTGCAACTAACCAAGGGACTGGATGAACAAATAAGTTCCTCACCTGGAAACTTAAGAGTTTAGGGTAACCCATTTGGAAACATAATAAATTGGTGAACCTTTCCTGATCTGTGGTCCTTGAAGAGGTGGTATAAACAGCTGACTATCTGTCAGTGAACTTGCCCTGAATTGATGTCTCTTTTCACATAGAGTAAAAAGATACAAGTGCAATGGTTACTTTACTGAGCTGGCAAGGAGGGCCTGTCCTGGAATAAGACACGCGAATGACTTCCAAATTCTCTCCATCTCTGTATCCAACCAAACCCGCTGTTATGAGTTCTTGTCAGGATTGACAGGCCCTTATTTATTACTGTCAGGTACTGAACTCGATTGTTTCGACGGAACATCATGTTCCTACTATTTAAAAGAGTAGGAAATATGTACAGATGAGAAAATTCTTTGAGCCTGACTGTTGACCAGAGTAACTTTTATTCAAAGGGAAACATCCTTGGGTCAAGCCAGGTACAGGAGGGCTTTTCAGGAACACTGGATCGAGTCATTTCCATGAGGTGTGGCCACATCAGAAGTATCATGTTACTTGACCTACAAACATGTGAACAATGAAAGATATGCATAGAGTCTTTGCTTCACCTATCCTGCCCCTGACTATGGTAAGGGAGGGTTAACTGACATCAGACCATAATCTCCACCTGTCAGCACCTAAAGAACACTTTGTGGAGGGAGCTGAGGGGTGCCCATGTTACTTCATTAGTGTTGTTTTAGCGCGACGTCAATGTGCCTAATAGTAATATGCACTGACTCTTAAGTTGACCGTGATGCCTCATGGCAACCAATGTGTATCATGGATGTAATGCAATTTGCCAACAAGCACTATATCATAAACAGTTTATTGAGATTAAGCCAATCTTCTGCTGAAGACTTTGTGTGGGCACATGACACTTGTGACTAAGACCAATGCCAATAGGAAGGATCGGTGACAGTGGATCTTCCTAGGGCATTCCAGACGGTTCAGGCACACAACTGCGACATTAGCCGACCTGGCAAGTTTATGCCTGGTGCATGGCAACTTAGCGACTCTCTGTCCCAACCGAAAACCAGGTGAAACAACGGGTAGATTTGAAAGAAGAGTTGAAAACCGGGTCAGTTCAGGGTGCGAATGGAAAAATTCCTGGAAATTCCGATCCGACCTCATGATCGCTCAGTGCCCCTGCTCTCAAAACCAAAGTTGGCTGAGTGGTAACCTTGCATCGTGCCAGCCAGTGGCACAAGCCATACCCGTTATGAACCTCAGTTGTGACTCATGGAGTAGGCTTTGGTGCTTGGTGGTTACTTGAGCATGGTGGGAGGGAATAAGTAGGCAGCTCATAGGCTGAAGTAGGGATGGGGGCAATGATGCCGTGAGATGAAAATTTTGTCGGGGGGTTGTTTGGCCTCCTAATTAGGCAGGGCCGCAGGCCAGGGTTTAATTTTGAGTCCAAATAAAAGACTCCAGCTTCTTCCACACCTAAACAAATAAAATCTGTAAGCCTCCTAAATTCCACCTTCCCCTCACCTCCCAGTAGCATCCACAATCCGCAGATGTGAAGACACATAGCTGAGAGGTTGCCCGTTCACACTGATTGTTCCAGTAGGTGGCTTCCTGGTTTGTGCCAGGCCAAACACAAATTCCACAATCTCAAAAAGAAAATTCACTTACATCAATCAAAAACTGAGGGAGTCTGTTTCGCTCAGGCCTGACCAAATTAACACGATTCAAATCATTCCAAATAAAACCATAACACATAGGAGCAGAAATAGGCAGTTTAGCCCATTGGGCCTGGTCTGCCGTTTGATGCGATCACGACTGATCTGATAATCCTCAACTCCCCCTCCCTGCCTTTCCCCCATAACTCTTAATTCTCTTCCTGATCCGTGTTAGTTTATTCTGGAATATTCTGCAATGTGCCATAGCTGTCTGCTGCTGTTCCAACACTCAGGGGGTCAGACCCTGTGACTCCAACCGTCGTTCTGAGGAAGGGTCACCGGACCCGAAACTTTAACTCTGATTTCTCTCCACGTGTGCTGCTAGACATGCTGAGCTTTTACAGCAACTTCTGTTCTTGCATGTGCTTTTTCTCCCCCCTGCGTTTGTTTACTGATTTGGATCAGTAATATTCTAAGCTAAATAGGTGCAGGATGGTCTGGAAAATTATGTTAGGGGACCAAGAAAATGGCAGTGACCTTTGTAAGCATTTTGTACCTGTCTCCACATAGAGGAGCAGGCTAAGAAAAGTGTAAATTTGAGAGGACAAAGTGAAGGAAAAAGACAAGGAAAACCAATAGAACTTAGAGCTGACAAGTCCTGTGGACCTGATGGTCTATATCCTTAGGACTGAGGAGAGGTGGCCACAGAAATTGTGAACAGATTGATTGTAATCTTCCAAAATTCCCTAAATTAGGGCAAGCTGCCAACAGATTTGGAAAACTACAAATGTAACTTCCTTGTTAACGAAAAGGAGAAGACTATTGTAGAGAGAAGCTGAGTTAACCTTTCAAGTTTGGCATGTCTCTTTTACAGGACTAACCATTTCTGAGGAACTGTCATACCAGACTCAAAATGTTAACTCTTTGCACAGATGCCGCTAGACCTGTGGAGTCTCTCCAGCAATTTTTTTGTGTTTAGGCTCATATCCTCTGACTTGATTGAAAAAAAAAGTCAAAGATGTTTAATGCAGATTCGATGCAAGCATTTAAAGGAGTAACATACAGTGGAAATTATCTCAAGCTATAGGGATATAGAAACTTGGCGGTGAACAAATCTCCATGGCCACCTGAAGCAAGTTCGATTACCTTTGGGAGGGGTGGTTAGAGAATTATTTCCTATTCTTTCTTTTCCCGAATTTGGTTTGACTTATTTCTAATTGCATAATCTTGACAGAGAGACATTAGGGTGACCCTGCAATCTTTTCAAATCATGGAGACAGGCTTGCTGCAACTCCCAGTGGAACTTCAAAGAATCAGAGGGGATCTTATTGAGACCGGTCGGATACTGAAGGGACTGATAGGATGGATGTTCCCTGCCATGTGGAAGACTGGAAATAGGAGACACGGTTTAAGAATGAGAGGTCTCCTTTCCGAGGTGGAGGTCAGGAGAATTTCTCCTTGAGCAAGAGATGGAAAAATGCATGTCTTAATCCACACGTCAAAAGCATGCAACCACCCAAGATAATGCAGAAAGCAATCCTCCTTCATAAGGATAACTTCTGTTGTTCATTCAGAGGGAAATGTTTCAATAACAAATTAATCAAACAGGGACACCTCTGACAGTACAGCACCACTTAGTATTGCAACAGAATGTCAGCCTGGATTGTTTTGTTTGGGTCTTTGGAATATGGGGCTTAACACAACAGCCTCTGATTAAGGGGTGAGACCTACTTCACCGAGAAAATGGTTTAATCTTTTTCGTATCTTTCTTTTCCTCCCTCGGAAGAGGGCCAGGGGAAATAGTTTACACTCCCATTGCAGCTTGATCAAAACAGATGTGGGAAAGCAATGTCATGTGCCCATGTTCCAGAGTTACTCTGATATCTTTCCAATATACCAAATGATTTATTTCCCACCCGGCAGTGGTAAGTCTGTACAGGTTTGGAATCACACCCACATGGCCAACGTCCCTGAACACTGCCCAGATTGCCTCTGAGGTCTCTATCTTCAGGTTGTTCACAATGGTAGAGATCTCTTAATATGACTGTTAATCAATCAGGGCAGGCAGAGTACTGGTGCAGTGCAATCTTCTGAAATCAATATCATAATTTCTTGCACTTGTCTTGCTGAAGTATAGCTGATATAGCTACTTATTCACATTATTATTTTGAGAGAAATCTTGCGTATTTAAAATGAAAGTGGCGGTGTTCCATTCCAGTAATTTGTCTATCGCTCCTAATGAGATTGAAATATTGTCTTCCATTGGCAGGGAGGTTACTCTTTCGGAGCTGCTGCATTAAGCTTCTGACTTCTAAATTTACACACATGGTGTCTGAGTACTTTGAGAGTCATAATTTTAACTACTTAACAGCTCCAGAGCTATTAAGGGCTTTGAATGTCAGTCAATTGTTGGGGTACTATAATCTAGTAGCTATGGAATTAATACATATATTCAAAAGTCCATTGAACAACATTCTTCTCTTTGTTAAACAGAGAACAGAGTTTGCTTCCTGTTACAAATAACAGAGATGTAACAAGGCTTTCCTTGCTCTGGTAATGACCTGAAGGCATTGATCTCAGATAGAATTGCTTGATGTTCCCTGATAAATTCTCAATCCTGGTGGTCTTATCATCTTTGAGCAGACTCTGAAATGTTAAAAACTGTATTATTGTATTCCAATATGTGTTAATCCTGGCTCTGGTGAGGACAGAAGTGGACTTAAGTCCCTTTTCAGTACTGATGTGGGGTTAGCTGGCGTTATGAAGATAATGGGTATCTCTGCAGTCTCGCTACACTGTTCTCTTCCTGGAATTTCTCTAGATTCGAAAGGATTCCAGGATTGACTGCACAGTTTTAACGTGCTGTGCCTTTCCCTGTCTACCAACCCTCCCCTAACAAGGTGAGAAAAAATGTTCTTATGCACCAACTGTTTTGGATCTGAATGCACTGCGTACAGGTCTGTTGGAGACACGTTCAATTTGAAGCATTCAAGAGGGTGTTGGATGATCATTACAAATGCAGGATGGCAAAAAAAAGGGCAGGATATTGGCACAAAGTCAACATGTTTCAGATAGCCAGTGCAGACACTATGGGTTCAATAGCTTCCTTCAGCGCTGTAACAATTCTGCGATCTGCATTTTAATTGGCTAAGTTGTCTCTTATTTAAAATGCCAGCTGATGAAATCCCACTGTCCATTGAGAAACAGATGCTGATTGGTTATTTTTGAAATTGTAATCCATCTGATTCTATCAAAAACCAACACATAGAATAAAGCATTCATAATCAACAAATGGGATAGTAGGAGCTGCTGATGCTGGAGGCTGAGATAACAAGGTGCAGGGCTGGATAGACACAGCAGGCCAAGCAGCATCAGGAGCAGGAAAGCTGGTGTTTTGGGCCTGGACCCTTCTTCAGAAATGGGGGAGGGGAAGGGAGCACTGAAATAAATAGAGAGTGGGGGAGGCGATGATGGAAGGTGGATAGAGGAGCAGATAGGTGGATAGGATAGGACAGGTGTCTGTCTTCTCTCCACCTATCTGCTCCTCTATCCACTTTCTATCATCCCTCCCCCTCTCTCTCTACTTATTTGAGTCCCCTTCCCCTCCCTCATTCCTGGAGAAGGGTCCAGACCCAAAACGTCAGCTTTTGTGCTCCTCTGATGCTGCCTGGCCTGCTGTGTTCATCCAGCTCCACACTGTGTTATAATCAACAAATGGTTGGCACAGGTATGATGGGCTGCATGGTTTCCTTCAGTGTTGTCTCTTTATGTATGATTCATGATATTGATGGACAGATCAGGAGGTCCATGTTCCTAGCAGTATTGCTCATTTTTTAAGGTGCATTTATGGTATTGGGTTTCTACTCTGCTCCTATAGTCTTGTTATTCTGTTAATTTCAACATTAAATGGGCACTTGGTGACACATAAGCTCTTTTTCAGTCCAGCACATTGCACAAAAATCTTGACTGAGAGTTGGTGTTGCATCTCTGTTGCTCTAGGTTAAAAAAAATGTGAAAGATGTATGAGCCCCTGGACTCACCACTCATTCCCTCTTACTGACATTAATTATAATCTGTGGGACATCTAATGTGAATATTTTGTGACCATATAATGCTGATTTTTAATTGAACTGACTCAGGTTATTTTTAAATTTATCTTTGAAGCAACTCATTCCTTACACTGTGGCCCTGAGTGATAACTGTGTGATGCTGTTGTTTTTCTGTGCAAGCACTTTTTGCAGATAG